>NW_008804558.1:114164-132860 GCF_000145635.1 Gaeumannomyces tritici R3-111a-1
CGGATTTTCCATCTTCTGACGAGTCCGAAGATACCCAGGATTGCATAGTTGTGGCTTGTGAATAGCTTCATTTTTCACCTGGAAGTAGATGCGTTGGTTCCACGGTGCTTGTTTTGGGGTGGCCCAAGACAGGGGGTGGCCCAACTCGGGGTGGGTCGACTTAGATACGAGGGTGCTCGATGGTACCGTGTGGACAGGATCTAAAAGATTCTAGATGGACACGAGCACGGGCTCCGCCCGTGAACGAACCATATGCTCTGTAAATATTTACGAGCACCGTGATCCCCTTGGAAAGAAGAAGAAATGAAAAAAGCATATTTTTCACACAGCAGGATGACTAGAGACAGTGTTTTCTGACAATTGAAGATGGAGAGGAAAGAGGGAATCTACAAGACGCGTGTGCGCGTGCCCGCACTTAAATGCCAGGCTGTGGGGCACGTGCATTGCTGAGTCAGCCAGACCTTACGGCACGCCATGACAGAGGGTGCTATCTTTGTAAATTAAAAGCCTCCTAAATTAACCAACCGCAGCAGTGGTTGATCAAGAAATGAAACTTTTATCCAACAGGTTACGCATCATCTTTCTGTTATGCATTATTAGTCACGTAGGGCAAAGAGGCACAGCCGCAGTCAGCACCAGGTTGATATAACTATCTAAAGGTTAGTGTTGGAAGGGCACCTCGTGATCGCACAGGAACTGGCATCCAAGATCAGGAAAACTTTGGTCCGGAAGAATTCACGTTCTAGAATCCGGGCTCCATACTGGAGCCGGACGGACAAACACACCGGACCGTGCACGTGGCCGCACGGCCTCCGCACTCGGGGCGCGGAGCGCCCCGAACAACGCGTCCACGTTCTGTTCTGCTCCCCCTATAAAAAGGGAGCAGAGAGTCGTAGTACGACTCTCTCTTGTACTTAGAAAACAGGATAGCTTCTAGATATTTTGCAATGCAACTAGAAGTCTTTCCCACCCAACCTTAACAGGCTGTCCACGAACAGTTAGGTTAGGTTAGGTTAGGTTAGGTTAGGTATATTTAACATCTGTAGCGGGTGCTGCCTCACTCTGGCCTCCCTAGGGGCATCAAACGTGCTAGCGACTACTAGATGTTCTAGATACAGGGTCTAGCCCACTGTTGTGGCGTGGCGCCTGGGGAGTCGCTGAGCCACTGTGGCGACCGATCGAACAGGGGGCCCGTGCACTGGACCCACGGTTGGAGAAAACGCTGCACGTGGGAATGGGTGCAACACACCCAGTGCTCCAGCAGCCTGGTGTGGTTCGTGCTCCTAGTCACTAGCCAAAGGCATGTGACATTCGTCATCTCAACAGAGACGTGTCTGCAAACTTTCGCTGCTTTCGGCGAAGTTTAGTCTTAAGACCATTTGGTTTTAAGACGTGTCTGGAGACTTTCGCCGGTTTCGGCGAAGCCTAGTCTTAAGACCAAATGGTCTTGAGACCAAATGGTCTTAAGACCTGTCTGGAGACTTTCGCCGCTTTCGGCAAAGCCAAGTCTTGAGACCAAATAGTCTTACGACCTGTCTGCAGACTTTCGCTGCTTTCAGCGAAGCCTAGTCTTAAGACCAAATAGTCTTAAGACCTGTCTGCAGACTTTCGCTGCTTTCGGCAAAGCCAAGTCTTGAGACCAAATAGTCTTGAGACCAAATAGTCTAGAGACCAAATAGTCTTAAGACCTGTCTGCAGACTTTCGCCGGTTTCGGCGAAGCCTAGTCTTGAAACCCAATAGTCCTAAGACGTGTCTGGAGACTTTCGCCGCTTTCAGCGAAGCCTAGTCTTCGGCGAAGTTAAGTCTTGAGACCAAATAGTCTTAAGACCTGTCTGGAGACTTTCGCTGCTTTTAGCGAAGTTTAGTCTTGAGACCAAATAGCCTTAAGACGTGTCTGGTGACGGTCCCGCCATACGTCCCAGTGGCACCGCCACAGATGCGGGGCATATGTGGAGCAGACACAGGCATGCAACAACTCGGACCATCGCACTATCCGTGTTGTGGCGTGGTGCCTGGGGAATCGCTGCGCCACTGGCGACCTGTTACGGTTGAGATCTTTACGGCTCAGGGGCTCGAGGAAGAACATCAATTTAGCTAAAAGAACAAAGTAGTGGAAAAGTAAACAAGTGGTACGAAGCACCCAGATGCGTGTGATCCGTTTTGTGTGTACGCGTGCACGATTGCACGCGAGGTCACGTGATCCGGGCTCCGTGGGGCGACTGCCCGTGAGGGCACGCCGCGCCATAACACGACCGATCAGACAGGGGGCCCGTGGACGGGACTCATAGTTGGAGAAAACGCTGCACGTGGGAATTGGTGCAACGCACCCAATCCCTCCCTTGCACTCTTCACCTTGAGATAGTCATATCAACCTGGTGCTAACTGCAGCTCTGCCTCTTTGCCCCACGTAATCTCTAACAACAGACGTTAAATATACCTACCTACCTATATTTGTTTAAAGTTGACTTTCGATGTTAAAAGCTATCCTGTAAGAGCCAATGAGGGGATCTCTGAAGTGGTCCGGTAAAGTCTCGATAGTGCCGGGAGGAGAGTCGCAGCCGGAGGCGGGGTCCCACGCGGTCGAGAGTAAACTCTGCCCGCGGCGGGTCTTAGCGACTCATTCCCGCTAAGTCAGTGCACCCCCTGTCCGGCCACCTCTACAGTCCGGTCACCCTTTTACATACCAATATTACGACCAAGGCCCAACAAGAGGCCTGGAGGGGCTGCAGTGGCAGGATCCTAGGTGAGGGGAAGACAGCCAGGCTGTCAGGAGACCCACACAACTGCGTGACAGGTCACGTGAGGATAGGATAAGAGCCAAGCAATCACTGCGATCACCAAGTGAGCGAGGTGAGCAGAGTGAACACCTCGATCACCAGGTGAGCAGAGTGATCAGGGCTTAAGCAGAGCAAGCCCAGAGTATAAGAATGTCAGGTAGAACCTCCCTCGATAGATAGTTTTTGACTGAAGCTCCGGCATCAGTTAATCTAAGTTAGCTTCAAGGTATCCCCTTGAGCAAGCAATCAGACTACTGTCACCAAGTCACCAGTCTCCAGAGTTCATTGTCAGGGTTACTGTTCAGCGCCTTCCCTAGGCCGCCCTATCTTAGGAACAGCAGAGGCCTGTTTGTAACAACAAACTACCTTCTTTCGCACCCAGTTACGAAGTTTACATTAAAGATTAAAACTAAAATAAAAATAGCCTACAAGAGCGTAAAAGTTAAATTTTTTAGGCAAAATATTTTAAAAGAAATTTACGGCGTGGCGTGCCCTCCGTGCACCAGTGCAGGTTTCGTAGCCATTTCATTTTTTCAATCTCGCTGGTCGTTTTTAAAAAGGGTCTTTTTCCTATTTAATTACATTATTGCAAATTAAAGTTTAGGTCGTTATAGTAATCGCAAAGTTGGCTGGTATTTTCAATATCTTTTTCAAGCTCCCACGTTGGACAGTGATATCCAAACCATTTTACAGCATAGCATACAACACCATTATCATTTTCATAATGCCCAAATATATTGTCAATTGCACAATTTGATTCTCCTTCCGAAACACGAGGCGGCGTAGCTTCTTGCCACACATTTATCAAATGCTCATTGTTGTAAACCCATAATAATTGTGATGAATCCGGCCAATCATGTAAAAACTCATCTGGATTTACGGTTATTACACCATAAAATGTTCGTTTTGGGGTTTGTAGAGAAATAAGGACTTTAATTACTACTAGCCGAGATGCCCATAGGGTTACAACGGTATCTCCTTCCAGCACAGACATTTTAACCGTAGCACTAAATGCTTGAAATTATAATGATAAACGCAATTATATTCCTCTTTGGAAGAAGAGCTGGCTAAAATTTTTATTAAAAAGCACTTCGCTTGTTTAAATACTTTTCAAATACAAAAGCTAAAACAGGAAGTAAGCAAGAAATATAATTTAGAAAGCCTAAAATGGCTAGAAGATAAACTTAAAGGAGTTGGTATCGAAGCAATATAGCGCAGCATTCGCTAACAATAAATAAATAAGTGCAATTAAGATTTAGGTAGTGAAATCTTGTAATTTAATCCCCTCGTCACTGTAACGTGCTATATACTAGGAAGGTTCTCGCATAGATATCTCAAAAATCTAGGGCACTCGTGTTATGGCGTGGCGGGCTCTTGCGGGCTTCCAGCCATTTGCCTTACCGCAGAGGGGAGTTACATAACCTCCGGTCATGTGACGTGTCATGGCACGGCGCTGTGGCACAACGCCATTGGCCATTATAGCCCTCCAACTCTAAACGTTGTCCTTTTGGTTGAGTTGGGGAGGGCTTCACTCTGCCGAACCTGTCACATAACGCCTGTCACGGACCGGCACGATGGAACTGTTGGAAGGGCGCCTCGTGATCGCGTAGGAACTGGCGTCCAAGGTCAAAAGAACTTTGGTCCGGTAAGCCCCAACCAGTGGTCTCCATCCAGCTCAACTTCCTTACTTGGCGGAAATGCAAAAGCACACTTTTTACAAAATGATGTGGAAAGGAGGGGATATATGACTTTGCTGGCGGCCCTGATTTGGCTGAAACGGCCGGTCCCCATACACTAAGGGCAGATCTTATTGGAGACGCCGGTAGCCCTGACAAATTGGAAATCTTTCCGGTTGTTATACCGGCCGGCGCAAGTAGCCCTATCAGTCGTATTCGGGGGAGGGATCGACTATTGGCTAGTGGATCCTTTTCCGGTTGGTTTTGCAATGTTAGTATTCGTCGACAGCCTCTTAAGGTCGGGTGGGAAAGGCTTCTAGTTGCATTGCAAAATATCTAGAAGCTGTCCTATTTTCTAAGTACAAGAGAGGGTCGTACGGAACGCGGACGCGTTGTTCGGGGCGCTCCACGCCCAGAGTGCGGAGGCCATGTGCACGGTCCGGTGTGTTTGTCCGTCCGGCTCCTGTATGGAGCCCGGATTTAGAGCGTGAATTCTTCCATCTGCATATCCATCATGTCTCCACTTTTGGCTCATCAACCAGCCTGCTTTCTGCTTGGCGGATTCTAGCTCTAGGTGTTGCTGGTAAAATATTTAACGAACCCTTCAATGCTAAAAGCCTGCATAGTAGACCCAGACATAGGAGGGAGGTAGTTTACGCACGGGATTCAGCACGGTTTTCATATATATACCAAACATCTTGCCTACGCGGCCATGCCCTCCATGCCTCCCCCTCAGGAGCGGCCGACGGTCCCCCGACCCAAAAGTATTGAGCTACGTCTAGTGGAACGGTTTATGGGTTGGAAAGCTCCATTCCTTCCAATGACAGTCAACCGAAGGGATAGTAAAGCTGGCCATATGAGCCGCCCACTTCTTCCGATACTACTCGACGACTCGCCCTGCCCCAATCACCAAAGGCCACTACCCCCAGGCGTGAAAAAATTGGTAACACGCGCTCAAGCAGCCGCGGGACCACTAACGCCCAACGACAATAACGACGTCCACATTCACAAACTTCTACCTTCTCACACCCCGCGCGAGGAAGTCTCATGGGAAGGCACCGGACTCGAAAACTTTCAGTGGATCGGCATGTCCAAAGAGATGATGAGAGCGCAAAATGTGCTCGTTGAACAAACCCTCAACACCCTGTGCACTGAGGGGGGTTGGCGACTTGACGTCTACCGCGAGTGGAGGTTCGGCAAAGTTGTCGGTATGTAATGTGTTGTAGAGATGGAAATTTCATCTTCGGGTTGTTGAGATGACAAATATCACATGCCTCAGGCTAGTGACTAGGAGCACGGGCCACAGCAGGCTGCCCACTATGTATATAAGATCATAACCTTTCCTGTCAAACTCAAAGGCATTCCCTCCCTCCAGGCATCCACAGGAACCACATCCCTACGCTGCTTCGGCCTACGCGGCCTCTGTCAGCTGTTAGATGAGAAGGTACTCAATGGTGCTGTATGGATTGATCGAGAAGATTCTAGGTGGCAAAACGAGAACGGGCAAATTCGGTGCACGGACTAAATCTCTGTGTATATCTACGAGAACAGCAGTCCTCCTCAAAAAAAGGAGGACAGAATACAGAACAATCTTCTTGGTGCTGAAAAAGTCTGACACCTCGTGTGGGTCCTCGTCTGTGGGTCTTGACCCAGATCGTCACAGCCGGGGGCCCTCTGCCTCTATATACCCATTGAACCCCCTGTTTCCGGTGCTCGTTTGCAGATCCCGAGCACGTGACCCGGCGCCCCGGTGCTTGGGAACAGTGATGCGCCACCGTGCCAAGCACCGGCCTCGCCCGGTAGGGTCCGGATCCTTTGTGACATTAGCACCTCCCCGCAAAGTTTATGCAGACGGTGGAGGATCAGGGGCTGGGAGGAAAACTGTGCAAATGGCACGAAAACTGCCCCGTTGTATGCAGGCCTCAGGGGGTTTGCCGCTTTAATCCGTCCTGACTCTTAATTACAGGCCTTTTCCTGCTAGGGGCCACAACCCCATTAGGCCCATTCCCTGGTTGGCCGCCTCCGACCCTTTTCATCGTGCACGGGAGGAGCGGGAAGTTTCAAGTGGGTGTTGCCGCCAAAAAGGTGCTAGGGGTGGTGTCAGATATGAGGGTGCTCGATGGTACCGCGTGGACAGGATCTAGAAGATTCTAGATGGACACGAGCACGGGCGGAGCCCGTGCTCGGACCATATGCTCTGTCTATATCTACGAGAACCGTGATCCTCGAGAAAAGAGAACAAGCGTATTTTTTCTCACAGAGCAGGATGACTAGAGACAGTGTTTTCTGACAGGTGACAAGGGGTCGTGACAAGGGTGTGAGCGGGGCGCTTAGTGTCAGACATTTTCAGCACGAAGAAGATTGTTCTGTATTCTCTCCTCATCTTCTCTGGAAATTCTGTGCCACAGGCTGCCCTTATAGCACATGAGCCCTGTAGATGCTTTAGAAAGAATGCCCTGCGGCTAACACGAATGCCTTGCGGCTGATACAGAGCGCCTTGCGGCTGACACTTAGGTTCTGACGGCCTCCAACAACCGCCGACAAGTCCTGTCAGACTTTTCAGCACCAAGAAGATTGTTCTGTCTTCTCTCCTCTGTTCTCACTAGGAATTCTGTCCCCCAGGTTGCCCTTATATTGTTCAATCCGACAGCCTGCAGAACATTTCCACAGTTGTTGGTCTTAGCGCTAAATCCCTGAATCCTTGCGCTAAATCCTAAATCCTTACGCTGAATCCTAGCGCATGGGCCCTGTAGATGCTTAGAAAGAATGCCTTGCGGCTGACAAGTCCCTATAGTTCCGTGACCAAGAGTCGAAGTCTAGCACATTGTCACACGGGGCCCTCCATTCGGCAGCAGTACCCAGAGGTCCGTGGCCAACCACAGGGGAGGAGATAAGCATGAGCGCTTCGGTCAGTCGTCGGCAACATGGACCGGATCAATGGGCACAAGACCCTCGCGTGAGATGTTTTGGTTGGAGGAGTTGGGAGCAGACCCCAGAAGGGACGTAGCTACGTATCTCAGCACAGACCAACTTGCCGCCTATATAAGGGTGGCCTCCTCGAAGGGATTCCTCAAGAGATTCTGCTTCCTTAAGCATCTCTTGAGGCCCTGAGAGAATTATTATACAATACCGAAGATTCCCCCTTCCAAGCCGTCATTGACCCCTTGCTACACACATATATAAGGTCATGCTGCTTCCAAACTGATCGAGGCACAAGGACTGTTACACCCACAAATCATTTGTGGCAAACTTTTAATCCAGCGCCATGAACTCCAGCAGCACGAACAAACCTGCACAAAGGCACGCGAACGAGGGCAGCGGCATCCGAACTCCAAGCTTCGCAGCCTACTATTCCAATACCATGGCGATTGTCGAAGCAACCAAGGCTATCTTCACTATTGTTGGTTCGAAGTTAGGAACTGGTAGGCTTTATTATTTTTGTTACCACCGTCTTTCCCCTTTTATTATCTGTATCATCATCCCTTTAATACTTGCCTATGTTTTTAACAACCCATTTAATCGCTATAGCAACGGTATCCGCTCGCTTCAACCTTGTCAGCATCGTCGTCGGCCTTGCCCTGGTTTCTTTCACGGTCAATTGCGTGCTTATCCTTATCAACACACTGTTTAAAATTTCCCTGCTGGTTTTAGTTATCAGTGTGCTATTACAACAATTTCAGAGGGTTTAATCTTGTTTGGTATCACGGGCCGGCACAATGGAACCGTGTAATCTACCAAGTAGACCTTAGAATTGAAGATGGAGAGGAAACGAGGGAATCTACAAGATGGCGATGCTCGTGACCGCACTTGAATGCTAGGCTGTGGGGCACGTACACGGCTGAGTCAGCCAGACCTCATGCCATGCCATGACATTTGGTTCGTCACCAGTCGAGACCGTAGGAAGTTGTATTTTGGACTGTACACTCATCGAAGATCCCCTGTGGTACAGGATATGTCACGGGCAGTAGGGGAGACCCCAGATCACGTGCGTAGGCGCGTGTTGTTCGCGGACTGTCACACGGGGATGACCCTCGGGACCGAGAGCAGCCCGATGGAGGTGTGAGAGCCTGTATGGGTATCACGTAGTAGTAGGTAAAGTCTCGATAGAGTCGAGGAGAGGGTCGCCGGCGGAGGCGGGGTCTCTCGCGCACAGAGGTATACCTCTCTGTGCGTGCGGGTCCCGACCCACTTTCGCTATCTAGCCTATCTACACGTGCCTGCAGTAGGGGCCTACCCCCTACTGCCCATGACAGCTAGGCGCCTCGGCTTCAAACTTCTCGTCACCATTGAAAGCCAGCCCACTGCACCCACGCATTCCTGAAACCTTTTCTGGCTCCGCGTTAAGATCGATACTGACAACACTTAACGGCAGAAACGACGCGAGCAGTTCGTGAATTCGGCCGCTGCTGGTGTGGTCGATGCGCCGTTTAGATATTGCCTTCACCAGATGTCAAACTCAAGGCATTCACTCCAGGCATCCACAGGACCCACTCGCCCACGCGGCTTCAGCCTACGCGGTCTCAGCCTACTTGGCCTCAGCCTACGTGGCCTCGCCTACGGGGCCCCGCCTCCATGCTGCCTCGGTTTCGCCGAGGCTCACCAGCCCGTTTAGGTATATAAGCCTCACTAGGCTACTCCTTACGAGCAGAAAAAAAGAGAGAATACAGAACAATCTTCTTGGTGCTGAAAAAGTATGACAACTGTTTATCCGCCCCTACGTGTCGTGATAGAAGCGGTAAAAGGGGATTAGGATGGCAATTAAAACCTCCTCCTAATAACCACCCTAAAAGGTCGCTTGACCCTTTTAATACCCACTGAACTAGACTCAGGGGCTGGCATCACCCAGGAGCCGTCGGGCTTGATATTTACGGGATGAATGTCGTACTGATGCAAAATAGCAGCCACAAAGACCATGGTCTCCCTAAGGGCGAATGCACGCCCGGGACAGGTGGACGAACCGCCACCTGTATGGCGAAAGCATTTGTTAGCTAAGAAATTAACATTTTAACGAGAACAAGGGTAGGAATGTTTAAGCTTTACGAACCATATGGTCGAACCAATCCCATCTTGGCGACTGCCACCTTCCCCTTGCTTGCATGCGCGTCCACGCCAGAAGATATCGGTCCAACTGCCTCTTGGACGGTGATATGGCGCCCGTGGTTCCACGTAAAGGGGTCCGGGAAAATGCGCGGGTCCGTGTGGCGCAACTCCTCAGCGATGTGCGCGTACGCACCCTTGGGCACTAGCCACCGTGCCAGTAGTCGCCCGTCGCCCTCGTGCTGGTCGGTTAGCACGAGATTTTGCCGCGCCTGCCGGAAGCTCCACGACGAGCCGTCGATCCGCAAGCTTTCGACATACGCCGCCTTAAGCAGCGGGCAGCGGGCGCAGAGGCCCTCGACATCGATATGCCGGACTGTCCTCCGATCACTGTTTGCCGCACCGCCCTCCGTGCCGATGTACGGCGCCACTTCGGTACGCACTCGGGCGAGTAGAGCCGAGTCGGCGGCGATGCGGGCCACGATCCAAAAAACGAGCATGTTGGCGTTTGTGTTCATGGCCCAAACGAGCCCCAGGTCGTTGGCCGCACGTGCCTCGATGCTTACGCCCATTTCGCGGTACAGCATTACGCGGGCCTGCACTAAACCGGAAACAGTATCGAGGCGCTGCCATCGAGGCCCCGCGTCCTGGCCGGCGGCACGGCGGTCCAGCGCCGTCTCGAGCTCGCACATGTAACGCATCATTTCCGCCCGGGCGGCGGCCGCGCGTGCGGCGGCGGCGCCGGGCGCCAGGAACGAGGGCACCCAGCGGGGAATGTCTAGGGCTAAAAGGATCCAGGACCTGTCAAACTCCTGGAGCAGGTCCCAAAAGTTGGGGAAGTTTTCCATAAAATCGTCACCAAGCAGGCTAGGGTTGGCTGTGAAGCCGACAAAAGCGCGCACCAGGGCGTCAAGGGGAGCTTCGACCGACGACCTGGCGTAGCTACTGTGGCTAGTGGCACCACTGTATGGCACTCTGCCTGCCACCGTATTTTTAGTCGCGATGCTAGTGACAGGTTCGACCCCAGCCACGCGCTCCCATTCCATCTGCACCGTTTGCTCAGCCGCGCCCAAAGTGACAAAGCGGTTAATGTTGCGAGCCAGGCGCCCGGCAGTGGCCGCGACCATGCACGTTAAGCCTGGGTCCGAGAGCAGGTAGCGGGTGAAAAGGCCGTTCAGCCGGGGCGACAATTTGATGTAGGCGTCGAGCTCGCTGGATGGGTAACCGAAGGCTTTGCTAAGCAGACGGGCGCGGAGCCAGCCAGCATCGGCAGCAGAGCTGGGCTTTGCCAGCAGCGATCTGCCGACCGAATGGCGGAAGATGAAGACGTGGGTCGTTCCCAACAGGTTAAGTGAGGCTACGCCGTGCGGGAGGCTGTCGCGAAGGCCTGTGAGAAAACTGCCGTGGTTGAATACGAAGTTGGGGGTGTGGCCGAGGATTGGCAGCCAGTAGGGGATTAAAGGGGCCGGCTTCGCTGTTATAGCAGTAGCACTGGAAACCGCGTCCGGCTTGCAGCGCGCCTGTGAGCGAGCAACCCAACCGGTCCAAAGACGGGTTATACCGACGGCGAGAAGCAGGAGGATGTAGAAAGCTGCGGCTATTATGGATGCCCCGCCGCCTTGGAACGGCGAAAGCTCGAAACCTAAACCCATGGCGGCAGGTATGTAATTATCTAAGATCTTCTGGTGTAAAAACTTCTCCCCGTAAAAGCCGAATGGTAAAGGAAAGCGAGCGGTGGAAATTCCAATGACAAGAGAGCACGGGGCGCCCTAATATAACAAGGGTTAAGATGGCTAGTCGGCGCCACGCCAACAGTTCCTTGGCCGCTGCTAATATTGCGCTGTGCGACTGGTTAGGGAGTGCACGATAGCCGGAAAAAGCTAAGGGCGTGTACGGCACTTGTTCCGGTTTCTAGTTCTTACGTACTAATTTCACAAGCCACTAGATAAACTGGTTTGCGGATCCAGATATAACTTTTTTTACCATTGTGAAAATCACTTTTCAAACCCCACCAGAAGTACCATTAACCCAGGCCAGCGAGTCAAGATCCACCTTTAAGCTGGGGGCCTGCCAAGACGAAAGCTTGACGACCTTTTCCGGGTCGCTTAGCTTCTGGTTAGCTTTTGGTTAGCTTTTGTGACGATCTGGGTCAAGGCCCGCAGGCCTTGACCCACAGACGAGGACCCACATGAGGAACCATGATCAAGGCGCGCTGAACGCGCGCCGAACACCGGAATCCCCTCTTTCTTTCCTTTCTCCCCTAGATTAGAATCTTCGTTCGTAGCGCCAATTGACTGTGTTCTAGTCTTCGACCATGGCCGTGACAGCTTTTAGCTAGCTTATGGTTTAGCGTTTGGTTATCTGCGTATATTTAGTACGCATTGCACAAAGTCGCTATACGATCGATCGCAAAGGACTCGCTTTATAATAAGCAAAAATAATCACAAACCTGTAAAGAGTTTCATTTCATGTGTTGAGGGGAATGCAAGCAGAAGCGGCCATTGGCTAGGAGCGCTTTCGACCCCTGCCCAGCGTAATTTAGGGTGGTTGGAGGAAAAATAAATGGTAAGTTGCTCCACCAACTGTGTCAGCGTGTCCCTTGGCGTGGACTGGGATTTGAGGATACTGTCACGGCTCTGGTAATTTCTAGCGAAGCCCCAATCCAACTAGGCCAAAAGGGCGAGAAAGCACTCCAAAAGGTCGTCAATTCAAGCCACCGCTGGAATCGCTCGTCTGCACAGCTTATATGGGATGAGTGCACAACACCTCACTGGGCTGTTACAAAAGTACAAGTCATCCGACTTGTACCTCACGTTGGGCTTAGCACCTTGGTGCAAACGGGACATGTCTGCGTCTGCCCAACAAGGCAAGCCGCGCCTGTAACGTGCTGTGCACAGGAAGGGGTTCTCGCTGGGAGATTTCAGAGGTTCAGGTCACTCAGCGGTCTAGAGGAACCGTGCGGGGCAATGATGTGTTCGGCAGAAGGTGCCTGACAGCATTGAATAGGGAAACAAAAACAAAAAAAACGGTTGCTTGCCCTCCAGACCCCTTGACAGGGAGTCTTGCAGGCCCTAGTTATACATGGTATGGTGGCGGCCTCCGGCCGTCGTGCTGTAATCCTTCTCTTGAGACTTTTGTCATGACTGGGAGGCGGTTCGCGCGTCGAGTGCCACGCTGTAAACCTTCCCCTGGAACTTCGTTATGACTGGAAGGTGGCTTGTGCATCGATCCGCTATGCTGGTCATGGGCTGAGATGCCCAACGTCACGAGGGTGTTACAGCGCCATCACAGGAGGGGTCTCTCTTTGTTTAACTGCCGTGACACTTATAACAAAAGCCTCGTAAGTTTATAAGTTCTTTGTTATGGCGTGGCGTGCCCTTCCATGCAGCCTTGCCTCACCCAAGGGTACTTGACCCTCCAATTAAGCCAAAGTGTCGACTTTGGCTTAGTCGTCCTTTTGGTAGCATGTGGGTGGAGGCTCCTACTGCCGAACCGTAACACTACTGCATTTTAACAAGGCGCAACTGTTTTTTAGTATAACTATAAGTGTTTATGTAATAAAATAGCGCTACCGACGAATACACATATTGCTACCAGCTGAGAGAGTTCTGTTGAGTTAAAGGTGGTGAAATATGTGAAGTCTTAAGATCGTGTTTCATTTTCGCCCTCCCCCACCTTTGCTCGTTTTCCCTGCCTTGCAACGGCATTCCTTGCTTAAGCACTTCCATTCTGTCGTACTTGCGAGTTTTATACTTCATGGATAGCCAAAAAATACCTGACCCAATTAATCCAGCAAAAAAAACGGCCCCCACTGCGATCCCAGCGGTGCTTGCTCGCTGTGATAATGTTTGTTTATTGCTATCATTATCCCGGTTAAATACGGTATCAGCAGCGCTAGGAAAGCTTTCGGTAGGACTCTGTGGGTCCGATCCACTTAATGTTTTTGAATGGGCAAAGGTTAAGCTTTCGAAACTATTAATAAACACAGTACCTGAGCCTGCGGTGAAAACAGATGGCGCACTTGTTCCCTTTTCACCCTCTACCGTTTTAGCAAGTGTACCATTCCCGGTCTCATTAAAGGTAGTTAGACTTTTGTCTGATGTAGATACGCTTTGGGATATGGGTGAAAATGAATCGCTTAAAGTCGAAGATGTGGAAGGGACGTTGGTACTTTCGCTCCAGGGCACTAAGGGTTGAAACGAAGCTGATGCGGCTGCTGGCATAGATAACGCCGGAGCCGTTTCTTCGGGACCAATTATACCAGAGGCTGAGGCGGCAAGTCTTATAACCCCGCTGCTTACATCCGACAGTACATCTGGTATTTTGGACGGATTTCCCATGGTAGCCTGAAGTCTATCAGTTGCTGCATTCTTCATACGTTCGCTTCGTCCTGTCGACGATGACAAAGCCGTAACCAAAGTGTTAGGGGATGTAACTGGCAACGAAACCTTGGATGCTAATTGTGTCTCTGACACAAATGTCAAGTATCCTGGTGATATCGCTTGGCTTCCCCCTTCTGGAGGGTTCGATGAGGGCGGGCGTGAATTGACATTAGAATTCGCAGAGGTGATTAGATCCTGCCTGCTTGTAAATCTGAGCGCAGCTGTTTTCTCTTCATTCTTCTCATCCTTCAGTATGGGTGTGTTTGTTAAGGCAACTTGCGAAGCACTTGATAGATGGTTTGAATGGCTTAGGCTTGTCGTACTTGTAGATATTGAATTAATGTTGGCTTCATGGGCTGGCGCATTACCATAGGTCGTGTTAAAATATAGCCGCTTTATATGTATCACGGAGCTTGGCCAGTCTTTGCCTGCCACCCCAGCAAGTAAGAGAACCAAACAAGGGGCTACTAGCATTCTGAGATTACCCGGCATGATTTCCTGTTTTGTTATTAGTAGTCCTTTTAGCCGTGCTGTTTAAGTAAACAGGATACTTAAATTGGAGAAGCAGCAGTTGGGTCATACCGTACCCTGGAAGTGAAGTGAAAGATCTTTTAAATTAACGGTATAGAATTAAGTCAACTTCTTGTAACCCCACTCCGCCGTAATTGCACTTACCGTCGTTTTCAAGACCTTTAATTCCGTTCTGTTAATTCATCTCAGGCATTGGATCTGCCTCAGGCCCAGCGAGGGTGGCAAGGGCCTTACAGCTATACGTATCCTATTCAGCCCAATTGTGACCAATGCAGGGCAATATATCCAAATAAATACCGCTTTCTCCAGTTCCGGATTCAGGGTTGTCCGTGTCAATAATTACAACATAGCCTATTGTTACGGCCGGGTGATGGAGGCGCGAGGGCCCTGCATTGGCGCTATGAACGAAGATTCCGCGCTAGGGAGAAGGGAAAGGAAAAAGGCGCTGACCGCGCCGGCGCCTAACGTTGCCGTGAGTCCTCTCTATGGCAGGTGCGCGTGCGCCTGGCGCCCAATCGTGGCGGTGCCACTGGACGCCTGGCTTATGGCAGAACCGTCACACCTATCCTTTCATAGCGCAAATTTTGGGCGCATAGGAACGTGTCAGAAAACAGTGTCTCTAGTCATCCTGCTGTGTGAAAAATGCGTTTGTTCTGTTTTTCCTTCGTTCGAAGAGGATCACAGTTCTCGTAGATATACACAGAGCATATGGTCCGGACACGGGCGGAGCCCGTGCCCGTGTCCATTTAGAATCTTCTAGATCCTGTCCACACGGTACCATCGAGCACCCTCGTATCTGACAGTATAGGGGGTTTTTGTAGCAAAGTGGAAGGGATGGCACAGTAGGCTTCTATTGAAGGATGAATCTGTCTCTGAGGAAAGGAATCTGGCACAGGGAGCCCCCGGCTCCCTGCCTATATATACACCTTTGACCCCTGTCCCCCGTCTTCTATATCGGAACCTGAGCCTCCACTGCTGCACCTCCGGTGATCGGTACAAATGGAGCGCACCTAATCGGTGCGCCCCGTCTGGGCCGAGCATCGGTCCGTCCACAGTAGGGTGCCTCCATTAAGCAGATATTACCAGTTATTTTTGGGTCGTCAAATTGAAAACCCTTCCGCTATCAGGCAGTATCACGGCAAGCAAGGTGGCTGCAAGGTTAGGTTAGGTATATTTAACGTCCGTAGCGAGTCCTGCCTCACTCTAGCCTCCCTAGGGGCACTAGACGTGCTAGCGACTACCAGATGTTCTAGATACAGGGTCTAGCCCACTGATTGCTGTCACGGTAGCTAGCAAACCAGGCCCACCAGCCGACCAGTGCCGGCCTTAAGCACATGCATAACAAGCCGCATCCCGAGGCCCCTAACTGGCGAGCCGGTTCTCGATGGTAGTGGTACGGGGTACCTCAAAGCACTGCTAAAGATGGAAGCGTACCTGGGAGTGATTTTCGTAAGCCACCAGTTTTGGTGTGCTTGCCGCCCCTGCGCCCGCGCTAAGGCCTTGATGCCGGCTATAAACTATGGGGACCGGGAGAGATGCTCCTTCTTTGGCTTTGCATCTGCTCGTGGGATTTCGCCGTATCTGTCCGGAAATTGCGATGTATGCTCTGCTGCGGATGGCACCCGGCTGTTGTACAACCGTCCTAAGTGCTGGAACTTACTAAAGCAAATCAACGAGGCGAACGTATCGGAGGTCGCGATAAGACCCTAGAGCGCTGAGATTAACAAAGCTATTGCAGATGGGATATCTCCCAGCGCGTTTCCTATTCTACATATGTTCCTTTACACGAACGATCCAAAACGAGTAATTTGGTAAATGTGCATAAAGCGTGGGTGTGCGAAAGCGTCACGGCGATTGAAGGGGACTGATAGATAGCGGGGACCTACTCTGTGAGAGCCAATACGGGCCCACGATTGGAGTGGCGCCTGTCCTGTCACGTGCCGGTCACGTGGCGCCGGCCTTTTCCCTACCATCATGACCCCTCCCCTGCACTTGCAGTCACAGAAAGCCAACTGAAAACAAAAGTCAAAAACAATGCCGAAGCTTGAGAATTTAACTCTTTCTAGTAAATATTCACTTAAACGGCGGTTGTAATGTATTATCAATAAGCTTAATTTATAGATTACAAACTGGGAGGAATGGACCGGTTTTCACGCTTTGTGTTTAAGTTCAAATTAAATCTCATTAACAGATGAATGTATCAGTAACATAAACAAACGCCCTGCCATACGAATGAGCCAGCGCTTGATTCTAAGCCTCAGTCGAGGCAGGAAAGGAAGAAGGGAAAGACCGCCAACGTAGGAAAGGACGAGACGGTGAAGAACGCGGGCCCGGAGCCCGCTCCCGGTGAGAGGACATGCCACCCTCAAATCGCGGGAAGTAGCGTATATTAACCTCCAACTTTTATGAATAAACTTCTAAGCAAATGTCGGACATAGTTTCGGGATTATATTTAGTTATTAGCTGAATTGCAACAAGATTCTTCGTATTTAATCTATGCATTACCACTTACCATAACCTCTTATTTGATGCCTTCAGACGACTTAAAAAACAATTAAAAATGGGTATAAATCAAAAAGCAATTGTAAAGCACCTCGCTACAAATCTACTTCATGTTCAAAAACCACTGTTAAACCCTTGTAATACCGATCGTACTACTGATCTACTCGGAAAAGCCCTACTAAGCCTTTCGTATCACCAAACGTCCATTTTTGAGTCACAGGCCGTACTCCAACTGTGCTCAAGGCTATTAGCGAAACTGTATGCAAACTTAGGACAAAACGTTGATGGTGAGGAATTCCAGAAAACCCGAAAACTGGAACACAGCGTTGTTGGTATTACTGTTCCTTATCAGTCAAAAAGGGCTTTTAATTTAGCCTTTACACGATGTCTTGCAAAGGCAGTGGCAATTTATTTCCATTGCAGATGTATTTTTAAAACAAAAACATCTGAATGGTACTTTTACGGGACGGGGGTAAATACGACAAGTGCTGCTATCGCGTTTGAGATTGCCTATAATTCCACGCTAGCAATGTCGACGTCCCAAAAGTCTCCGTCATCGAAAAAAAGCTACTGTCTTGGCGTATGCCACGGTATTTTCGCGAAAGCCCGACTTGCAAACTCGAAACTCCTGCTCGCCGAGAATTTAAGGATACGCTTTAAGCAGCAAAGGAGATGGCAACAGAAAAGAATCGAAATGGCAAATCTCCCCCACGCTGCGGGATTCAAATCGATGTTACCGAATGAAACGGAAAAAGCGACAAACGGAGGGACAAAGGAACATAATAGAAAAACATTCCCTTTTTTACCGCATATTGCAGAAAGCGGAAGAAATGGGTGTTTACGCACAGATTGGAAAGAACCGCAAATGGCCCAGCGCCACACGCAGGTTTTGCGAGCTCCATTCCAGGAAATGAATACCCCGCAGGTTATGAAAAAACATCGAGACCTGCCTTTATATGAACAACACTATAGCGATTTTCATGAGGTTCAACAGGAACAAAAGGAATGGAAATCGAAACTAGACATTTTAGGAAACAGGGAGCTTGTCCAGCATAGCCTTCAAGTATGCATCCACTCCTACGTATTTTATAACAAATAACTGACAAGCAGCAGGTCCAGAGCCTTCCGAAAGATCTACCGGCCTATATTCAAGGGTGGGAGGATAGCAATAATATTGACTTTAACCGGAAACAGTTGCTATAGCTGTTAGGGATCCCGATATCAGAGAGGCAAGGCTGCAATACAATATCGTGGATATAACTATCTAAAGGTGAAAAGTACAAAGGAGGGATTGGGTGCGTTGCACCCATTCCCCCGTGCAGCGTTTTCTCCAACCGTTGGTCCAGTGCACGGCCCCCTATTCGATTGGTCGCCACAGTGTCTCAGCGACTCCCAGGCGCCACGCTACAACAGCTGCCTACTATGTATATAAGGCCATGACCTTTCCCACCTCTCACAGAGGCACTCTGCCAGACAAGCAAGCAATGCAAGGAATCTTGAACCATGCCCAGCATATATCAACAGCTCGATGGTACCGTGTGGCCAGGATTTAGAAGATTTTAGATGGACACGAGCACGGGCAGAGCCCGTGCTCGGACCATATGCTCTATGTATATCTACAAGAACCGTGATCCTCTTCGAACGAAGGAAAAATAGAACAAGCTCATTTTTTTCACAGAGCAGGATGACTAGAGACAGTGCTTTCTGACAGGATTTGACCATGTGGGCCAGGAGGTGTTCCGTTTGTGGGGTGTTCCAACAGGGGGTGGCACTGACATTATGGTATTTAC
>NW_008804558.1:133145-145630 GCF_000145635.1 Gaeumannomyces tritici R3-111a-1
CCCCGTCCCCCCCCCCCCCCCCCCCCCCCATGTCTACCCCCAAACATCCCACCACTCTTTTATATTAGGTGGTATAGATGCCGTAAGGTTCGACATGCCAAGTGTATTACCGGCGTGCGCCTCGTAGCGGCCGTTGGGGGGCCCGTAATGCTCCTTCGGCGCCTCGTAATGTGTATACGCAGCTCGACAGGGCACGTGGGAGACCGGCAGAAAGAACGGTTGATACATGACCTGTGGAATGATGGGAGTACAGGCCGGCGGAGATATCGACCCAGTTGCTGCTGTGGGCATGGGAAGGCCGCTGTGGGGGTGCAGATAATCGGACCCAGGCTCGCTCCGGAGGTGTGAGATATATATGGGGTCCAAGGCCGTGACGAGGTTGCGGAAACTTTGTTTGGTGAAAAGCTCCGCGCGAGGGGTGATGTTGCTAAGCCAGAGGTGGTCTGAGGGTGATAGGAGCTTCTTGGCTAGCACGTCTTCAGGTTTGTAGTATGAAATAAAACGATAAAACGCGCCCCGCCACTGGACGCTGATCGTCTTTTTGACTAAGCCGCCCTCTTTGAAAGGGTACGAGTCAATAAGCGACCCGATTAGCGATTGCTCCGACTCGGCCCGGCTCTGCTCGCCATCCCCCAGACTTGCTGCCTGGCTGTTGGTCGCGCCCATGGCTGCCGCCGCTCTTGCGCTCTCGGCCGTCTCGGAGGGCGTGTTCTTTTTTGGCTTTCGCGCTCGCTTCTTCTCCCCGATTGGGAACGGTCCTTCGAGCTCGCGGTAAATTAGGAAGTTGCCGAGTATCCGGCTGGGACTCCAATTGTAGCCATCCGTCCACCTCTTAATACCCGATAAGCACTCCTCGTAAACGAAAACGGCGCCGCTCCTGATCAGTGTCTCTCGCTCGTAATGGTACGGTCGGCGTGGGACGCAGTACAGAGAGCCTTGTAAACAGGCCTCGAAAATGATGAGAGCATCCATCGTGGTCCCGACGTAGCCCTCGTAAGTGACCGACAGCGGCTGGGTGCCCCCGCCGGCTGTTGTTGATGAGGCCATGGCGACCGGGACTGGTAAACCCAAACTTTGCTAGACCGGAAGGATACCGTTCGAACGAACCTGAAGAAGCTGAACCTGTGGCTCCGGAGCCGGCGTTTAAGGGCAGCGGGCTACACAGCCCTACGGGGAATTTATGCACCTGGCAGTTCCAGCAGGCAGAGGTCACAGGCCACCCACCATCTCGCTCACCCCCGCCGGCGGTACCTCTCCGACCAGGCTCCCCGGCTCGACCTATTAACAGTGAGCCTAAAGTTGCATTTTGGAGCTATTCGCGCTTGCGTCTACCAACAAACAATTTTAGCTTCGTATTGACACACTTGATTCGGGCAGTTTGCGAGGTTGCAACACCCCCCTGGTGACAGTAACGATGTTTTTCCTACCGCCACTCCGAGGAAGTGCCACGCCGCTGGGTAGGCGTAGCCGGCTCTGTGATGGAGAAAGCATCGAGAGCGGGCCAAGGACGGCCTGCCATGAAGCAATCCCCACGCTTTCCCTCCTCCCGTACCGCTCGGCGCACACAATAGTGCAGGGTGACATGGCTGGAGGGAAAGCAATACCAGAGCCGTGGTAATCACAATGCACAAGAAAAAGCAAAGAAATGGATGCGCCAGGGTTCGAATCCGGGTTTCAGCGGATGGGAGGGGTGGCGACCCACTGCGCTTTAGTGCAGTAATTTGCTGACTCAAGCGCAAGTGCGGATTCTCTGGGTGCTCGTCGCGTCCACGGGTTGCAGCGTCAAAGCAAGGTACCACTTTAGCGCGCGCTATGCGGAATCAGGATTAAAGTTGGGCAACAAGGGGGCACTCGAAAGGCCGGGCAAATCGACACGGAACGCGCCCCATGTCGCAAGCCGGGACCCGGCTGACCGGTTGCCTAATTTGGGCCCCACCAATTAACAGCAATTACTCGCCTGCCAACGTCCGCAATGCAGCCTAGCCCAGGCCGGGTCCACCTTTGTGGGACTGGGTTTTATCCTAATTAGGAAGCCTGTAGCGGTGCCAGTTCTTGCTGGCGCCCGCTCCCCGCTTTGGCCGCATCGATCTAAAAAGAGGCGTGCAATAAGTCCCTTTTCTGTGTTGTTCAGGGATGTTTACCCCTGCCCTTGTCGTGCGTAGCGTCGATTCCACGATTCATTTCGCCGACGCCCACGGTCGCGTTAATCAAAAACCCCCTGTCACGATCCAACTCAAACATTGCAACATACAACTGCACACGATATTTGCCGGATAGTGATAAGAAAGCGGGGGTGGAGGACAGGGTGTCTCTGACAGGCGCAACTGGCTCTCTGCACACCCCCGGCGTGGCGAGTTCTAGCCCTGCCACGGCGTGCGGCTTACGGAGTGGATCCAATTGATCCCCCGCTTTGGGTGCTGGGGCTAGCCACATTTGTTCTGGAGGTGGATCACCCCCTGGTATCGCCAACTGCCAGACTTTGAAGAGGATTGCTGTTCTCGTAGATATACACAGAGATTTGGTCCGTGCACCGATTTTGCCCCTTCTTGTTTTGCCACCTAGAATCTTCTCGATCAATCCATACAGCAACATTGAGTACTTTCGCATCTGACAGCTGACACCAACAACAGCATCATCGCGGTCCTTCTCTAGCATGTCTGCGCCTTGGCCGTGCAGAATCTACACTACCAGATATATGGACTGGGACTGGGGCCGCTGTGGCAGAATCCGCAATGCCACTGGAGCAGGTTGGTGTCTATTTGATCAAGTTGTGTGTGCACAGGAAAACAGAAACCGTTGCTTGTTCCTCCAAGTCTTGTTGGGACTGTCCACCCCTTTATATACCTAATCCGTCCTAGATCCCCTTTGGCCTAAGCCATCCGCTTACAGTTAGGCTTGCGAACTCCTGTTTCTAGTCCGCCTAGTCCTTTGCATGATCGTCACCTTGTTTCCGGGTAGCCAGTGTGCCGGTGTAAGGCCCGTTACAGGTTGCTGGGGCTGAACGAGGCCCTATAGCTGACAACCGTGACGCTTGTGAGGCTGGGTGTCGACTGGGGTGTTACACTGCCTAGGGCTTATAGCTGTTAAGCTTTTTTAGCTGCTAGTGGTGGCTTCTGCCGTGTTTGGTTTTTCAACCGGTTGAGAGAGTTGAACTTTTAGCCCTGTAGATCCTGTAGATTGTCAGGGGCCGTGGCGCTTGTAGGGGTAGCACGTCCGGTAGATTCAACGGCGAGGGGGGTCCTGGTCAGTGACGTAGAGATTTTGCAGGCGCAGGCCAAGATCAGTCTCGCCTAAGCCTCGTGGCAGGGCCTCGCCGCCACCACTGGGAAGAACTAGGCAAAAACTGAAGCTATTCACAAAATCAGGGAAATAAAAAAATACGTCATAAACACTCGCACCGACTGGGGGTACTTCAGGCCTACGATGTTGATTTCTAGTGCATTCTGAAGCCCTGAATACAGAGAAAACGAGGCTATATAGCCCAGAGAGTGCACGCCTTTGTGCCAGTCGCTATCTCCAAGCAACAATCAACTTCCCCTCCCTTTGCCACTTTGCCCGGCATGCTTACTCGTCCCTCAAGCAGGCGGTTAACCCGCTCCCAACGCCGTGAGGAATCTCCTCCGCCTGCCAGCCCCTCTCCCACCGCTTCTGACGTTTCTTTTAACGAGGAAACGCCTGCCCTGCAGTCCTCGCACGTCACCCTCGGCACCTCTCTGCCGCCCACCCCGGTCCCCGCCTTTGACGACCCCTTCGACTCTGATCCCGGGGATGCTTTTGAGCTTTCCCTAGAGCCGTCAGACGAGGAAATCGAGGCCGACGACGAGGTCGACGACGAGGCCGACGACGATACCGACGTTATCCCCGCCTCCCTGCCGGCCTCCCAAGTCTCCCTGCCGGCCTCACAACGCGCCCGGGGGCGAGGTAAAGGGTTCGTCTGGTCCGGCGCTCAAGTAGTGCGCTTTTTGCAGGTGCTGGCGGGCATGGGCCGGGCCGGGCAGTTGGACCCCCGCATCAGTAACTGGCAACGCAAGGCCTTCTCAAAAGCTGAACGGAAGTTGCGCAGGCAGTGGCCCTCCATCTCGTGGAAAGGGAAGGTCAAAAGCAAGTATATGTATCTGAAAAAGCGCTACAGAGAGTGGGAGGGCTTTGGGAAGCGGTCAGGGGTTAGCGTTGATCCAGATACAGGCAGATATATCGCCAGCCGCAACTGCTTTGAGGCTTACTTTCAAGTCAACTCTGCGGCCCGTTGGATCCGCAAGGGGCCGCCGGAGCATCTCGATCTCTGCCGGGCCGTTTTTGACGGCAACTGGGCCTCCGGGGACCTCGCAACCACGGCAGGCGGGCGCCTGCGCGATCAGGGCCGTGCCCGGCCCTTGCCCGAGGCTGAACAGGACCCCTTCGAGAGCGAGTTTAACGACAGTGCAGACGGTGCAGGCGGTGCGTTTCCCGGCCCGGTAGCGACTCCTTCCGGCCCCCCTCAGGCCTTAACAGTCGCCCGGGCGCAGTACTACGTCGGGGAGAGCCTTAGGGAGGCCGCACGCACGCTGGCAGGCCAGCCTTGCCCTGCAACGCCGGGGTCTTTTGAGCCTTCCCTTACCTCCTCCGCCGGCACGTCTCGAGGCGCGCCCAGTCCCTACTACCTGCGCGGCCTAGAGAAGTGGGTTGAGGCCTCGAAAACGCTGAACAAGGCGCCATGGAAAGAGAGATTGGTTGCGAGGGATCGCTGCAAGTTGATTTCGGCGTTCAAGGCCGACACGGAGATCGCGGTCTGGTGGCTTTCGTCGGAGGAGGACAGGGAGTTAATTTGGGAGTTCGTGCGAGGCGATTCGATGAGCGCGATGCTTGGATAAAGGCGGTTCGAACGAAAGTAGTCTCATTGTCTGGTGATTTTCCTTTGTCGAGATATTTCAGATTGTGTTCGAGAGTTGTCGGAAAGGGAATTTATCGCTTTTGCATTAACGAAAACAAATCCGATTAGGCCGTGGCAAAAAAATGAGCCTGCTTCCGATTGGATTAACCCCTCACTGATCGCTAGAAAGTTCGCTAAAATGTTCCTATTCAGGTTAAATTGTGTGGCTTTATGGCAACCCCCCTTAGGATCTGCATGCAAATCTCAATTTCCCACACTGCCGCCACTACAACTCGGCCAAATTCGATCCGTTTACTTCGGGGATAGCTTTTTTGCATTCCTCGCACCTAGGGCATTTTCGTGGTATACTTCTTTTCCTCCCCGAATGCAGCGTTGCCGCCACCGTTTTGCTTACCACTACTTTATTGCCTCTCGTCCGATTACCTATAGCCTCGCTTGCCCTCCGCCAACGTCGCTCGCCAACCAGTTACCCAATTAACAAGCTGATACCTGCACCGGAATCCCCTCGTCGAAACGACCTTTAGTGTTGTTCTCCTGTTTCCAGGCGACGTTTGTAGGCCAGGTAGTCCCGCCACAAAGTATCGGCAATCCGGTCCCGATATGCGTCCCAAAACTCCTTTGCCTTTCGCATGGGCAATCCTCCCGCCCCGATCAATAACGCCCGTTCACCAACTTCCGCCAGGAATGCCTCGCTTCCTTCCGTCGTTTCTCGCCCTACAAACGACCTTTCGGCATCAGAAAGGTATGCTAAAGATGCCCCGGGCGCGCTTTCTTGAATGAAGTTATGCAGGCCCGTAACAGCCAACAGAATGTCGACTTGGTGGTCGAATCCGTACTCCGGGGCATTGTTTCTGATGATCTTCCAACGTCTCTTTAGGATCCCAAAGGCATCTTCAACAACTGCCCGCATTTTTGCGTGGTACAGGTTAAAAATCTCTTCCCTCGATTCCGGCCGGGCCAACCCTTGTTCCTGAAGGTGGTATCTCGTCGCCCTGTAGGGCATTAAGATGCCGTCGCCATGGTAAAAGCCGGCATCCCCTAGGTAAAAACAGCCCTTTGGGACTGCAAATCCGGCCTGTCTAGCTAACCGGAGGAGTTTAGAGTCGTGTACCGACCCCTGCACCCTTGCCAACACGAAAACGAACCGCCCACGGTGATCAACGGCCGCGAAAACGTTTTGTGCAGTACTGCCTTTCCGACTCCGCCACCCGTTGGCGACCCTCCTCGGCAACCGTGCCTCGATCAAAGTGCCGTCAACAGCGCCCAGACAGCCTTTAAAGGCCCGACGAACGTTTGGGCGCATCCGCTCGGGTTCAGGGACGTCTGGGAGGCGCTGGGGCCGCACAAAAGCGTCGTGGAGGGCGAGGAAGGCGGTCAGAATCTCGTGGAAATTGCGGCAGATTGTCTCCGTGCTGTGGTTCCAAAAGTGAGCGGCCATGCGGATCGAGGCCCCTTGGCCACAGATATACAGGAACGAGGCTATTTTCGCTGCCAGGGAGATCCGGGAAGAGCCCCTGGCAAGACCACGGGTTTCAACCCATTCGCAGAGCTTCATGAAAGCCACCGGGGTCATACGGAAGATCTCCTTGAAGCCCTGCGAGGCGGCAGGGCGGAGCCAGTACTGGAGGACTGTATCCCCGGCCCAAAAGGAGTTGTGAACAGACTGATAAACAGCGTCCCAGGAGCCTCGCAGGCGGTTGTGGAGGGTCGTACTAACTACCGCTAGCATGCAATGTAGCAGATAACGACGGCATTGGTGCACCGAAAGGCCGGCAAACGAGGGGGAGGAGGGGGCGAGAGTTGAAGGCATTGTTTTTGGAGCGTTGGGAAGGCGTCAAGTTGACTAGATAGGCTGTAGTTGAGTTGAATCTATTGCTAGAAAAAGGGCGTTCAATTGATGCACATGCCGGCACTTTAGGCCCTCTACATCTCGAGATATCTTCAACTACGTCATGGCCGGCCCCTGGGCAGATATCTCGTGACATCTTCAACTACCTCATATAGGTAAACAAGGCGCTGATCTGGGGGAATGGAACTACAGAGCCCGTGGCTTTGCCTGCACGTCATTTACTAGGGGATCGAGAACAAGGGCCCCGGGCGATCTACAGGATCTACGGGGCTAAAAGTTCAACTCTCTCAACCGGTTGAAAAACCAAACACGGCATTCCACTGAACGAAATCCTTAGTCCAATTTATTCGTCGGTTGTATTTCTTCAGCTAAAGATTCCTAGGATTATACTTTCTGTCTGTGCCACTATCATAGTCGACCTTCTCCGAGGGGCAGCAGCACCGCCTATCTCATGTGGTGCTGCAGGTTTTTCGCTGGTCACGCAGCCCTCCATCGACGGCGAGGGGTTGTTGCTCGTGTTGAGATTGCAAATATGCCTCTGGCTAGTGACTAGGAGCACGAGCCACGCCGGGCTGCCCACTATGTATATAAGTGTTAGGGATCCCCGATATCAAAATGGCAGGGCTGCAATTGTTCGTGGACAGCCTTTTAAGGTCGGATGGGAAAGGCTTCTAGTTGCATTGCAAAATATCTAGAAGCTGTCCTATTTTCTAAGTACAAGAGAGGGTCGTACGGAACGCGGACGCGTTGTTCGGGGCGCGGAGCGCCCCGAGTGCGGAGGCCACGTGCACGGTCCGGTGTGTTTGTCCGTCCGGCTCCAGTATGGAGCCCGGATCTAGAGCGTGAATTCTTCCGGACCAAAGTTCTCCAGACCTTGGACGCCAGTTCCTGTGCGATCACGAGGTGCCCTTCCAACAGCAATAGAATATCGTGGATTTGACTATCAAAAGTTAAAGAGTACAAAAGGAGGATCGGTGCGTTGCACCGGATCTGATCTCCAGAGTTTTGCCCATAGCGGGCAGGCTGTGTGGTGCGGCAGAAATGGATGGAGGCCCGAGAAGGCCCGCTACTCCATAACAATAAAGTCACGACCTTTCCCACCTCTCACAGAAGCACTCTGCCAGATCAAGCAAGCAATGAAAAGAATCTTGAACCATGCCAGCATATTTCAACGTAGGCAGCTGTATTAACCATGAAGTGAAGCAACGTAAACCGCAGTGTTAATTTTCTTCTAGTTTTAATATCGATGCTTTTCGTAAACAAAAGCTTTTATTGTATAGCCTGATAACCGGCATAAGGCTAGTGTGTATGTCGGCGTAAAGGGTGTATTGGCTTAGATATTTCCGTTTCCGAAGCTACCCCAAAAAGACCGGGCGAGGTACTTATTTAAACGGAATCCCGAAACCCTTACGTAGCCATATAACCATTTAAATATAAGCGCAGTTTAGTAAAATTGGCAAAGAAAGGAGAAAACGTTCCTCTAGTATTGGTTCATGAGTGTTCCTGCAGCTCAGTGATGTTGACGTGAAGTGCGGGCTCCATTGTTAGGTCGCCAACAGCGGTCGGGTCCGCGTACGTCGAGGTGGTGGTTAAGGTTAGGTCCGCGTCATCATTGGATGCCCCAGGAGTCGTCGCCTGGGCGACAACCAACCCCGCCAAAAACTCGTCAGCCTCCCACATGGCCTGGTCCCATTGCAACTCTGCTTCAAGCGAGGTAGGGATTATGGTTATAGCAGAGGGATCCACGTTGGCCGGGGCAGCGCTGTATATATTATTGGCTGTCTGGTTAAACAGCTGCTGCGTTTCAAGGTCGATGTACTGAGAGTAAAGCGCCTGATAAGCCTTTTTGAGAAGGTCGTTGTGCTGTTCCAGGTCCTTGATCCGCTGTTCCTTGCGCGCGCGGCACGCTTTTTGGGAGGCTCGGTTTCGTGCCCGTCTAAGCTATAACAAAAAATTTAAAAAAAGAAACGGCATATGTTAGTTTTGTTTCGTATGTTGCTATCTTTGCTAGCTATTTTATAGTAGCAACGTGGGAAAAGAACATAAAATCGTTATGTTGGAGCGGCGCTAATAGTGGAAATGAATTCTGAGGGCGCAATCTTAAGTTTGCGTGCAAGCTGCGATAAAGCGGGGAACGTTTGCAATACAACCAATAACACCCTGTGCCTTGGTAACGGCCGCGCTTTAACTAAAAACACAGGAGAATAACCATTTTAAAAAGAAACAAAGAGGGGGAAATGCTTACCGAAAGCACAAACGGCGGTGAGTTTTTATATCGGTTCGCCCGTCTCTTTTTTGTAAGGGCTTTTGCTGGCTTCGGCAAATTTATATTGCCATTACACTTACTTGCCCTTGGGCTAGAGTGTACACTGCTAAAGTCTTGCACACCAGACATGTCGTACTGCGGGGGTTTGTCAAACTCCTTCTTTTTTCCATTTCAACTTCCAGTTACACTTACTTTTAAGTCTTATATGGTAAGAAGGCCTCGAGAATCTGAATTACCAGTATTTGAATTTCCATGCGGGAAGAGGAGCGAATTTGCGTTGCCTAGAAAAACTTTCACGCAGGAAAATACGGTTCCTTCGCGGCGAACTTATTTACACTAAACCGCGTAGAATTAAGCGCCCGTTCGGTTTGTTGATTTTTCGCCCCACTTCGTGCTAAAGTATATCAACGCACAGTAACGATACGGAAAGAATAAATCAATATGTATGACGTGGTTCATCAGTGAGTGGGCCACATCAGTTAGTGGGCCAGTTAGAAATCTCATATTAAACGTGATTTTAAACACCCTTGCTAACTTGGCTAATTTAAAGCTAAATTTAACTGAATTTAAAAAGGTTCTCTTGGATTTTTCTTATTACTGCTTTAGGTTAACTCATACATTCTGCACAGTGTACTACCCAGTATTTCAACTAATATTAAAAGGGCCATGAAAAAATCCGAGACAATTAAATTAAGTTCCTTACGTAGTTAAATATAACCTTTTTATATTCAGTTAAACTTGGCTTTAAATTAGCCAAGTTGGCAAGGGTGTTAATGTTCGCGGACAGCCTTTTAGGGTTCGGAGGGAAAGGCTTCTAGTTGCAATGCAAAATATCTAAAAGCTGTTCCATGTTCTATGTACAAGATGTAACGATCTGGGTCAAGGCCTGTGGGCCTTGACCGACAGACGAGGACCCACACGACAGACCATGATCAAGACGCGCTGAACGCGCGCCGAACACCGGAATCCCCTTTTTCCTTCCTTTCTCCACTAGATTAGAATCTTCGTTCATAGCGCTAATTGTCTGTGTTTAGTCTTCGACCATGGCCGTGACAGGGAATAACGCACACCGACATACTGGGCTGCACCACGATACCTTTACGCCTTCCCATGCACGGCCGGCGCAACAATTTCACCTTTGACACACATACCCACAACTCCACAAACCCACAACTCCACAAACCCACAAGCCCACAAGCCCATAGATCCACAAATCCACAGATCCATAACTCCACAGACCCACACAAGCCTGTAAGCCCACAATCTGGGCCGATAGTATTTGTGACAGGTTTTTAGCCGTTACTGGCGCTCTTTAGATGGTGAGACGCCTAGGCGTGTTGTTAAAATGCAGTCGGAAAGAAGCTACAGATACATCGCTAAAGTGCCGCCTCGGCCACGTTATTGTAAACCCTGGGGTGAGGTGAACAATATGGGTTTTATATGCACCCCACGTTGTAAATGTAAAGGGTTGTCGGGTTAATCCCACTTGTCTGCATCTTCGACTAGTCGCACATGGGACAGTTTAAGCTAGGGAGTTGTAACACCCCAGAGATGTTGGGGCATCTCGGTCCATGCCCAACCTGGCGGCTCAAGCGCGAGCTGACGACCAGTCTAACGACATGAGCACAGGCGGCCCCTTGGGCGTGTCCAAGCGTCCAAGAAGGTCCACGGCGTGATGGCCGGAGGCCACGACAGCATCATGCATATCTAGGGCCCGCAAGACTTCCTGTGAAGGGGTTTGGAGGGCAAGCAACCGTTTTTTTATTTCTTGTTTTTTCTGTTGGTGCAGGTAGGCACCTTCTGCAGAATACACCACTGCTCCGCACGCTTCCTCCAGACAGCTGAGTGACCTGAACCTCTGAGATCTCCCAGCGAGAACCCCTTCCTGTGCACAGCACGTTACAGGAGTCAAAGCTTTGAATTATACGGAATCGAGTATAACGCACGCGCGGATGCCTTGCATAACGATAACTGTTGTGGCGTGGCGCCTGGGGAGTCGCTGAGCCACTGTGGCGATTGATCAGACAGGGGGCTCGTGCACTGGACCCACGGTTGGAGAAAACGCTGCACGCGGGAATGGGTGCAACGCACCCAATCCCTCCTTTGTACTCTTCACCTTTAGATAGTCATATCAACCTGGTGCTGACTGCAGCTTTGCCTCTTTGCCCTACGTGATCTCTAACAGCATTTAGATATTTTGCATTGCAACTAAAAGCCTTTCCCACCGAACCCTAACGAGCTGTCCGCGAACAGTAGCGACCCCGAAACGCAGCCCTTGAAGGTGGGTTAGGTGGGTGCGGGAACAGAAGGGAATTGTCATGGCGTGGCATGAGGGCCTGCTGACCCAGCCGTGCACTTGCCCCAACGCCTGGTGCTCAAGTGCGGGGCACGAGCACACGCATCTTGTAGATTCCCTCTTTCCCTCTCCATCTTCAATTCTAAGGTCTATTACTTGGTAGATTACGGGGTTCCATTGTGCCGGTCCGTGACAGGAGTGTGGCCCGAAGAGCCTCGTGAAAGACGTATACTGTGACAGTCGGCTGGGGTCGACATTGCACGCGCCCACACGTCGTGACTTGGCATTGTACCCTTTTCTATCGAAGGAATAGCGGCTGCTTTTTAACATGACGTTAAACTTGGTACCTAAGGTTTTATACAAGGGAAGAAGTCCGTACTATTGTCGGCACAGAGATCTTTAAGCCTAATGAACAATAGTTTCGAAAATCAGGGCAGGGGGCCTTGTATGTGTATGAAGAGAAAGGAATCCACCTAAGCATCTATCACGGCACGTGGGGAGGTTGCAAAGACCGGGAAAGAGGGTTCTTTATTAGGGAGAATAGGCCTACAAGCCAGTGCGGGCCGTATCTAGGAAACTAGGCGTTGTTGATTTTGTATATCCAAGAAAGCGGCGTATGGAGATTACATAATAATACCATATATTATAACCTGCATAATCAACAAAACGTGCTCCCACCTTTTGTAATGGATACAGCCGTACTCAGCGTCACTCTTACTAGCTTGGGTATATCCAGGGGCCGTAGGAAATAAATAAGTCTCCGATATTCCGGAGCTGGGCGTTGTAAAATTCCAGTTATTGGACAAATTTGAGGTGACTGTCGTTTTGAGACCATCAACCGAAGCTGTAGCCCTACTAAACACAGATTAGTCAGATACATGTTTTTGGAACCACGTCGTGAAATGCGGTAATAAGCTAAAGATATAAATCGTTATTAAGGTCTGTATGCAACACTGGAAATATTTTGACGATTTTAATACCATGTAACTAAATATGCGGACCTGTTCACTGTTATAAATTGAGGCTGTACTGGTGAGGGCTGTGTGGGGAACATGCTGAATTTCTTTGCAGCTCATAAGATCGAGTTTAAAATCCCCAGAGTGGTTCCTTACAAATTACATTGCGATATATTTGAGATTTGAACAAGGACTTTATAACGTCCACCAAGGTTGGCCACTAATATCTCCTCGGTGGAACCTATAGC
>NW_008804558.1:146529-162138 GCF_000145635.1 Gaeumannomyces tritici R3-111a-1
CGATCGGAATCGATCGCTGAATGCACTGCATCCTTGCATCTCCTCCAAGATAGCTGAGTGACCTGAACCTCTGAGATCTCCCCTGGAGAACCCCCTCCCCAGTGCACAGCACGTTACATTCGCGGAAAGCCCGTTAGGGTTTAGTGGGAAAAGCTTTTAACTGCAATGCAAAATATCTAAAAGCTGTCCTACATTCTAAAATACAAAAGGGGGTCGTAAAATGACCCTCTGCTCCCTTTTTATAGAGGGAGCAGAACAAAACGCGGGCGCGTTGCTCGGAGCGCTCCGCGCCGAGTGCGGAGGCCACGCGGCCACGTGCACGGTCCGGTGTGTTGTCCGTCTGGCTCCAGTATGGAGCCCGGATCTGGAGCGTGAATTCTTCCGGACCAAAGTTTTCCTGGCCTTGGATGCCAGTTCCTGTGTGACTGCGAGGTGCCCTTCCAACAGGCCCTTAAACAGGACTAAGCCCCCCTTATACTGCGAACAAAGCAGTTTTAAGAGCTACTAATACTTCGATCGTTGCCAATTTTGCATTTCTCCATTAACAGCAGCATTTTTAAAATTAGCTTTAACTAGTTATTAAAGCAATACTTTCTCGGACCTTCTCGTGCCACCGAATGAGTGCATGTTTTAATTCCAAGTGTACAAGACGGGCGGTGAATGACAGCATGACCGAGATTGCTGAGACGGCCCTAGCGGGAATGCAGCGGCAGATGAAAGAGGGCGTCTGCTTCGCCTCCAGCGGCCCCGCTTATTTATATAAATTATCAAAGTGCATTGTTTATTTCCAAAAAGCTTTGCATTCGAATAGTCCGCGAGCAGATTCCACATTAATAAGTGTGTCTGTTATGGAAAGACGCTTTGCTTTACTATTTCCTCTTTGGAAGCAGGAGCACACAGAGTTATGTGAAATAAAGTCTATTTGGGACGAAATCGAAGGTAGAGACAAGATTTATGCCTTGACCCATCAGATTGGCATTGTTGCCATTTGTTGTAAAGGTAAGTCGGTGGTCGCCGACGGGTATTTATAATGGAACTGACCATGCGCAGTTGCTGCAACACACTTAGCTGTTCGTTCCGACAAGCCACTCGCTTTGTGCAGGGCTTTTTTGAAAGCGTTGGCGATTTGTAGCAAGCAAAACATTTGCAAATGTTACATTTGCGTTGGGGCTTGTTACAATATTGGAATTCTGTACGCACGCTTATGTCAAAGCAGTGGTTGGGAATATCCTTTGCTATTAGCTGATGTTTGCAAAACGTTGCGGGAATTGGCAGGAAATGAAAACAATTAAACGTGTGAGCGAACAGTGGAACTGTTAGAAAACACTGTCTCTAGTCATCCATCTGTGTGAAAAATGCGCTTGTTTTATTTCTCCTTCTTTCGAAGGGGATCACGGTTCTCGTAAATATACGCACAGCATATGGTCTGTACACGGGCGGAGCCCGTGCTCATGTCCGTCTAGAATCTTTTAGATCCTGTCCACGGTACCATCGAGCACCCTCGTATCTGAGAGGAACAATAAAATGTAATCCTTCCTCGAATAAACTATACCCCCGTTTGTTATGGCGCGGCAGCCCGAATTGGCTGCCTGCCAGGTGCTACGCACGGGCCTGTGTTGCACGGGCTAACGCGTGCCTATTTGGGCAATTCCGCTGTCGCCGTGCAACGCACAACTTTTTCCCTTTCTTCTCTTTACCTTTTGATAGCCAATTCAACCTACGGATATCGCAGCCTGCCTCGTTGCCTACGTTGGACCGTGACAACAAAAAGATTATAAAGCCGTCATATGCCTAGTTCTCCATTGGAATAATGTTTTATTTCCTTAATAAGGCTGTATCGTCGAAGTCAACTATGGAGAACCAACTAAACATAGAAAGCGCACTTTGCCAGCTTATTGCAGAGCTCGTTGCCAGGCTAACGGAAATTAGACGCTTAGAAAAGGAAAATGAAAGTTTAAAAGCTGCGGTTAACGGAAAAGAGAATTGCACCTGCATAAAAATACAAGAAAGTGTAAACCCCATACAGCCGACAATTGATAATCTACATTTGGACGAAAATTGTTCTGGAAGTTATAGGCCTAGCAAACGACAACGGCTCGAGTAAAATTCAGTTAGCGACCTTTACAAATGCCACAAAATGCTACATAAGTTAAATGGGTGCATTTTTAGCCCATTATTTGGTTTTGCGCATTAATAAAAAAACTTGGCCAACCCACCGGCCACCGGCCGTGGGTAAAACTCTGCACGCTGGGAGCGGCTTTTGTTAGAAAATATTGTCTCTAGTTATCCTTAAGTGAGAAGAATGCGTTTGTTTTATTTTTTCTTCGTTTGAAAAGGATTACGGTTCTCGTAGATATACACAAAGCATATGTTCCGAGCACGGGCTCCGCCCGTGCTCGCGTCCATCTAGAATTTTTTAGATCCTGTCCACGCGGTAGCATCGAGCACCCTCGTATCTGATAGCTTTTAATAGCCAAATTAACGCTTACTTTATCGCAGCCTTGTTTCGTTGGTAGGTAAAAATCTTTAACGACAGCTAAAGCGCACACCGAACGCCGGAATCCCCTCTTCTTAACTTTTTCCTCTCAGTATGGAGCCCGGATTTAAAGTGTTAATTCTTCCAAACCAAAGTTGTTGGCTGAAAACGCCGTGAATTTAGCGTTAAAAGGTGGTGTTATTGTTGGTATTAGGTAGAAATTAAGTGATTGGACAGGGGGCGTGTGACGATCTAGGTCAAGGCCCGCAGGCCTTGACCCACAGACGAGGACCCACATGAGGAACCGTGATCAAGGCGCACGTTCCGCGCGCCGAGCACCGGAATCCCCTCTTTCCTTCCTTTCTCCCCTAGATTAGAATCTTCGTTCGTAGCGCCAATTGACTGTGTTCTAGTCTTCGACCATGGCCGTGACAGGGCCCTCCGACTTACTCGACCCCAAACCCTAGTTAGAAAGGCCACTGCTGCGTTGGAAGCACTAATAACCAACGCGTTAAGGACCAACGCACCGAAGCCGCAGGAAGATGAAAGGGCTTGTGTCACGGCCACGGTCGAAGATTAAAACACTGTTTATTGGCGCTACAAACGAAGATTCTACTGGAGCCGGACGGATAAACACACCGGACCGTGCACGTAGCCTCCGCACTCAAGGCGCGGAGCGCCCTGAACAACGCGTCCGCGTTCCGTTCTGCTCCCTCTATAAAAAGGAAGCAGAGGGTCGTTGTACGACCCTCTCTTGTATTTAAAAAAACAGGACAGCCTCTAGATATTTTGCAATGCAACTAGAAGCCTTTTCCACCCGGCCTTAAAAGGCTGTCCACGAACACTTTAACTTCAAATAGCCAAATCAACGTTTTTTTTGCAGCCTTGCCTCCTTGGCAGCGGTGACCCCCTGACATACCTAACCTAACCTAACCTAAACCTTATCGCCCCGTTCGGCGGCATCGCCTCCCTTAGCAACATCACGCCTGCGCGTGGCATATCTACTGTGATAATTATGTGGCCTTCGATATTATGGCGGGCTTACCCCAGCTGCAGTGATGTGCTTTATTTTCGAAAGGCCAATTTTGCCGACTTTTAATACAGAAGTAGAGACACCCCCTTCCAACCCCATTGCCTTCCCGCTACAATTGTTTAACAAGTAGCTTAACTAAATATATAAGGTGATATATTATCGTTTACGAGGGATTGCTTTTCAAGCTCATCGGGTTTTAGTTGAAATATATCACAGTCGTAGTACGCTTCTAAACACTACATTTGTTATGCGGACCTCCTTTATTACCATTGTGGGCCTGATGTGGGCTGAAAGGCTGTATGCACTTTCAATATCCGATGTTGTGTTAAAAACTCCTACGTGTGCTGTAAGCGCTGCTCTTCACTCCTTTTACGCAAAGTCCTAATATCCTTTAGTATAAGTGTTTATCAGCCAACCTTAATTCCGACCACTGTTATGAGGATTTAGAATCTTGTCTTTGTTCGAACATTACACTCCAATCCGAATTGTCAATATGTGCACAAAAGGCCTGTTCCTTTCTTGACCAAATTGGTAGGAAAAACTTCCCATCACATAATTCAAAAGCAACGCTAATACCCAACAGCTGCGGTTACCGTCGAAGCTGAACTTTGTGCTGCCTATCCTAAGCCATCCAGGAGCCGCGATGTCCAATTAGCTATAATAATTGGCTCTACACTTTTGTGTCCAATTATTATTTTGCGCGTGTTTGTAAAGCTTTACGCGAAAATGGTATCTATAGATGATATTGCCATATTTATAAGTAGTGTAAGCTTAAAGAATTTCTACAGTGCTAAACCGTCACTAAACCGTTTTGCAGATTCTCTTAGGAGCTTTAGGGGTTATTAATTTTCATATTGCAAATTTAGGGCTTGGCATGCACTACTGGACAATTCCCATTGGTAACGGAGATAAGATTCTTATGGTGCGTAAGGTTTTAATATTATGGTATTCCTCTTTAAAACTCTAACTAAATCTTACAGGGCTTTTATATTGGTTCAATAATTTACGTACCCCTTCAAATCAGCAGCAAACTTTCAGTTTTGTTTTTCTTTAAACAGATCTTTACCACATATTGGCTTAAGACAACACTCAATATATTAATATGTGTTCTTTGCCTTCACGGAATTATATATATCCTTCTTTTTATAATTCAATGTGATCCGGTTCGCTCTATTTGGGATCGTTCCATTGAAAACGCCAGGTGTCTTGATATTATTCCTATTGCATATAGCAATGGAGCTCTCAGTATTGTCGAGGATCTTATTATTCTTTTTTTACCCTTTCCCGCAATATGTCATCTAAATATTGGTCGCTCAAAGCGCATCGCAATTCTATGTTTTTTAAGCGTAGGAATATTGTACGTAAAAACCCCCACGTTGCATTGAGCGGGCTAACTGTGGTTTACTAGTGCTTGTATTACTTCAATGGTTCGAATGAAATATGTTGTTCAGTATACTGTTACATTAAATTCAACCTGGGACAATGTTGATATTGTCATATGGTCCTTCATTGAACAGGCTATAGCAATATTCTGTGCCTCCCTGCCCGCTATCAGGCAATTGGTGGTTAAAATATTGCCGGATATTTGGAACGGTGACTTGAAAGCGACTAATACAATAAGAGTACAAACGGAATTCTGTGTCACATCGGCGCGAAGGGAATAAAGAGGTAATACGCGTTTACGCACGACGTAAAAATGGGCTTAGCTGAGGGAAAGGTACTTACTATAGTAAATTGGCTGCACCACGAGCAGCTAGTTCGTGCGTGCTACTAATTGCAACGTGCATGGTACCCCATGTCCCGTCCGCATAGCCAGGCAACTCCCCAGGAGGTGAGAGGGGAGAAATATCTCTCCTAGCTTCTTTGTTGGCGTGCATCCCAATTCTTCCCACCATTAGGAGCTGGCGTCCCTAATGGACGCTCAGACAAGACCGGAGATCACTCACAGTTGCGCCTTGAGCACGAGGGCCAGTGTTTGCCGGCCCTTTGACTACACAATCCTCCAGGTGGTTGTCTCGTTCGTTCCTTTCGATACCCTGGTGTCCGCAACATCATATGCGCACGTCCCCTTTTTTTTCTCTATAATTCGTTAAAATGACGACGATGATTCGTTTCTGTTTGACTAAAGTGCTATCTACACACACACATCCATATCTCTTGATGCACTGGGTTTAGTGCCGCTGCAGCTGCTCGAGGCCGCGCAGTGCGCCAGCTCTTTCAACGTCTCAAAGTAGCCTAAGTTGCGTACTTATTCTATCAGGGGTTTAAATTGTCGTTTGCAAAGCGGATTGTCTCCCTCCGCTACAAAATGCGTACAGTAGACGTTAAACATGGTCGCTTGTGCTAACGGTATGCCGGCATGGCCGAAGATAGCTGCAATCGGGACTGTCGAAGGACTGATCGCGCTGCATATAGCAGCGACTTCTCCATGCAGATACCGGCGCCTCACAAATTTATTTTAAATTAATAGCCAAACCAGCGCAAGCATGAAACAAATTGAACACCCGGGAAAGTTGTGAAAAAAGCTTCCATCATTTAGGGAGACACACGTCGCATCGTGGCGCTTTCGCTGGCCCACATCCGATCTGGAAACGGCTGGGGAAACCGACATGGGGCAGGTACAGGTATCCAGGATCAGAATTTGTTAGCGCGGTGGATCAAACAGGGGGTGAGCCAGGGTATTAGACAGGTGGTAACGGTACACAGGCTGCCGCACAATCTGTAATAAACATCAATGTATCTTAACGAACCGCTCAATAATCAACGCGGTAACATCCGTTGGCCTTCACCATCTGTAGCCTCCTAACCATGGATCGGGCCAACTTTTCTATAAAAAATGAAGAAAACTCGACGGGCACTGCCTCCCAGGCAGCTGTTACGGTTCGACAGTAAGAGCCTCTGTGACAAGGGCTGGGAGTCAGGGCTTGAATCATTGTAGGATCAGACTTCATAATAATTGTCTAGGGTCCGGTTTGAGCCATGACTTCCTCCTCTTCTGTCGAAGGGAGATGGGCTTGGGTTAAATACACGGGCAGAAGCAGTACAAAAGGAAGGTATCGTGCACAGGCCTCCATTGGGGGCCGACAGGGCTCGCAGGACCTCGGGCACCAACAGGCCTTGGCATTGTGGCTTGAGGCGTCTCGATCATGCGGGAGTGACGATCCTTCGCAGCGCCCGGGCTACTCCCGGGCCCGTCTCTAGCCGGGGAGCCGGTGATAGCCGTGGTACGTGGTCTCCGTGTGACAGCCTCCACCCACTTGCTACCAAGAGAACGACTAAGCCAAAGCCGGCACTTTGGCTTAATTGGAGGTTCAAATATCCTCTGTGGGGCAAGGCTGCACGAGAGGGCACGCCACGCCATAACAGCAGCCTAAACAGCGGCCTTAAGTTGTAAAAGTGTCAGATCCTGCAAATTATAATGCATTTCCAGCCAATTTTTCATGTAAGCCCATAGGTATTCGATAGGTTCCATAACGTGTTATGCGGTAGGGGTGTCACGATCAGGGCGAGTAGGCTTCACAGCCAGGTTCAATTGATACTATGGATGAAAAACTCTTTTATGGGGAGGGAAAAAGGGAGAGAGGCGCGGAGCGTCAAACACGCGATGCGGAAGAAAAGGTGGTACAGCGTCTAGTCGCACGGGCTGTTCAGCGGCACGTGCTCCTGTGGATACCTGCGCTGTGCGGTGAACTGCTTTGGATCGTCACAAGGAGTAACAGATAGAGGTACATTGATTTGGGTGCAATTTTCTGTGTGGGAAAATGTCCCTCGATACGAGGCGAAAAAGGCAAGGATCCACGGCACTAGCAATTTTAATCATAAATACCTGTACTGTTACGGCCATGGTCAAAGAAGAGAACACCGTCAATTGGTGCTACAAACGAAGATTCTAATCTAGGGGAGAAAAGGAAGGAAAGAGGGGATTCCGGTGTTCGGCGCGCGTTCAGCGCGTCTTGATCATGGTTCATCGTGTGGGTCCTCGTCTGTGGGTCAAGACCTGTGGGCCTTGACCCAGATCGTCACATGTGCACCCGCACAGTAAACACACGCGCAGCCTTACCAATTTTTGGACCAATGGGCCCCTGTTGTGGTGTGGCAGTGGTGGAGTGAATTTTTCTTACTAGTGAATGCTTGGCGACTACGCTAGCAGGGAGCCCCTGTTCCCGCACTGGGAAAGTGGCCTTTTCAGCAAAGGCACTTTTTTCTTGGCTTTCGCACCCCTCTGTGCCAGCACCAGGGTGTGCATGTTACTTTCTATCGGCGGCTGCACTGGTAGGGGACCCATATTTATGCTTAAGTGTGGATCTCACATTTATAGACACCTGCACGTCTGTTGGGCCTTGTGGGTTATGAGTCATCAATGGTGGGCTTTGTCAAACACCTTTTTTCGGCACCCTGGTTCCCCCAGTTTGCCCTCAAGGGCTGGAGGGCTGGTATGACTCACACCTCCGATTTTGGCTTTCCATTCTATTGTCTTGGCTTTTCCTTAGCTGCCTGATTGTCACATGGACCCCTCGTTACCAGGGTTTAAAAGCCAGAAACAAAGGTAAAAGTCTTCACGCACCTTGCAACTGAACGGGATATCTAGACCTTGGCACACTTAGGAGAGTCGTATCCAAGCAGGGTCGTTGATACCGGCGTCACATCTTGGGTCCTTGCTTCCTTAATGGCCTTTTCTGCAACAAGGTTCTCAAGGCCGCCCAGACAATACATGCATGTTAGGTTGCCTTCGCCAGGGTAGGTGCGTAGGATACACCGAGTTAACGTTTAACCCTTGCAACAGAGGAGTGTAAGTAGCTCCGCTGAAATAAGAGTGGTGGTTTTTAGCTTCGAGCGGTTTTCACTGGAATGCTTCGATATTAAACATATCATTGCCTATGTAAGTGACCTTCCACTTTTAGCACCAAATCTTTCGAAGCCTCTTTTTTGTTTTCAGCTTTGTAGCTAATTTTCTCTTTCAAGCAAACAATACCAAAATGCCTTCAAAAGATGAGAAAGATGATAGGCAAAGGAAGGAGTTTGTTCGAAAGCGACTTCAGAGTCTGTTTAGGAAAGTCAAACAGCTAGGGGAAGGCGGAAATGTTTTCGTTTTGCTCATAGCCGATGATCCCTTATACGGTCCACGTGGGGAGGTGCATCTTCCAGAGGGATCAGTACTTCCAGACACCAACGCATTTGTAAGCAGTAGCTGGACTTATTTTATTACTAGCCGCCAGCTAATTTGTCACAGGCACAACGGTTACTCGACGGCTACAAACCTAAAGTGAGACAACGGAAGTTACGCAGACCTCGAAGATCTGCACGAAATAAAGAACCGGCATCCTGCGTTCTAGAAGAGATCACAGTCGACACAACAAGCGACAATGGCGTCACGGTCGATGCAAGCAACGACGATGCGTTTGGCGAGATCGATGATCAATGCACTGACGAAACCTGGGCCGAGAAAAGCGAACAGGGCGGATGCGTTGAGGAGGATGGCAATGCCAATAGCCCAGCTCGGGAAGCCGCAGCAAGCCAAGGGGTGCTGGCTGAAACCCCACAGCTACGCTGCGCAATCAGTGTTCACGGCATAAATGAACCTGCCAATTCTACCCTCACAGAGGAGACCAAAACTGCAGAAGACGCTGTGCAACAAGCAGCGGAAGCTGTAGCACAGTCCGATACGGAAGGCGTACATGAAGCACCTCAAGACATGCTTCTGGATTTCGATCTGGCCAATGGCGATGATGGATTACTTCTGCAAGCTGAGGATCCTGGTTCTCCGGACTTCACTATGTTGCAAAACGGGGAAAATGGGTTCTTACAGCAATTTCAAGGTCTTAGTCCTCTAGAGCTTTTCCGAAACGCTATACTAAGCCTTGGACGACAAAAGGAAATAGGAAACTGATAAGATAGTTTGAGGTATTTCTTTTTGGTTGAATTTTAAAACCGGTGGCCTGTCCTGTTGGTAGCCTGTGGGTCAGTCCGGGAATAACTCGAGTCGCTTGTTTGAGCGTCCATTTTCATAAGGTGAAGGTGTTGAAATATGCTGGGTGTTATGGCGTGGCGGGCCCTTGCGGGCTTCCAGCTATTTGCCCTACCGCCGAAGCCACATGACTGGAGGTCATGTGACGCCACTCATTGACAAACGGCTTTTGCGTGGCTCCGGTACAATGCACCGTCTTCTACTTTTTTCCCTAGCTTTAGATTTTATCACTAGTCCACGTTTTAGCGCAGCTTGCCTCGCATTCGTCGTGATATCGTAATACAAGGAGAAAGTCACTAAGAGCTTATTCGCTCTGCTACCCTTGGACTGATTAACAAAGAACTGCATTATAATAATATCCGATATATTCCACGCATTTACAATCTGCACATGTAGCTTGCCCATGTCAGCGAAAAATTCAAAAAACCACGTTTTCCACCTCATCTAGTTTCAGCTTATAAGAACGCGTAATCGCCGACTCTGCTTAACATTGGTAATAAACATATGTTTTCGTGGTGGTAATAGAATTAAGGACGCTTATAGCTTGATGGAGCTATTTTAAATTTCATTCAATGTATTTGTTATATGTACATTGCGGGCTTTGATAATTTTGCCTTGTACCCCAAACATCCCATGAAGACTTGCACTTAATAAATACCTAGAACACTGCAGGTTTTTGATCGTTTATGCAATTTTAAACTTCGATATAAAAGGGTGAATAATATGCTAACTATAGAGATAAAGGTTACGCTTTCCAAAGAGCGTCCAGTAATTTCGATGACAACAATTACAAGAGATCCAAGTCGAGGACGAACTATGACGTGTACATCATCTAAAAGGAGATCAACATCAGTTCCAACGCTAAGAAAAGCGAAGGAAACCCGACCTACCTGTAAAACGAGTTGAAACGCGAGAAAACTTTTGTCTAATTTAAAGCCATTTTCGTATGTTCAGTTGAAGGCTTGTTTCCCAATATAAAAAGGGTTATAAAATAAAACGCAATGCAACTTTCAATACTGGCAAATCTTTAGAATTTGAAAATGACGCTGCAAGCCTATGACGTTCAGGCTCGTGGTCTTGGCGGAACAACAGTTGCAACGGAAGGAACAAACCCCAAAGTCTCATTATCTAAGGAAGACAGGTTTGCAGAACTAACTAAGGAGAATGGACGCCTACGAGCTGAAATCGCATATCTAAGGAATATGCATCATATTTTAATTTCAATGTTGCCGACTCTTCGCTATCATACCAAAGGGCTTTTGGCATGTCTGGACCAGTGCGATGCGGAGGTCGAAAGTGTAAATAGTGAATGGAATATGGAGTTTAAAATATAACACCTTAAACAGTGCTTTGGCAGCTTTGATTACGAAAACCCGCCGATTTAAAGAGATTTAAAAGCTTTATTTCCTAGAGTTTCCCAATAGTGGTGTTACGACGTGGCATTTGAGCTCTTGATCCCGTGCAGAATTTATGTGAATGTTGAGTTGAAGAGGAAAAGAAAGGTTAGAGGAGAGGTGTGGCCTCTGGCCACACCTTTATCCTGTCAGTCTTTCCTTATCTAATCTCCAGCTAATCGGCTATCAACTCTACTAACTACCACTGGCAGTGCCGTGCCATAACAAGTGGTGCCGGTGGAAGAAACCCTGACCCGATTGCACGGTTTGTGCCACTACTGTTATAAAACACTGTCTCTAGTCATCCATGAGTGGGAAGAATGCGTTTGTTCTATTTTTCCTTCGTTCGAAGAGGATTACGGTTTTAGTAGATATACACAGAGCATATGGTCCGGGCATGGGCGGAGCCCGTGCTCGTGTCTATCTAGAACCTTCTACAACCTGTCCGCGCGATACTATCAAACACCTCGTGTCTAATAACTACTGTCATGGGCAGAGGAGGGGACCCACTGCTGGCATGGCCTGCCTTACAGGCCTGTGCCAATTGTGGGCCCGTAACCTAGGGCTAGATAGTGGGGCTGCAGAGGTAAAGCCTCTGCAGTTACTGTCAGCCGCAAGGCATTCTGTATCAGCCGCAAGGTATTCATGTCAGCCGCAGGGCATTCTTTCTAAAGCATCTACAGGGCTCATGTGTTATAAGGGCGGTTGTGGCACAGAATTTCGAGAGAGCAGGAGGGGAGAATACAGAACAATCTTCTTGGTTGTCATGGCATAAGGTCTGGCTGACTCAGCCGTGCACGTGCCCCACAGCCTGGCATTCAAGTGCAGTTACGAGCATCGCCATCTTGTAGATTCTCTCATTTCCTCTCCATCTTTAATTCTAAGGTCTACTTGGTAGATTACACGATTCCATTATGCCGGTCCGTGATATTGGTGCTGAAAAAGTCTGACAGTCACCGTACCTCCGCTTCCGGCGGGGATCTCGGCACACACATCATCGATACTAAGTCAAAGCACCCCCTGTCGGGTCACGTCTGGTCCCACAACCTCAGTTCCAGCCATGTATTCATTTTCCACGCCCTTCCATCAATTCTGATCCGTTTTCCTTACTTTTTACTACATTCGAAAGCCAAAACGATAGGCAAGTTGTACACCGAACATGAAGTCGAAGAGGCCGTCGCCGCCGTGCAGGCGGAGGTTTCAATCCGGAAGGCTGCTCAAATCTATGGGGTACCCTTCTCAACTTTGCAACGCCGACTTAAGGGTGCCCTACCGATCCGGCAGTCACAAGAGCCCTATCAGCGGCTAGGCCCGGCCCAGGAGAAGGGCCTGGCAGATTGGATACGCATACAGGCCTCCCTAGGCCTCCCTCCAACGCATGCAGAAGTTCGCTTTTTTGCGGAGGAGATCCTACGCCGGGAGGGCACCCAACCGACCCTCGGGAAGCGCTGGATTAACCGTTTTTTACAGCGATATCCGGAGATCCGTGTCGGAAAAGGCCGGCGCATAGAGTCGGCATGAGTTAAAGGGGCTACTACTGCAATAATTAGGCAGTGGTGGGAATACCTCCAAATCCCGGAGGTGGCTGGGATCAAGCCGGAAAATACGTACAACGCAGACGAAGGGGGCCTGCAGGATGGCAAGACGGGCAACGGCCTTGTTCTAGGCCTTGCAGAGGCCTGGCATTTGCAAAGGAAAGACCCCGGGGATCGCAGCTAGACGTCGTTTATCGAATGCATCTCGGCCACTGGGGTCTCGCTTCCTCCCCTCATCATTTTTAGAGGGAAATACGTGCAGGAACAGTGGTTTCCGGAAGATTTAAGCCAATTCAAAGGCTGGGAATTCACTGCAACGGATAGCGGGTGAACTACGGACCGTACGGGGGTAGAATGGCTGCAAAAGGTCTTCCTTCCTCGCACCCAACCCCCTACCCCTAAACCCCGGCTTTTGATATTAGATGGCCACGGATCCCATATTGCCAAAGAGTTTATGTCTCTTTGCCTGCAAAATAACGTATATCTCTTATATTTACCCCCTCATTCCTCCCACGTTTTGCAGCCTCTCGATTTATCGGTCTTCAGCCCTCTCAAACACGCCTACCGCCAAAAAATAGGGTTCCAAGCTCTATTTACTTGCTCTACTGGGGTAGGAAAACGTCAGTTTTTACAAACTTACGCCTACGCACGGAACAAGGCCCTAACCGAGCATATAATCAAGTCGGGGTGGCGGGCATCAGGGCTTTGGCCTCGCAATATAGCCAAACCCCTAATGAGCCGGCTTTTAATCGAAAATTCGAATAAAAACACCCAACGAGCCGGAATTCAACAATCTGCCGAAGAAAACAGGGCCAAAAAACGTTCGAATACGCTTTCCCGGCTGTCCCAAATGCCCTGGCAAACTCCCAAGCAAACCAGAGAGTTGGCCTCCCAAATCAGCACTTTCAAAGCCCGGATTCCGGCAAGCCCTACAGCCCGACTTTTCCTCCGGAAAGTCCAAAAAGGCTACGAAACGCGTGATTTCGAATTGTTTAAAGCCCTGCAAAAAATTAGGCGGCCGGAGGCCGAATTGGAGGCACAGCGGCCTCGCAAAAAAAGGAGGGTGGCCCCGGATCCTAACGAAACCTTTGTAAATATCCGGCGCGTTGCAAACGGAAGGGGGCAAGCTGAGGAGATCAGCTTTAGTGCATTTGAAAGAGCAGAAGATTCTGATCAGGAATCAGTCCTTTCATGTATTCTAGTTAGTTGAATTACGGTAGAATTTTGCAATTGAATGCGTTAGGTTTAATCGCGATCCGATTCATTTTGGTAACCCGACTGTGGGGGTAACCCGACAGGGGTGCTTTGACTTACTATACCACTGCGTGATACCCATATTGGCTCTCACAACTACCCCAGAGGGTAATCGAGTCTGCCGTCAAAAGCACAAACCTCCGATATCAGTTCTAGCTAGCAAAATCTACTATCTTCTGCATCCAGATTTCCCCTACCGGGTTTGGCAGCCGCGCGATCCGTGCAGCTCTCAACAGTGCGCGACTCGCTTGTGTGCGCGACTCGCTTGTGAACTAATTACGCTACCAACTCCATCAACCACGACAAGTGAAACAACGGGTATTGTTTGAGGGTTTACCACTACGAGGATGTCTCATCCGACACGTTACTGAATATCTCCCCATAGCGCTCTAAACAACTTCTTCCACTATCTCTTGGTTTTTCATTTCAAGAGGTGTCGCTGGATAGTGCAATGAATTTATACCTGGACCAATGGTTTGCAGTGATTGAAAAGAGCTCCTTTGCTGTGCGTGGTCGTGCTTATACCTAGCAATTAAATTTTGCTGTGTTTGAATAATTTGTTCCTGCAAGTTATGGCACGATTCAATATTCTTGATATGCTGTTTCAAACGCTCAATTTGTGCTTCCATACTTTGAACGACCTTTTCCAATCGATTTATTTCACCACCTTTTGTATAAACTTCCTCGATCATAAAACATAGCGCTCGAGTAAACTCAACGTTGGCCATGTTAACCTATTAATTTTTGCAGAAGTAATTATATGTTAAATGAATGTTGCGGTAAAAGCGGGCTTATATATTTGGCGTGCCCTAGATGGACAGTTTAATCTACCCATTCGAACGTGCTCAGACTGTTCGTGATTTGGGTTATCCAATGTGTAATTGGCAGTGGTAAAATCACTTGCCAATACGCCAGTAGCACTTTTAAAAGGTTATAAATCCAGGCTCCTGTTTAAAACATTTGTTTGCACAGACTATTTATGTAAAATCCTGCATAACATCACGTTAGGCTATTATAAGATTTCATAACCAACGTGGCTAGCTCCTAACCATTTCAAATTCCTAAGGTAAATTTGTAAATAACTAGGTAAAACGCCGGTTTGTAAAATAAAACTAGCTCCGCATTTAGCTTTGTGTTTTTAGGTTCATTTTCGCGTTAACGCGATTTAGGCAATTTAATTGCCCTGTTAAATTGCTGCTAATATCTTTTTCTATATTTTTATTGTTGGCGGGTATCATTGCTGGTGCACACTACTAATCTTCGCTCATAAGCATTGTCTGCACTCTTTTAAAATTTGCTTTGTTTTAGCTAATGTTTTAGTCGTTCGCGAATTTTTGGCCAGCTTAATTACTTTTCTGTTCCATTCCACAGTTCCACTCTTCGTAAGCTCCGTTTTGGCGATCATTGTATTCTAAACACCAACTACGTCCAACCCACAACGGAGTGTGTTTTGCGAAAGACAGTGTGACGGCCCAGGGCAGTTCACCGCACGCCGCAGGCATCCACGTGAGCATGCGCCGCGGAATAGCCCGTGCGATAAGACGCCGCGCCGCTTTTTCTACCGCATCGCGCCTTCGGAGCGCCGCGCCTTTCTTCCCTGTTTCCTCCCCATAGAAGAGTCTTCAGTCCATAGCATCAATTGCACCTGGCTGCGAAGCCTACGCTCCCTGATCGTGACAGACGTGGCATTTTTAGAACGTTACACTTCGAGGCGTATGACAAGGATTTCCTACATCCTTGGGGTCCAAGAGAAGGTGTAAGTTAAGGACCCCTGTTCCGCACCACCCCTGTTCTGCACCACCCAAATCCGACTCCGCCCCCGCATCAACCCTCACCGCTACTCTCGTATATCTCGACGAAAATGCATTCACTCGCCATACTTTTAACTGCATTTTACTGCCAAAGCAATGGAGAAGCAATATACGGAGGTCCAAATCGCCGAGGCGCTCCGG
>NW_008804558.1:162741-178676 GCF_000145635.1 Gaeumannomyces tritici R3-111a-1
CCACCAAAGAGGCTTTTCCTCCGGAAGATCCGTAAGGGGTTTGCCCTGAAAGGCCTCGGGATAGCTGATTATCAGCGAAAAATCAGCTCTTTAGAGGCCCAGTTGGAGGCTGCCCGCCCCCGGAAGCGCAAGTCGTTACATCCGGACCCTAATGAGACCTTTCTTTCCGGGCGCCAGATTTATAGACAAAGGGAGGGGCTTGAGGAGGCTGAAAGTATATCATCAGAATCAGCAGAAGAATCTGATGAGGGGGAGGTACAGGACTGCATCGTTGTGGGCTGAAAATGCTGTAATTTTGGCGTCGAAAGGTGGTGTTATCATGTGCGTGCGCCTAAAATTGAGTGGTGCAGAACAGGGGTGGTGCGGAACAGGGGTCCCTGACTTATAAGGGGGGCTTAGTCCTGTTTAAGGGCCTGTTGGAAGGGCACCTCGCAGTCACACAGGAACTGGCATCCAAGGCCAGGAAAACTTTGGTCCGGAAGAATTCACGCTCCAGATCCGGGCTCCATACTGGAGCCAGACGGACAACACACCGGACCGTGCACGTGGCCGCGTGGCCTCCGCACTCGGCGCGGAGCGCTCCGAGCAACGCGCCCGCGTTTTGTTCTGCTCCCTCTATAAAAGGGAGCAGAGGGTCATTTTACGACCCTTTCTTGTAATTAGAATCCTTCGCGACGTTACGCCCACAAATAGGCCGGTCATTATCGCTTACAGCAGAGTCCCTCCACCGCTCCGCCGACCTAGTCAAGCCACTAAACCCAGGACCATACTGTTGACCTGAACTGTAGCCAGCAGACCTTACTCCACTCCGCGAAGAATCCTTATCAGCCATGCCTGTAACAAGCAACGCGCCGGCGCTCTGAGATTCCACCTGTCGATGCTGCTCAAGAGAACAAGCCTCCACTTAAAAGAATAACTTCCTTTCCGGTCCTGGGTACGGGCTAGCCCGTGACACCACAGCGGAGCGCAGGTGTTCAATGTCCTCGTAACCAACTTCCTACAGATCACTGTCAGTTAGCTAGTGCTTTTGCCATGTATAAGTGTAAGCATGTATGCACTTACCTTTTTTGCTATTCTGCCGCTACGCGCTTCTTGTACGCATAAACCCTTTCAGTATTTACTTGTGGAAAAGGGAAGGAATTTAGATTCCTATCCTGGGCAACAGTGCCTGCTTAAATACTCCCTAGTGCTGCATGGAGCACTGCTCCATTCTGTGGAACCAATCTTAGGAAGCCATTCCAAAAAACCATGTGCTAATTCACTCCGTTGTACCATCCTAGGCGTTCTCTCCGGTCAGTTCGGTCGTTTACTCCCTCGACTCCGTCCACAATTGTTGGCATCTTTAATGGTTTTGATTGGTGATGCTTGGATGCATTCCACCCACTCCGTTTGTTGCGTTGCTATTGGGTGCACAAGAGAGAGGGCTCCACCCGACCTGTGCATTATAAGCTGATTGGCGCCATTTGATGTAATGGTGGGCTGGACGATGGACGCTGGACAATCCGGTAGACGGATTAACGCCGTGCCCAATCAAAGCGCCCGAGGAAAATGAAGTCTCTACGGCAACAATAATGCTACCCCAGCAATGTAGCTAAAATGGGACGTTCATTAAACATTTAGCCATTTCGCACTAGCAAAAATTAAGCGAGCAGCCAAAAGAAGCGGCATGTTCACTCAGTGTTGGCAGGAATCAATCCCATTAGTGCCACTTCCGAAGACGCCCCACACCCCCGCCCCCTAGTAGGACAGGGATATGACGATGCACCCGCCAGGGATCACAAACGTTATTTTTGGTGGATCCTTTCCTAATTGGGATTGTTTATTCCATTTGTCTTGCAGAGGCTTCGCGCCTAAAGGGATGTATCTTCCCATAGTCCCACTTAATTGAATACCTTGGTTTGTGCTGGCACTTTGTCGCAGCCTTCTGCACTGTTAGCGGGATCCACTAGAATAACAGTTGCGATCCCTGAGGGGTGTAAATGCAGCCGCGAACAAACAGTAGGTCCCGGACCATAAGTGCCACTGCCAAGAGAAGTAGTAGGGTTGAAAGTCACACCCCCCTCCCGGTAAAACAAAACTAGCATTCCAGGGATCCTTGACAACTTGTCGATTGGTGATTTAAGGTCGAATTTGGCGTTCCGGGTACCTCGGCCAAAACTTGAGTTCTGCAATAAGGGACTGCCAAACAGAAACGCTTTGGACGCTTACCTCTGGATAAACTATATACCCGGCCGTATGGGAGAAATTTTGAAATAAAATCCTTAAAACGCAAGTGAATAATGTATTTCATATGCTGGCTCTGTGTGTTTAGATTTTACGAAACGATCTAAGGAAAGGCTGACATACCTTCAGCTACTTATCGATAATGTACCGTCAACCTCGACCGCATCCTTATGGTTGGCCTGCATTGAGAAGTTTTCGAAATCCGAATCAAATCGGCCCCTACCAAGCATCCGCCAATCCAACGATCCCCAACCCAGTCGCCAATCCCGCCAATCCCGCCAATCCCCCTAACCAAACAACCACTCAAGCCGCCGCCAATCACACCGCTCCCAATCAAGCCGCCCCTAATCAATCCGGCCCCAATCAGGCTACATGTTTCCCACAAGGCGGGCCACCGTAAGTAGCTTTAGAATGACAAGACTTTCGTTTACTAATGCATCTTAGACACTCAATGCCTCCTGAAGGCTATGAGTCGTACGATGATTTGTAAGTAGCTTGTTGAGCCTTAGATATATGAAAAGAACGCTAATGATTTTAAAGCTTGTAAGGAATTTCTTTATCTATTTGCTTGCAATTTGCATTAGATTTTTATTATAACTAGCTTACAATATGTTATAAAGCAACCATGACAATAGGTTCGTTAACTTTCAATTACTTAAATAAAAGTAAAGCGGTGACGTTTAAGTATAACAATTACCCTGTTTTCACTTTATAGGCAGGTTGAAGAGCTACAAAGGATCGCCAAACTGCTACAAGAACTCCTCGACGAGATACGCAAGCCAAAGTTGCAACCACTGGTTGACAAGCTGGAATCAATGTAAGTCCATATAAATTAAAAAAACATTGGAAATAAAATCTAACATTTGTAGAAACACACGTTTGAGCAGCTTAGAAGGCACAGTGGACACGCGAACGGGTAGTTTGGCCGAGTGGTTGACACAAATTACCAATGCGTTGGGTCAACCGGGTATGCCGGCGGGGAATTTATTCTAATGTCCTACAGATTGAGATGGTTGATGGCTTGCCACCACCTGGTTCTGCAATATCTCCTGCAGTTTTAACGTCAGGGCGTGGCATTTAAGCCCTTGACTACGCGTAACATATGTCAATATTAAACCGGAGAGGAGAAGAAAGGTGTCAGCCACAAAGCACTCTTTCTAGGCATCTACAGGACCCATGTGCTATGATTCAGGATTAGTGAAAGGATTCAGGATGCAGCGCAAGGATTCAGGATATCGCTAGGGTCAACAACTGTGGAGAGATGTCCTTCAGGCTTTCAGGGGAAAGATATAAAGACAGTTTAGGGAACAGAATTCCAAGAGAAGGAGGGAACATAATTCCTAGAGGGGAGCTATTTGAATGAATGCATTGAAGATGTGAGAGCCTGTAGGGGTGCGGTTCAAAGTGGCTAAAAGGATTGCTTCCGGTGCAGGAAAGGCCCGTAGGGCCGGATCTGCATGCAGAGTATCTATATGTGGGAGTCGCGAGATCACGTGACCCCCCTGCTGGCTATGGCAGAAGAGCCTTGATTCTTTCCTTTACTGTTACGGAATCACGGAAAACATAGAGACAAGCTGCGATAGTTGACACATGAAAAGCAACTATCTAAAAGTAGTGTCGGAAAGCAACGGAAGTGCGAAGCACCGCCGTTGCGTTGCAGAGTTTTCTACTCGCACAACCAGTCAAGTGACCCTCCCAGTCTAAAGTGGAGCAGCCGCCTGCAAGGCGCACCACTCCACAACACCTATTATCTATCAAGAGAGTGAACCAGCCTTATATAGACCTCCAGATTGGCATCTCTTTGTTCGTCGCATCTCGATGAACGTGCAGGATTTGGACGCCGTTTACAATGGTCCTTAAATTACCACCCCAGCACACTTTGCTCCCCATCTAGAGGTGTAGCACGTAGTTTGTGTGCTTCGAGGCGCTTGGAAGGAATCAATTTTACATACCAACCCGGGGTGTTTCACCCCCGGCTCGAACCCTCCAAAACGCTCAATCGTAGCAAAAGCGCGTTGCTGCTATGGCTGGGAACATCTGACAGGTAGCCGATAAGGCCATTCGCTACGGGTAGGCCTAGCTGCCGCCTAGAAATGAGAGCCAAAAATGGCTTCCTGTTGTGGAGTGGCGCGCCTTGCAGGCGGCTGCTTCACTTTAGACTGGGAGGGTCACTTGACTGGTTGTGCGAGTAGAAAACTCTGCAACGCAACGGCGGTGCTTCGTACCTCCGTTGCTTTCCGACATTACTTTTAGATAGTTGCTTTTCATGTGTCAACTATCGCAGCTTGTCTCTTTGTTTTCCGTGATTCCGTAACACTTCCTAAAAAGCCAAATTGGCTTCCGTGAATTACTTAGAAGTAGCTTTTTAGAAAGCCAGCAACAGCTTTTTTAAAAGGAAAATTAACTTCGGTAAATTACTTAATCCAAAACGACCGAGTTCGTACAAATACGTTCTTGGAAGCATTTCCGTTTTCAAATCTGTTCAGCGAATTGATTAAGCTTCTTCATGGTGAACACAAAAAGCTAGCAGATGTCGCTACCAGTTGGCTAAAACCAACTATACTATTCGGGAAATACAGCTCAATCAAGCGCTCGAAATTATTGACATACGATAACAATAATATGCGCTAAAGGCTTTAAAAGCAATTAAGATTCAGAAGATTCCTAAACGCGGAGCAACCTACAACTGGGATTGGTTTATAGATAATGTAGAACCAGAATGCTATAACGACCAACAATCTCAAAAGCTTGCGGTTTCTTTTGCAAATGCCGATTGTCGAGTCCAGTTAACGAGGAAAGCGAAGACACAACAGCCTCAGGAATTAAGCGTTTTTATCGACAAGGTAAAACGAGCCACATCCAGGAAGCTGATAGCATTTCCTGAGAGCGGAGCGTGCTCCCAGTTTTGGAATGCGCTTTTAAAAGTATCCGCGTCCCTTGGCCATTGCTCGAAGCGCAGATGTACGACTGCACGCTGGATTGTAGCTGCTCAAGGGAAAAATGATTATTATGGAGCATGAAAAAGATATAAAATCCCTGGAATCAAGCGTTGTTAATATTGACAATCTACGCTTTGCCATAAATATTTGTGTACCTGAGGAAAGCTTATGTATACAATTCGAAAGAAAGTATCGTCATCCCTGTGGAGCCAAAAGGAATGATGCACCTGTCCGGAAGCGGGATCACTAGTATTGTGCGGCGTTATCGACAGGGAGTCGTAATACTGTCCAGGGCCATTGAAGGAAGGCCACTCTGGTTTAGGAAAGAAGAAAGGACCAAGGAAGGTTCCAGAGGAACATGCAAGCACATAAAAAAGAGCCTTGCCCAGCAAATCAAATGGAGGAAGGGCAAGCGACAGAGACGGTAATACACGACACCCACACTCGGCTCTGCACTCCTTGCACTGTTGCTGTAAAGTTAGACCTCTGAGATCTCCCTGCGAGAACCCCTTAGCCTTCCTGTTCAGTAAAAGTAAGAACATGTACGACTGTACCGCAATTTATTAGCCGGCTGCATTAAAATATAGCCTTAAGTTTTTGGAACTCCTTGAACGAGGTGCAAACATTAAAGCTAGAACGGGAGGGAGGAAGCCACCGTTCATATTTCATTGATTCACGAAGATTGGATATGTTTGTTGCGATCAAATGCTTAAGGAAAGGTTATATAACCGACTGCAAAGCACGGGTTCACGCAGGGGCGGGTCTACCCGACGCTTAAAAGATCGTGTTACGCATAGTAGAGCCCACGGGCACCAGGCCGCTTGTACGGTTAAGGATCGCACCGGGGACACGTGATAGTGAGTCCGTGTGGCACGGCTATGATCCTCGTTTCAGCATCACTGTTACAGTTGAGATCTCTACGGCTCAAAGGCTCGAGGAAAAACGTCAATTTAGCTAAAAGAACAAAGTGGTGAAAAAGTCAACAAGTGGTGCGGAGCATCCAGATGCGTGCGATCCGTTTTGTGTGCACGCGTGCACGGTTGCACGCGAGGTCACGTGATCCGGGCTCCGTGGGGCGACTGCCCGTGAGGGTACGCCGCGCCACAACAATCACCATTGCACCTGATACTATCACCACGTACCATCTATCTAACCATTGTATTGCTCGTTACAAACTAGGCCGCCGGCGCTCAAAGTGTTTACATGCAGCTTCGCGAGGCTTTCCGAAGGGTGCCTGTATACGGAGATGAGTAGATCCGAAATTCGATCATAGGTAGCATTATTTCCACCCCTTCTGCCCAACTCTCAGCAGCCAAATACAATCCACACACCCACAAAAGGGTACGATGCCAAGTCACTATATGTGGCTTAACATTAAGGTTCATATAGGCGCGTGCGACGTCAACCCTAGCCGACCGTTACATCATGCACCACTGTTTAAACTTACACCCTAGTTCTAGGACAGGGATGACCGATGATGTGGAGGTGCGCAGAAAAGGGAGTACGTATATTAAAAATCCACACCCCAAATCTAGGATAGGGATGGCTGCCGGCAAGTGGGGTTGCCTAGAAGAGAAATAACCTTAAAAATCCACATTGATGGATCTCCTTACATTAATGAAGCCGCCAAGACGAACGAAATGCACAACCCTAGTGTGACGATCTGGGTCAAATCTGGGTCAAGGCCCACAGACCTTGGCCTACAGACCAAGACCCACACGGTGGACCCCGACCATGGCCGTAACACTTAGCATAAACATAGAAATTATCCACCGTGCGTGGGGTCGCTAGAAGACCGGGATTACTAAATAATCCACTTTCGGATTGTTGAAACATGGCCCTTACTACTAGTGCCACTGCCAGGGCCTGGATCTGTTTTCCAACAGCGAGGCTACCTTGGCAACTTTGCAAATTGTTACGGTTCGGTAGTAGGAGCATCCACCCACTTGCTACCAAAAGAACGACTAAGCCAAAGTCGACACTTTGGCTTAATTGGAGGCTCAAGTACCCTCTGTGGGGCAAGGCTGGACGAGAGGGCACGCCACGCCATAACAAGGAAGCAGAAATGAAAATGTGGCTATCAGAAGCCGGGGGTGCGTTTAAGCAATACGGATTAGTGAACTTGAAGGCTAGGATCACCTACGATCGTGCAGGGGAACCCAAAGCCGAGACTTTCATACCAAGTCTATTCTGAGATAGCATAACTTGGCGCCTCTACCAAATCCTCCAGCAAATTCTGCTTGCGCCGACTTTAGAGACTGTCCCCCCTGCCGTCTGTTTTCCTTGTGCAAAAATCGGCCCGAATAGTGTCATCCGGGACCAACCTTTGTAGCCCGCGCTACACACGACATTTAGTGTAGTACCCAGCCAGCGAGAAGATATTATAAAGCTATGCCATGGAAGTCCAGGCAGGTACATAGCTGCCTTCTCACTTTGAATCAGAACCCTCAGGCAAGATTTGTTGATACTATTACTTTGAAGTGGAAATCGTATGGTGGACTCCTTCCTTTTGCAGTTATTTGGCCCTGCTTTAAAATCCCCGGCCGCTGACATTCTGGTAGTCAAGTTGCAGATGGCACCCGCAACGCCGGAATCCAGAGATTTTCGGTGGGTTGAGATTTTGGGGTCGGCGCGCAGAGGCGGCGCCATTATGTATGTTTTGTTTATTTCTACCACCTGCCATCTCCGTTTGCTTCCTATATTTTCCAGGTCCAGCTCGAATATTGACACGCCCATTTATAGTAACACCCCGCGACCAGCTTTTGATAATCCTAGATTATCAGCGCACTTAGTAATAATCCAGCAACTTCCGTATGCTTTTTCATTTTTCTAGTACCCGCTTCCGGCTTTGTTTAATGTATTCCAAGACTGTTGTCTCAAATACTGACATATAAATTGCTAGAGGTGCGCCGGATATCCCTGGCTCGCTGTTCGTAGAGTACTCGGGCGAAGCCAACCTGGACGCGCAGCCGGCGTCCCAGCCGGCGTCCCAGGAAGCGCTACATAGGCTACAGCACAAGACGCTAGATGCGGCTATAATTGGTGAATATGACGGGATATGCGCAATCTGCCTAGAGACACCGTATCAAGGCGAGCGCATCACGGAACTGCGGTGTAAACACTGGCTTCACGAAACAGCCGCTTTCAAATGGTTCCAGAGCCACAACACATGCCCGCTATGCCGCGCATCAATCGAACCCCAATCAATCAAACAATGATCTGTAAACAACTTTGTCGTTACCGGTAGCGGTAGCCGATAGCAAATGTCATTCTACTTTGAGAAGTACAATATCGCTATCTTCGTTTTTCGGCAGCTACAATGAGATGGCTGTAATAGTGACCTCATGTCATAAAGTAGTAGTAGTAGTAGTAGTAGTAGTAGTAGTAGTTGTTACGGCATCTGGGGGGTCCAGTCAAATCACGTGCCCAGGGCACGTGACCACCCCGCAGTAGATAGAGTGCACCTCGTGCACAGGGCCTCCGGCTTAGATTCCTTCCAATACATCTCTCTTTTGGCCACTCTTTGCAGCCACCCTACCTGCCGTGACAGTAAGTCAGAGTACCCCCTGTCGGACCACATTTTTCCGACCCCGGCCCGGCACGACCCCTCACCGCTACTCCCGTATATCTCGACCAAAACGCATCCGTTTCTTTTGCTTTTTGCTGCATTTTACAGCCAAAAGGATGGAGAAGCAATATACCGAAACCCAGATCGCCGAGGCCTGCCGTTTGGTCGATGGCGGCCTATCAATCCGGGCGGCCGCCGCCGCACAAGGGATACCCTACTCTACCTTCCGAAGCAGATATCACGGCGCCCAGGACGCCCAGGCCTGTCAGGAAAAGCATCAGAGGTTATTCAAAGAGGAGGAAACGCACCTAGCCAACTGGGTTGCTGTACAGGCCGCCCTGGGGCTCCCACCGACCCACGGAGAGTTGCGCTTTTTGCTACGGAAATTCTCCGTACTACGGGCGACTCCCGGCCCTTAGGAAAGCACTGGACGCGGGCTTTTTTACGTCGGAACCCTCATATAGAAGTCCAGCGTGCCCGGCGTATGGAAAACGCGAGGGTTAACGGCGCAACAACGGAGGTAGTGCGAGGTTGGTGGCCCCGGCTAACCGTGCCGGAGATCGCCAAGATCCCGCCTAAATATAGGCATAACGTCGACGAGGGCGGCCTGCAGGAGGGCCGCACGGGTAATGGCCTTACCTTAGGCCTCGTTGGCACTCGTTCTTTGCATAGAAAAGAGCCGGGATCACGCACTTGGACCTCGTTTATCGAGTGCATATCGGCCGAAGGGGACCGGTTACGTCCTTTGATCATTTTTAAAGGAAAACACGTGCAAGATCAGTGGTTTCCTAACGGGGAGGGCTCTTTCGACGACTGGGAGTTCACCGCAACAGATAACGGCTGGACTACGGACCGCACGGGCCTAGAATGGCTGCAAAAGATCTACCTTCCGGGCACCCGGCCGGACCCCCCTCAACCACGTCTGTTAATCCTAGACGGCCACGGATCCCATGTAACAAAAGCCTTCCAGTATCTGTGCTTCCAGAACAACGTTTACCTTTTATATCTGCCCGCCCATTCCTCCCACGTATTGCAACCACTCGACCTGGGAGTTTTTTCCCCTCTTAAGCGGGCCTACCGGCAAGGAATCGAAGCCCATGCCCAGTTCTGCAGTTCTACAGTTGTAGGAAAGCGCCTGTTCCTTACGCATTACAAGGCCGCACGAGAGAAAGGGATAACTTCGGCAAATATCAAGGCCGGGTGGGCGGCATCGGGCTTATGGCCGGTACGTATCAGCAAACCTTTGATGAGCCGCCTTTTGCTCGAGAATTTCAACAACGGGTCTCCAGCGACCTCCGCAACTGGTCCCAGGCAACAAAGGGTGCCGGAAACCCCTAGGAAGGTCCCTGTTGCCTGCCAGAGGGCTTGGAAAACTCCCACCAAAAGCCGGGAGTTGGCTGCCCAAATGGAGGATTTCACTGCTTCAATCCAGGCTACCCCCACCAAGCGGCTTTTCCTCCGGAAAGTCCGCAAGGGGTTCACGCTAAAAGACCTCGAAATAGCTGATTATCAGCAAAAAATCAGCTTTTTAGAGGCACAATTGGAGGCTGCCCGCCCCCGGAAAAGGAAAAAGGTGGTGCCGGATCCCAACGAGACCTTCCTATCTGGGCGGCAGATTTACATGCGAAGGGAAGAAGTTCAAACTGCGGAAAGTATATCATCAGAACCAGCGGAAGAATCTGAACAAGAGGAGGCACAGGATTGTATCGTTGTAGGCTGAAAACGCCGTGAATTTGGGGTTGAAAGGGGGTGTTGCTATTCGGATCGGGCAAAAATTGAGTGGTCCGACAGGGGGGTGGTCCGACAGGGGGTACTCTGACTTACTCAAGGCGCTCTATGGACTTCGAGCCTCGCCACTACTATGGCAACGAGAACTAACATCGACCCTCACTTCCTTGGGATTTAGCCCCATACCTCACGAACCATGTTGCTTCAGCAAAGATGGAATCCTGATTTTCTTCTATGTCGATGACATTGTCGTGGCGTATCAAAAGAAGAAGAAGGCAGTGGTCGACAAGATCATCCAGCAACTGAAGCAGACATATCAACTGACAGGAGGGAATGAGCTGCAATGGTTCCTCGGGATCCAAGTCTTGCGCGATCGAGACCGTCGTTTGATTCGGCTATACCAGTCAGACTACATCGACAAAATTGCTCGACTTTCTGACCGCAATGGAAGGTTTCCGACGACACCAATGACGACCGAAGAACTACTTCCTAATCCAGGAAGAGCATCCGCAAGCTCGATCAACCGATACCAACGCAAGATTGGCTCCACCCTTTATGCAGCAGTCATCACCCGGCCCGACATTGCCTTCGCCACATCACGACTTGCTCGATTCCTCACGAACCCAAGCGACACATATCATGCGGCAGCAGACCAAGTCCTCAACTATCTATGCGGCACCAAGACTCTTGCTCTCCAATTTGGAGGAGAAGATACGTTCGACGTCGCAAGTGACGCCTCGTTTGCTGACAACACTATCGACCGCAAGAGCTCTCAAGCATATGTGATGAAGCTGTTTGGAGGAGTCATTGGCTGGCGAGCCAACAAGCAAGATACAGTGACTACTTCGACAACCGAAGCGGAGTTGCTGGCACTTGCTCAAGCTACCAAGGAAGCCATGTTCATCTCCAGACTGATCAAAGAACTTGGAGTGACCCTGGATGAATCACGAATCGTGATCCAATGCGACAACCAACAGACGATCCGACTTGTCCATGCCGACATCATCACTCTGCAGACCAAGCTTCGCCATGTCGACATTCACAATCATTGGCTTAGACAAGAGGCTGTCCAAGGACGAATCCGAGTCAAGTACACTCCAACAAAGGATATGATTGCCGACGGTCTCACCAAAGCCCTGCCTGCTCAACAGTTTACGGCATTCAAGGAGCAACTCGGACTTGTGGACGTGAGCGAAAGAATCCAGCAGCGGCAAATGTTGAAGATAACACAAAAAGAGATGGAGAGACACGAAGACTTGATCTGTGGAGGCGAAGCCACGCTGGATTAAAGACATGAACCAGCAGGAAGTGCCTATCGTCACATCCTGGGGGGGTGTGTCAGATACGAAGGTACTCGATGGTACGATGTGGAAGGATCTAGAAGATTCCAGGTGGAGCATGAACATGGGCACCCCGGTGCACAGACCACATACTTTGTGTATATCAACAAGAACAATCATCCTTTTCGAAGGACAGAGGAGAGGAGAGAACAAGGCATTCTTCCCATTTTTCATGGATGACTAGAGACAGTGTTTTCTGACAGGTACCAGCAAGTCTTGGGCGTCAGTATATTGGCTCCGGCAAGGAAAGCGCGCGCGTGCGGATGCTGGCAGCTGGGGGTCAACAATAAGGTGCCAGCTCCGGAGGCTGTCGACCTTGAGACTCGGACTCGGACTCGGGAGGTGCGCGAGCGAGAGGACTTCGGCGCGAAGAGGCATTACGTCGAAGGCATATCCCGGGCATGGCTGCAAACCAAATCAGCAAAAGACGGACAACGGCAGTATCCGCAGCTGTAACTGCGTCACAGGGGAAGGGTTCAATTGATAGCGAGAGAGAGATGTCCAGATTCAAGGAATCACGGCCGGAGGCCGGGCACACGAGGAATTGGGATAAGCCCAATTCCCTGTGGGCCCTTATCGGGCCGTGATAAGGGTAGGGACCCACGCAGGTGGGCCCCTCGCTATCTAATCTCTTATCTAATTTAATGACTCCCTCCTGCTGCCGTGACAGCAGCCTTACGTTAACAGCCGACCACAAATCTCCATTAGGGCTCAACACAGCCTTTTCCTTCCCGTTATCCGACACCGCAGACAGTGCTCCTGTCCGCCTCGTTCCACGACATTTGCCATCGGTAGGGGTGGAGCGGTGGAGCGGTGGAGCGGGAAAATATCGTTGTGCTGGGCGCGAGAAAGCACGATACGGATATCGCGCAGGCAGGTTAAGTGGAGGTCGAGCGAACCCGCATTTTTTTTCGGGTCGGTTGGAGCACTCCAAGTTTTAGGCTGCTGGAACAATCAAATGGGCCCCCATTCATATCTTATCTTATCCTCGACCCACTTTTCAACAGAACCACATGCTTTTGGCTGCCAATCGAAGACGTGGGCCAGCCCTGCCGCAAAACAAAAGGTCCCAGTTGTAACTACTTCGACTGCGAAAGGAGGGGCTGGTCAACCAAGGTCTGCCAGCCCTACCCATGACGGCTTGTCCATTCCTCAAACCATCCCACGTCCACCACAAAAAAAAATGGCGGTTCCACCCAAGCGGCTTTAGGGCTGGGACTGCCGGTTTTTTTGTGGGCAACGTGCACCCTTGCCGGGGGGACGCCTGGGCCACCCACATCCGAGGGAGTCACCTTGCGTCGCCTAATCCTGCTGGTGGTCGGGCAATTGTCCCTGTTACATCGCGCGGGGAGCCTTCTGGAGCTTGTCAGCCAATCGTAAGCGGCGCGCTTCCAGGTTAAAAACGACGAAGGCCCATGTCCCGGTGGTCACGATATGTAAAGGTAGGAAATTTGTAGGCCCGTGCGCAGTATGACTAATCCTCTCTCCACAGTGCGCCCGGGGTGGCTGGGCATCAAAATACAGCCCGTGCCTTTAATGGGCCCCGATTCGGATCCCACCGATTACGCACTTCCCCCGCCGCCTTTCGTCGCCAGGCATACCGCAGCAAACAAGATTGCGACTCCCCTTGGGCAAAAAAATGTAACAAAATGACAAGGCTACTGGTCATCGAATTGGGCGACGACTGCGGACGGGCGTTCAACATTCACCCGCACTTGTTCCCCTTACAAAACCTCTGGCTATACCAAAACTGGCGGACACTGCGAGGGAACAAGGTCAGACTGGACGACTTGCAACCGACACCCATGACAGCCGAGGACCATACTTCACTTAACAACCATTTCTACTGCTGCCTCCAACGGTTCGTCGACGAAGCAGCCGGGAATAAGGCGGGCTCAAGCTAAGGTTCGTTTTTAACACTAAGAGAGCCCGGTCATTATCCTTTGTCCGGTCGCGCTTCTAACAGCTTCCTTGTTCCCACACGAGCCACAGATATACACCGGGCCGCTGACGCTAGCGACTTGCGGAAACCTCGTTCCGTGGCCGGCCCTATTTCTTCCAGTACCTCCTCCCGCACGCTCGTACGTAAGGCCAGTGCCGCTACCAACACACCCTCTCTTCCATCGCCGTCGCCCACAAGGTCGAGCCTACCGGCGGGGCATTCCGGCCAACTGGCGGCGCAGGACAGTCGGAGCCGAGAGCCAGGTGTCAAGCGGCCGTGACCACGAGGCGATACGAGCCATGACGTCGACCATGCGTGCAAGAGAGCGCGGGCAACGGGGAGGGCAAGGAGGAGCAAAACTCCTTCAAGCAACGCACTATCCCCCAAGAGTTCTCCCTGTGCCTTCGAGGGCTCCACGCTCGTCGACAAGGAAACTGCCGCCGGTCCAGCTGCCGGCGAGCCAACCGACGGCGCAAGACGGCAAGCACGCACGCCAGCGAGGCGCGCCGCGACTGGCGACAGTAATGCCCACGTCCGGGCGCGTGGGGAAGGAGAGTGCGTGGCCGAGGATACCGCTAGCCACCCGCTGCCCGTTTGTATTCCTGACTCGAAGCGAGACACGGGGAGGAGGATTGGCGATCTTTCCGACCAGGCCTACCACACAAGCCGCAACAACAACCAAAGACGTATCAGCTGCCTATGCCAGCGGTCCCGGCCTGGATTGTTCTTCCGGCCGGGGATGCCCCACTGGGGATTCCAGATCTGCGTGGAGCACTACGGGCGGAATGACGGAAACTATGGGCAATTGTGCTCGCTCCCCTGAAACATGCCCAGAAAAGTACGCCCTGTTTGTAAGGGCTAGCCAACCAACGCCTAGCAACCCTACCAATAGATACGGCTTTGTCCTTCAAGCCACCCTTGCCGAGCGAACTTCTGGGCCTCCTTACATTTGCCGGATGTGGCTCACTTGCAAATACGACGCTCAGCTCGTAATGTTTATCCAGGACGCGTCCCGCCAAACGCGGTGATGGTTGTATGCGCAGGAGACGCGTCCGGAACGCGGACCCGCCGGCTCTTATTTTAACTTCCCGTTGCCTCGAAGCATGAAGGCCGTCCTGTTCCGCTCCAACTGTCAAACCATTGAAACATCTTGATATTTTAAATCGTTAAGCCAAAGATGGCATCCCGTTTCACCCGCACCGTGGCTCCCCAGCAAGTCAAAGCGTTGCTGGAGGCAACGCTGGCGTTAAAGTGCTGGTGCTGTAAAAACGGCCGTCGAAGAACCAGAGGTTGCCGCCATGCTGCAGGATCTCGAAATCGGCGTCGCTGTTCATACTGTTTTCAACAATTTCGTAAAGATTCCGTTTGCGCACCACGGCACTTTCCGGAACGCGGTGTAAAAGGCGATAAGCGAAAGGTAAGCCCAGGGAGGCTGCTCCGTGTGGAGGGGAGGGTAATAAGACTGGCTTTTGTCACCTAAGGGGCTCACCGGCAAACCTCTCTACTAATTTGAGCTTCTACGGTGAACGCCGCCCGGTTTCCCCGGGTTCTGGGAATGTAACGCATCGCTAGCACACTATCCGGACGTGGCAAACGCCCTGTACTAACATTGCAACTACGGCATGCGATGTGATCATACTGTACCAGTGAGGACCATAGCCGCGTTCGAGCCCAAACGCCCCAAGGGGCCCGCCTGGGCCTCAGCATTCTGGCTTGGGCAGTAATTGGCGAGGTCTTAACCAAGGCGCATTTCGACGCCATTGGCGGCTCGATCGGTCCGTGCTAGCCCTCGCTGAAAGCGAGCAACCACACCCGGGAGCGTTGAAAAGTTTAAAGAGTACAAACACTGCCGGGAAACCCTTTCATTCGTACTATTACGTTCGACATTACGACGCAATCTCTCCTCACAAATGCCGGCCGCATAAGCTTAAACAGCGCCGCTCCCGCGACAGCTCAGAATAGCGAAGTCGCTAACGCCGCTCCCGCCTCAAAAGCCGCCTCCCAACGGCGGCAGGAGCAGCAGCTGAAGCAGAAGCCGTCCGTACGACCTCGACGGTGATGGCTCCTGGATCCCCCTCGTCCCATCCCTTGGCCTGCAGCAGAAAAGCCCACCTTAAGATCTGGACGAGGAAAGGAGCGAACAGCGGAGAAATGGGGGCCACGCACGCGCGACGCGGCGGCATTGCGACCCCCCG
>NW_008804558.1:179599-184610 GCF_000145635.1 Gaeumannomyces tritici R3-111a-1
GGGAACTCTCCGGCGTCCGCCCCAGCAGGGCCTCATTCCTGTTGCGTGTGCAGAAGACGGACGCAAATTGTTCCGCACAGGCGATCGCCGGCCATCCGCATCAGCAGGGCCTCATTCCCGTCCCGTGTGCAGAAGAGGGCATCGTACCTGTTGCTTGTGCAGAAGACGGATACAAATTGCTCCGCACAAGCGATCGCCAGCCGTCCGCCTCACTCATGGCGCGTGCTAAGAGAGCCGCATTTTTCGCCCGAGGGAGGCCCCCCTCCCTACGCGCGCAAACGAGCGATAGAATAAGCATCGAGAGCTACTCCCCGGCATCCCGTCCAAGATGTGGCACGAGCCCCACCCAACCCCGACCACAGGCTAGAGACGCCCGCGAGCTGCACGTATTGGCAGGCAATTGTCGGAGAACACTGTCTCTAGTCCTTCTCTCATTCCATCTCATCTCTCTTTCGTCCTCTCTGTGAAGAAGACTGTGATCCTCGTGGTGATATACACACGGTAGGTAATATGTGCACCCATGCACGGACCACATCTGGTTGCCTCCGGAACCTGGAAAATACCCCCATACCTGACGGCAATTGTGGCAAACCGGAATTGGTTGGCCGCAACCGCAAGCTTTGGTAAAAAGTAATAAAAAAAAAAAAAAAAGAGACGTATCCTTTTCAAGAAATGGCTTGCGCCCCGGCCTGCAAACTCGGAATTTGCCGCAGAGTCCTTTGGAATGTCGCTGTGCGGGTGGACACCAGCTGCCCGAGATACCAATTCGCAGAGGCCACCCAGGAGATGTGGCGGGCACGGGTGGATGCTCCCACGACCCCACATTCTGGTCGCACTGGTGAAAGTGAGGCAACAAAGCTGGAAGCATCGGAACCGCTAGCTGTCCTGCCACCGTCGGAGAAATTCTGTCGTTGCCGAGGGCCCATTGGCGCAGGCACGATGCTGCTGGACATCTCCCCACCGCGACAAGGACCCCTGCCCCATAGCTGCATGAGCTCTAATCCCAGCGCTCGTCTCTAGCCGACCCGCTGTCTTCTACTACAGGTTGTTATCGCCAGGGTCGAATGCACTGTCGGCCGCCAGATTCGGCAGGCAACAGCTGCTTCTACGGAAGGAGAGAAAGACGAAATTCGGCACCAGGGCCGACGTGGACGATTACTTTGTCCCCATCTACCAGTCTCAGGCGTCGACCACGGCGGTGGAAGAAAACTCGGGCCTGTCCGACAGGTTGAGCATCTTCGTATTTGCAACATTGTTCACCATACCGAACTGTTTAAGGGCGCCGACGCTTCTTCTTCTTCTTCTTCTTCTGCGCGATTTCAGCTCAACCACATGGATCTCGGCACGCAAAATATCCTAGTGGACGATAACTTCAATTTCCTGGCAGTTATTGATTGGGAATTTGCGCAGACCGCACCGTGGCAGGTTAACCACTATCCCTTCCCGTTCCCGCTGCTTAGGTCGGACGAGAGCATCAGAGAGGCCCTCGAGGACCCGGGACACGTTGCACACAAGAACATGGCAAAACAGGCGGCCGCCCGAGCCATGTACGTCCACAAGTTCCAGGACGCCGAGTCCCGAGTCCGACGGGAGGGACGGGCCCTTGCCGGGCAGGGTTCGTTTGCCAAAGTGCTAGACGGCGAGGCCTCGAGGATATATGCTTGCTTCACCAGGCTTCAGGGGTCGTGGGAACAGGATGCAGACCGCGTCTACGAGATGGTGAAGTTGGCATTCGGATATGATGCGGACTCGGCGGAGCGCTATTTGCGGGAGATGGACGTCAAGCTGAGGCGAATTGGCTAGGCAGGCCACTGGTCCCCTTCGACGCCTACCGCATCCACTGTGAGCCCCGTCAAACAAACGACGGCTTAGTGGAACGTGCTTCTGTGGAGGGGGAGACAGGAGAGACCGGCCCGCCAAAAGAAGCCTAGAGGAAGTGCTGGACTGTGGTGGCGGAAATTGCCTACTGCGGCGCCGAGGCCGAGGAGGACGATCAGACCTTGTCTACAATCGAATGCTGAAAGGGGTCTCTCCCCAGCTACCGATTCCTTCCCTTACCCTATCTATCAGCCTCTCCCGAGGCGGCTGGCTAGGTGGGTGATTGCGATAAATTATCGGGCCGTCCATCTGTAGTCCTCCGCTTCCGTCGATGCTGCCCGATTCCACCCTCGTCATTCCCATCGACTTCCACATACTCCGGGCGCGGCCTTTTCCTACTCGGAGTCGGGCCATCGCCTGTGGATTGGCCGCTATCCACGGGGTCGACCTCGGTATTTGATGCTTTTCCGTTCGACGAGTCCGACAATGTCGCGGGCGGGCTCGCCGGTCTGTTGGAACTTTCTAGATCCGCCGCTGTGTCATTGGGCAACTCTCCGGCATTGCTCCCGGGTGTCGAGCATGACAGAGTCGGGTCTGAACTCGCAGGCGTCGCAGGGCCTTTTGGCTGGGAAATGGCAGGATCTTTCGTGCCGCGAACAGGTTTGTCTTTGCATGATGCCGTAGCTGGAGAACTCGTTGTGTCTCGGCGGCCTAACCTCTCGTTCGTACGGCCGTCTGGGTATCTGGGTGGAGGAGGGGTTGCAGGTTCGGGACCAGCGGCCGCTGCCCCGTTTGCTGGGTCGGGCCCTGTATGTGGGCATTCGGTCTGCGTCGGGGCGGCGGCCGGCGGGGAGGTGGCTTCGAGTGGTTTGACTGGGGTTTGGATGCTATTGTTATCCTTATCCTCGTCCTCGTCCTCGACCTCCACGATCTTTCGAGTGAAAGTAACGTCATCCCGCCTTTCTTCGATACGTTCATCACCGTAATCCAACGGTGGCGGATGAAGCGGCGACTGTTCGGTCCAACCCTGTTGCGTCCAGCCCTGACTATCTCCACGCGGCACCTTTTATTGTGCAACTACCGCTCACCGTACTGCGAACGCGGCATGTTTCCAGCTAAAAACATGGCGTCCAATTACTTACGCAGTACTTTTCAAATCATGCACCCTAAACCTCGGGGGGTTAACCGCTGTGCCGCTCCCCAGAATGGTGATCTGAGTGAGTCATTAAGTGGCGTAAACATTGCTCCAGCCACCCAATTTACTCAGCAAAGCTCGGGGGCAACCCGTTAGGAACGGCCAATCGTTTTGAGATGCATCCTACTGAAAAGCTGCACAACCGGCAGGTCACTCCGACCTGTTCTCCCGCCTCGATGACATGGAAGGGAACCACTTTAGCGAAACGCCGGGCAGCTGCCGGTCCGACGCCAGTGGCACCTCCTGGGCGGCCTTCCACGGTTCCCTCCTGCTTACCCCTCTCCAACGCCCCAACCCTAGTCACCCATTTCGGTAGCTCGTTTGTCCGGCCCCGCCTCCGCACGTGCACCCGAAACGTCGCGTCGCAAAGCTTATTTCAACGCAATTTCCCACCACTATCACATTGATTCTTCTTCTTCTTGCGCCACATCCCAGATACGGTTTCGCCGTTTATGCCAATGGTACGGGCGACTTCGCTTGGCGGAGCAGCCCTACCAGCCGCACAAAATGGCCATCTCGGACCGTATTCCGGGCCTGGAAGTCACGGTTAAGGTCGACGGGGAGCGCGCGATTGAGCACCACGACGACGCGGCCTGCAACGAGCCTTGTACTATAGAGCTCGACTCCCCCGCCGGCGTTCGCGTCGTGAAATACATCGAGGCCAAGTCAGGCGCCCCCTTCAGCGTTCATATCAAGCGAACCAGCAATTTCAACTTCCTTGGCGATCATATCGGATGGTCCGTCGCCGTAGACGGCGGCCAGTCGTGGAAGAAACAGGAGGTCAATCTGCGAGCCCGCGAAAGAGGCGCAGAGTGGTCGTACGAAATGACCGGGTACTTTGAGGGTGACTTCGTTTCCGGATTTATCAAGAAGTGCTGGAAGTTCGGGGACTTGGACATTGGTGAGTCTGTTTGATCCACAGAGTGGACTTGTTTGGTCGCCGTTCGCAGTAAAACATGCCCGGCCGCAGCTGACACTCTCCATGCCTAGTACCGGCCGACACGCGCAGTATAGCCGAAGTGCTGGCGAAACAAACGTTATTCGCCTCTGGGTATCGCGGGATCTTGTCGGCCACCAGAATTGACCTTTCAAGTTTTTCATTGTGATTGTGTACGCGAAATGCCCACAGGTCTCATATGCCCAGGCGAGCACAGTCTCAATCCGCTCGTCCTCAATGACTTCGGCGAATAAATCATCCTGCTCGATCCGATAAAGCTTCCCATCGATAACCAGGAACTTTAGGGCCCGACGCTTGATGTTCCGTCTGTTTGCCGCTCCTTTTCCCTCGAGGGCGTCAGCCCCTCGCTCGAGGTAGTCGGCAACGTCTCTCACCCAGGTCGCGCCACAGGTGCCGCTGAGGATAGGATAATGGGTCGGGGTTTCCCATGGCAGTGCCACCATCATGCCCTCGCGGGCTTTGGGCGGGCCCCAAATTGGCGGCGGCGGGTCTGCCCACAGACCGATGCGGTCGGGATCCTCGGGGGGTCATCCTGGAAAGGAGGCCGAAGGCGCGACAGTCCATCCGCGATGCCGATTACCGACGTTTTGTTACTGCGGTGATGGAAGATGACATTGTATTCGGAAATCCTTTCAATCCAGCCGTAGAGCTTTTCGTGAACCGCTGATTTGTTGTTCCAGGACTGAACAATGGATAAGTGGTCGGTGTATACTTTGATAGGATAGGACGTGGCCTGGCAAATCCACCTTAGCTCGTTAAGAGATTTAAGTACGGCCAATGTTTCGAGCTTCGGTACAGAGTACCGTTTTTCCGCGTCGGACAATGGGAAGCTGAGGAATATGTTGATGTGAATTTGGTGGAACATCGATTGCTGGTACTCCACCCCCTCCGGAAGTTGAAAGCGCACGGCTCCAAGCCCACCTGCCCCAATCTTGAATTGATCGCGTTCGGAGATAAGTCGACCCACCCCGAGTTGGGCCACCCCCTGTCTTGGGCCACCCCAAAACAAGCACCGTGGAACCAACGCATCTACTTCCAGG
>NW_008804559.1:0-4583 GCF_000145635.1 Gaeumannomyces tritici R3-111a-1
CCGGAAAGTTGTGCGAGCCTACTGGAAGAATAAGTACGGTGCAGATCTGCCTCCGGAGGTTCCTTTGCCAGGCAAATATTCACCAGAGGAGTACGAAGTATCATCGCCTGACTGCACAGATACAGAGGGAAGCGATAGTTCTACGTCAGAAGCGGCTGATCGCCGTGATCAAGACGAAAAAGACGCCTTCGTTGACCTCTCCCTCGCCTGAATAGCTTCATTTTTTACGTATCTGCAAAAATAAACTCGTTGGCAGGTTGCATTTGTAAGGGGCTTGGCGGGGGAGCCAAACCCTGCTTCATGCAGTTGAGCGTGTCATGCAGAAAAACGGTAATACACAGGTTCCCAGCCAATTTTCTATGGGTAAAAATGTCGCTAAAATCCGACAGATTGCACAGAATCCGACAGATTGCCCGACCGCGCTAAATCCCCAAAGGGCCGATTTTCGCGGGTGCTTTTAACCCGCGCAAGTAAAGATGGAGATGGCCGGACGCCCCTGTCGTGGGCCGCGGAGAACGGGCGCGAGGCCGTCGTCAAGCATCTGCTCGCCACAGGCAAGGCCGACGTCGACTCGAAGGACAAGTACGGGCGGATGCCGCTGTCGTGGGCCGCGGGGAACGGGCACGACGCCGTTGCGAAACTTCCCGAATAACGACGTCACTGTGACGATCTGAGCCAAGACCAGACCCACACCGTCAGGACCCACACGGTGGACAATCGTCAAGACGCATCAGGCGCACGCCGAGCACCAGAATCCCCTTTTCTTCCCTTTTTCCCTCAGAGTAGAATCTTCGTTCGTAGCGCCAATCGACATGTTCCTTCTACAGTCCGTCCACGACCCTGGCCGTGACAGTCACCTCCCCACCCACCATCTACTGCCTGCCTTTATCTATATGCGTAAAACGTGGCAAATATAGGGCCCAATAATGTAAAAGAATGTTGCTAAGCCAACGCTTGTTAGATGGTGGCAGCTCCGTATGGCAATTACAGTGGGATAAGTGCGTATATATCCGTCGAGTCTGGACATCCACCAGCCAGGCACTGCGAGGCGTTGGAATATAATATGATGGGGAGTTCGCTCAGCGCGATCCCAAACCTGTATCTCCGCCCATTAATGTTTACCGACGCTCGCATATAAAAATGGCTATCTTTCAGCGTTACTTTTCCCCAAAATAAAGCTTAAACTACCTCTTTCCGCTTCCAAATCGCGCCCCCGCCCGTCCGAAACTGGCATAGACTGTGGAGCGCCGACTCCTACCTCGGCGCGTATATCTTGTCTATTGTCCTCGGGCCTGGGTCTATTGTTTTGGAAATTGGGTCTACTGTCCTCGGAGCTGGGCCTGTTGTCCTCAAAGCTGGGCCTGTTGTCCCCGAAGCTGGGCCTGTTCTCAGAGTTGGGTCTGTTGTCGGGGCCGGGTTTGCTGTCCTCTGAGTTGTTTGGAAGATGTATCACTGATGTCAGACCGCTTTGGGCGGTGTCGGCATCCTCGTCCAGTAGTTGTGAGTAGAGCCTTTGTACGATAATGTCGAAGGCTGCCGGCGCGGAGCTATCTGCCCTATCTGAAGGTGCTGGCTTTGGCTCGGATCGAAAAGTATCAGCTGCTGGCTGCTCGGCATTTGCGCTGCGTCTGCTAGGTTCAGAAGTGCTCGCAAGGAGGCCAGCTGATGCTATCACCGCTAGGGCTTCTTGGCTGCCCTCCGCCTGGCTTTGATCTCCGAATCCGTCGTCGTTTCCGGCATTAGAAAGTGGGCCAGAATCCGTTGCAAACGACTGATTGTTGATAGCGGTGGCTGACCCATGCTGGTGGAGCAACTTGGACGCGAACGCCACCACAGTCGCATGGCCTGGAAAACCACTGGTGGTGCTGTCGTTGAGGTCGAGTGGTTGGATATCGTTTGCGGCTACCCACGAAAGCACCTTCCCTTTTTTGGGGATGGAGAGTTCACCTTCGGGGGGTACTTGAACGTCACCTGTGAAAAACAGGAAGGGGAATTTACGCTGGGAAGCCTTTGTGCCGCCATCTTGGTAGTCATTGTCCCACCCTAGGATCTTGTTCGTTCGCGTGTGAGTGCGGTAGCATTTGGGAATGCTACGCACCAGGGGCGTGTCGTAAATAGAGCCCGATATGCCCACTGTGTCGAAGTTGCCAGTTGGAAGGCACAAGGCGACGTATGGGGTGCCGGAACGGGTGCCGGAACGGGTTTTCGCGCCGTGCCAGTAAACTTGGTAGAATTCGCCGCTGATAGGCTGGATGCTGGTCTTTGGGTCGCTGGTAAGGCGTTAACGGGGCCGATCGACTGCGTGGTTGAGCTGATCGACTGCGCGGTTGCTCTCGTCGACCTGTTCCTGCGTGCAGCTTCGCACGCGGAAGCCAAGCGTATTAATGGCATTTTCGTGTGTCCCGCTCATGCTATGATGGCTCTTGCTAAGATGTTTGCCAGCTCCTTGGACAGGATCTTTGCTGTTGAAAATCTTGCCGTGGTCTTTGCACCATAATATGTAAAAGTGATGAGAAGCCGCTGGCCAAAAAACGATACGGTGTTTCCCACGGACATCCTCAAAACCGACCGTTTTCTCGGTTCTGTCGCTCGCCGCCTCCCCCACTCTGCACACTCTCACACTGCCGGAGCTGGCTGCTTTCCCTCCTCTTCGACGCCTCTTGTTGGGACGCTCGAGATCGCTTCTCGCTTTTGCTGTAAGCCTGCACTTTCGAAATGCTCTTGGCGAAATTGATGCCGCACTTGTTGGTTCGTCATGGTTGTGCGCCGATCTGTTGTCGTTATCTGCGGGCCCGTCGTCGTTATTTTCGGACTCGCCGCCGCTGTCTTCTGACTCGCTATCGCTATAATCCGACCCGTCGTCGTTGTCTTCTAACCCGTCATTGTTTTCCGACCCGTCGTCGTGGCCCGATCCGTCGTCGTCGTGGCCCGATCCGTCATCGTCGTCTTCCGACCCGTCGTCGTGGGCCGATCCATCGTCGTTCGACAGGCGGTCGCCGGTGTTCCGTCCCCCTCGCACGCCGGGGCCGACATTGGGAGATGCCGGGGACTCAGCAGCTTGGTCAGGCTACGCAACATTCCAACGTCAGAATTAAATCGACGGAAAGAACGGGATTGGACACCACATGCCAAACATACCTGGGGCTGGGGAATGAACCAAGTCAACTTGTCGAATCTGGGCTTATATTTTTGCTCCACTTCTTTGCTCGCGGCTTCGCGGTCTTGCTTGAGCGTTTTAAGCTCTATTTCGAGTTCGCTCTGCCTTTGCTGAAATGGCGCATCTCGGTCCCGTTTCTCTGCTTCGTATTCTTCGTAAAGTACCTGAAGCTCATCCACCAGCAGTGCGAATTGAGTGAACCTTTGCTGAATGTACGACATTGTATGATGCGCTGGAACTGCAGCAGATGGAAGGTTAGAGTATGGAAATGCAGAACAGAAGCAAGGCTGTCTTGCACCCTCGTGCCGTAATGGCAATAAAAGAGACCGTAAACACGGAAAGGCGCGCAGCTTCGCTCGTGGCGCCGATTGGGCGGTTGTTGATGGCAAATTAGCGCGCTCCCTTTGATTGGCCCAAATTCTGTTGCCGGGGGTCCAGCCTTACTGCCCCACGCCCCCGCAACAAATACCTGATGATTTAGTAGAAATGATCGATGCTGGTGACAGTTGCAGCTCCTGGCTGAGCCATATGCAGCGCCTGTAATAACGTATTGAATCGAGCTTTGCAAAAAGCACGAAGGGCAATATGGTGTCAAAAAGCATCAATTTACGTGAGCGGCGCCATGCGTGGTCGGAACGCATCAAGTTTATCAAACTTTTTCTGTGCTGGTGCTGCGAAAGTGATGCGTTTCTATGTCCTAGGATATTTTTGACACCTGAAATACTATTCCGCTTTTTACCTCCCCAGAGCAAGAAGCGCGCCGATATGTGCCCTGCCCAGGCATTGAGTGGGTGCTACCAAAAGAGTCGCGAATGCATTAAAGTGCAGCTCCAAGAGGCCATGGCCGCTACCGTAGCTGCCAGGACGGCTGTGGAGAAAGAACTGGCCGAGTTGCTCGAAATCCAAGAGGTTGTCAATTTGCATGGGGCGGATGTCCTCGAAGCTGGCGTGGACCACGGAGTCCGGCCTGCTGCTCCAGCCTCGCCATGAGCGGATCCGCGCCCAAGCGGTTGCCGCCTTTGTTTATACGCCCGCCTTTTGCATTCATGACTCGTCCAGGTACCAAATACTAGAGTGCGTGACCCCACCCTGGGCACCCCCCGACTTTGGGCACTTTATTTCCGACATAACAAATGCACTACTTCACCAAAATAACCCCAACTCGAACAAAAACAGGCGCATTTCAACGCGTTTTTTTTACGTTATGCCTTCCGATTACGAATTCCGGATGTCTGAGGCCATTCGGCTTATCCAATCTGGCGTGTCCCAAGCCGAGGCGGCGCGCCGTTGGAACATACCGCGCTCCACCCTTCAACGCCGACTCCAAGGAGGCCGGACCATGCGGAAGGCCAAGGAACCCTTCCAACGCCTTTCCGTTGAGCAAGAAAAGCTTTTGTTGCTGACTGGATTTGTACGGAAGAGATAG
>NW_008804559.1:5195-10463 GCF_000145635.1 Gaeumannomyces tritici R3-111a-1
CACGTTTAAAAGAGGAGGTGGCCTCCCTCAAGCCGGCTCCTCGCCGTACAGTCAAAAGGACCGCACAGGACGCTTTCTATTCGATAGAGCGCATTAAGGGGGCCCAGGAGGCCGTTGCCTTTGCCCGTGGGCCGTTGCTGCAGTCACATAAAAAAAAAGTGCGGAAAATCAACTCCGCATCGGCTGCCACTGTTCTAGAGGAATTGGACAAGCCTCCAACATAGCCGCCCGTCAATTTTCTATATAAATCTGGCTTTTTTAATGTTGTTCTTTGGATTGTAGTCACTTCGTTTGTGTGCGCCGGTGTTGCAAATTGGCTGCCAAAGGTGGGGGGATGCCCAAAGTGGGGTCACGCACTCTAGGAGACTAGTACCAAAGCAAACTACGGAGACCCCGAAACTAGTATTACTGTAACTATGAAAAGTCCGCTGACCAGTACCCTCAAAGCTTGGACGCAGCTGGCACAGGAGGCTGCATGACCTGGGGCCAGAATACTGGTCGCGCGCCATGCCGAACGATAGCAGGAGGGGGAGGGTGGCCAGGGGCCAGGGCCGTGATACTGGTAGCTTTTTAGGGTGGCGTGTGCCGATTGCCTGGAAGCAGGTGAGGTACCTTGGGAGGGGCCTGCAATCGGGTCGCACCTTAACCAGTACCAAGGCGGGGAGAGAAAAGCCCTTTGGAGCGCCACAACGAAGCCGAAAAAAGAAAAAAAAAAAGCCTGGCAAATGAAGTTGCGTGGCCAGTTTACTGGACACTCATGCGTTTAAAACAGCAGTGCATCACGCTTAGGATAATTGAACAAACGTCTTCGTCGATTTCTCCGTTATACAGTTAAAAACGATGCCTCCAGTTCGTCAAAGCACCCCCTGTCCGATCACCCCCACAGTCCGATCACCAAAATGAATCGGGTCCCGACCAAACCTAGTGCATTCAACTGCAAATTTCTACCTGAATTTAACTAACCAGATGCTGTATTACTTTCCTCCTCAACTTGCCCCCTTGCCTTTGCAACGCGCCGGATATCCACAAAGGTCTCGTTGGGATCCGGGGCCACCCTCCTTTTTTTGCGAGGCCGCTGTGCCTCCAATTCGGCCTCCAGCCGCCTAATTTTTTGCAGGGCCTCAGCTAATTCGAATTCACACGCCTCGTAGCCTTTTTGAACTTTCCGGAGGAAAAGTCGGGCCGTAGGGCTTGCCGGAATCCGGGCCTTGAAAGTGCTGATTTGGGAGGCCAACTCTCTGGTCTGCTTGGGAGTTTCCCATGGCATTTGGGACAGCCGGGAAAGCGTATTTAAACGCTGTTTGGCCCTATTTTCCTTGGCAGATTGTTGAATTCCGGCTCGTCGCTTGTTTTTATTGGAATTTTCGATCAAAAGCCGGTTCATTAGGGGTTTTGCTATATTGCGAGGCCAAAGGCCTGAGGAGGAGGAGGAGGAGTATATTTAACGTCGGTAAGTCGGGACCTACCAGTCCCTGCCTCCCGAGGGGCATACGACGTGCTAGCGCTACCTAAGCTAAACATTAGGCTACATGTTGCTATCCGGCGGCTAGCAGAGTTAAACCCGAAGGCACACGGAGGTCGGGCCGTATTCCGGCGCTCCTTGATAGTGAGCGGGCGATCGGCTGTAGGGCGTATGTATACGCCGGGGCGTTGTAAGCGCTGCGGGTGGTAGTAGTGCGTTGGGCCGGCAAGTGTGCCGGAAAAGGGGGCGAGGTCAGGCAGGGGGTCCTTGGGACCGCCTCTAGGCCCGGCCGGGGATCGCGGGGGGCCAACGAGCCTACCGTTGGTCCGAAAGGTACAAAGGAAAAAGGCGCAAGTGCAAAGAAAGAAAGGGAGGGAGTGAGTGAGTGAGTATATTTAACGTCAGTAAGTCGGGATCTACCAGTCCCTGCCTCCCAGGGGGCATATGACGTGTTAGCGCTACCTAAGCTTGACACTAGGCTACATGTTGCTATCGAGGCGGCTAACAAATTAAGCCCGAAGGCACGGAGATCGGGCCGCACTCCGGCGCTCCTTGATAGTGAGTGGGCAATCGGCAGTAGGGCGAATATCGCCGGGGCGCCATGGGCGCAGCTGTTGGTGGTAGAGAAAGCAATCGGCCGGCAAAGTGCCGGGAAAAAGTAGTGAGGCCGGGTAAAGGCGGGGGGGTCCTCGGGACCCCCCCTGGGCCCGGCCAGAGAAAGATAATTCGGGGGCTGGAGGGCCAAATTCCAGCCCGGTGTGCTCCTTGTGCGTTTTGTCGCGTGGACAATAGGCTGCGCGGTTTGCCAACGTGGTGCAGGTCGGGCCTTTACGGTCACGCTAGAAAACAGAGCCGCGACAAGACCTTGCGCGTGCGATGCCACCTCGACGGACGCCGGACGACATGGCGGGAAGGTGGGATGGTGGGATGGCTAGGTCATTTATACGTAGTGGTGGAACCTTGATGGAACCCGAGACTGCAGCAGATTCCAGCAGCGACTCACTGCTTACCTTCCTACGTACACAAGTGCTTGTAAGACATTGACTTGTCTACAACCACCTATCGGGACTTCTGTTTTCTTGAGCAAGATAAGGATGACAGGAGTTATTTAGACTTGAGATGAGTGCCATGGGCAGTCAGGGGTCTCTGGTGGTGGCTGAGAAGCGTGCCGAGAACATCGAGAGACAGCTGATCGAACAGTACGCCAAAGAGATCAAGAATCTCCGGGCCCAGCTAGGCAAGCTAGAGGCCGAAAGTGAGCGGCTCAAACAGGTGGCTGAAAAGGCCAAGAGACAGGCCGAACTTGAGCTTCGTCAACAGATTACGGCCGGGACTGGTGAGCAGCACATCAGGCAGGCAACCTCCAAACAAAAGCTAACTATCGACTTAGATGCAGTTTCTGGGGCACCTGCATCGGGCCCTTTGTCACCCTCGGCTGCGTCATCGACGGCGAGCAGCGAGCAAGAGAGTAGCGCCGGCTCCACCGATTCCGCAAGCACTTCCAGCACTTCCAGCAGCAACCCCCGCGAAAGCCAGTCGGATGCACCTTCAACGAAACCCGCACCACTTGAGGTCGATCCCGGCTCTGGACGAAAAACCCCTCGAAGTTTCCTCCCGATCGATTCACCGCTGGGCGATGCTCACGCCGCATCAAGCGGCGATCCCGACCCGCAGTCGTCCAGCGGTCCCGCCCAAGATGCAGCCGACATCGATATTCCCGACGCCGCCGACGCCGCACCCCTAGGCAGCAATCCCGGAGCACAGTCACCGTCTAGCAGTTCCCTCAGCAGCCCCCCGATAGTCCCCCTCGGGATACAGCCGACCCTCCCCTAAACGCTAATACGAACTCTGTGGTCAACCTCGAAACCTCGGAACCGCAAAGGCCGCGTCCAGTTCTCAAAAAGCCCCAATTCAATGGGCCCTACGAAATCAGGCTTAATGCCGCGGTTAAGTGGGGGAAAGAACATTTCCCAGAGAAGGGGGTCGACCAGTTCGAATCCGGGAAGCTCATGGCGGCCGCTGTGTTGTATGATGTTTGCACCATAAACTCCTGGCCGGTAATTAATTACCAGAATGTTCGTGCGCTCAAGAAGAAGATGGAGAATAAACTTTTTGCCGTCATCCTCTGCCATGTTCAGGATGGGCTCCAACTCTCGGGGCGCAAGCCTAATCATTTCGTTGTGGCCATTGTCGACTGGAAGGAGGAAACGGTGGAAAACTTGCAGGGGAAAAGCAGTGGACGAAGTGGAAGATCGGGGAAGTTCACACATTGGGGAATGCAACGAGACATGGCAGACAGGCTGCGGGAGGATTGTGAAAAAGAATTGGAGTGTAAACTGGAAGACTTTCCCAAAGAGGTAAGGAGAGCCCTTCGAAATTTGGTCGATATTTTCTAACCTTTTTTGTTTTTTCAGCTTGGCGACTATACCGGCAACACCTGTTTGCTTCAATGTTTGACAGCCGTTCGATCCTACTTCGGGGAAATAACCCCCCAAGGCAACCAGCACTTGAAGCGATGGTTTTATCTCGAAATTTTATTGCAACACTGGGTCGACTGCCACAACGAGGAGGCCACATCCGCCGACACGCAAATAGCTATAGCCGAGGGCCCTTTTGCCGCGGGTCCCCCGCTGGGATCTGCCGGCCAGCACGGAAACAAAGCCATGGTCGAAGGTGTTCCAAACGACGGCTCTATTCCCCAATCTCCCCAGTCGGCCGCCCATTTCACCTCGGCTCAATTCGCCCCACCTGCCGGGCCATCCCGAAAACCGCTCCCTAACGGACCAGTGCCAGCAACGAATGCACCAGCTGCTTCACCATCGCCTTCCAATCCCGACGAGGTTCCCCAAGTTCAACCCACATCAGTACCCCCGCCCCTGTTTGGCCAAGGCAACGACAACGACCCAGCCGCTTCCCATGGGGTTCACAACGGCGTGAAATACCAATGGATGCCCTGCTACGGCGGCGAGGTCTTGGTGCTCGAGCCAACACCGAACCAATATTCGGACCTTAAAGAAGGTCCAAAAGATGGCAGCCCTTTGCTTTTTACTGTCGCTGAGGAGCTTGGAGCACGAAAGCAAGGTGCATTCATTATCAACACCCCGAAGGAGTCTCGACCAGTGCTTCCTGCACAACCGACTCAAACAAAAACATGTACAACCTACAAGCCGGAGTTGGTGGGAGACGACTTTTGGCGGCTCTACACTTTGACCGCAACACAATCCCTTCCTTCTTTGGATAATAATCCAAGCAATGCCGGTTCCGACATTCATGCCCTCATTAAGGAGTATACGGAGTATATCTCAGCAGCTTTCCAAAAGCGTTCGGAAAGCATCCCGGGTGTTGCTTACCAAACGGACATCCCAGCACACTCTACCAAAGAGCGTGAAAATGCTTTCCTACCTTTGCAAAGCCCAATCTGGCACATTCGAGGTAACCAACTGCCTCGGGAAGGTATACCCGGGCTCCACACTCCAACCGCTTACCGAGGGACGAAGGGCGCACCATTTGCGTGGCATTTCGAAAACTTGAAGCTGGGCGCCATCAATTATCTCTACCGCGGGCGGAAAGTATGGTTTCTTACCGAGCCAGGATCATTCGACAATGCGACTGAGGCGTTCAGCAACGTATTGGGGCTCGAGGCGGACCATGACCAATTCCTGCGGCACCAAGCGTTGCACTACGGCATCAAGCGCCTGCAAAGCGAAGGCGCCCCGACGATAGGTTTTATGCAGGAGGCTTGGCAGATGGTTGTCGTCTACCCGGGTGCCTACCACTCTGGTTTCAGTGCGGCGGACTCTCTGGCC
>NW_008804559.1:10770-22536 GCF_000145635.1 Gaeumannomyces tritici R3-111a-1
CGGGTGCCTACCACTCTGGTTTCAGTGCGGCGGACTCTCTGGCCGAAGCCGTCAACTACGCCGATCAGCTGTACACTTACTCAGAGGAGTACAAGCCCTGCGATGGACGCTGCCACAAAGATCAGGAGCCGATCACGCGCGAGCTAGTCTTCCCCCCCGAGGCAGAGACTACCCCTGCTGATGAGGAGGCTAGTTCTGCCCTACGGCGGTCCCCAAGGCAAGTCGCCACTTTGCGCCCTGCGCCTGCCAAGGCTTCCATGGGCTCCCCAAGGGGCCCTCAAAAGAGGAAACGCTCCGCAGGCGAGCGAGGGTCAGCAATACACACTAGACAAAGAAACCCAGAATCACACGAACCAGAGGACGGGCAAGACGGGCTGCAAGACGAGCCACCAGCGAAGCAGAAGGAAAACACTCCATCTCCCCAGGCCATAGCAACCCTGCGCAGTGCACGGCAAAACGCACCGAGAGTGGCAAAAGGCACAAGCGGAAAGCAGCACGAGTGCGACGAGCAGCAGGGCAAAACCGTCGAATCACCAAGGTTACGGAGAAACAAACGCGCTGCTGGCTCAAATGAACCGCCGTCCGACGAGCCACAATCCAAGCGAAAGCCCCGTCCCGTAGCCATCATGGCGGAACATCTACGCGACGCAAACGCTATCGCACGGTTAAGGGGTCACATTAGAGCTTCGAGGGAAAATGGACGGCTTCCAGAGTTAAAGGTCAAGGAAGAAGATAGAGTCTGCGCAGCAGTTGCATATTGCAAGATTGCGATTCAGGCTAAGCAGTCAGCTAGCTACTGTGGCTTAAGGTCATGGATAGCATGGGCTTCAGCTAATAAGCTTATCAACCTTGAGAAGGAGAAGGCGAACAGAAAGCGCAACTTTGAAGATGTGCTTCAAAGAGCGCATGCAGAAGTTGCTACCTTATCATATGGTGCGTTCAAAAATCGCCTTTCAGAAGCAGGGAAATTAGAAAATTTGGGAGCATTTATGGCCATGCTTCCCTTCGATGGACAACTGGACGACGGTATAGCACTTCGGGATTACCAAAGGGTTGGGCAAGACGAGATGGAACAGTTGAAGGAGCAGTCAGCGAGGGGTATTGGTTCACAATTGGCAGAGGTGGCGGACGAGTTTCTGGCAGCTTTGCGGGAAGGCAAGGCGTACCCCAGAAGGGCTTGGGAAGATGTCGCTGAAACAGAACTGGTGAAATTTACCCTACAGCAACAAGTGGAGCTGCTTCAGCTCAAATAGGCTGGCGCAAAATGACTCATTCCTATTGGTTGTGTAATTAGTCAGCACGTCAGCCTGGGCTGACGTGCTGACTAACCGATGCTTGGAGGCATTTATCGATCGATGCAACTCGAGGTCGGACCCCCAACGACCCGTGTTCCGGCATGGAGAATTTCAGACGGCGTGGCCATCGTGCTGCAGGCCGAGTTACTTGATCTGCCGTTGTTACTGTCGGTGTCGACGCCATTTGCTGCCTCTTCTCGATCGATTTGCGGTACATGGAGCATATTGTCCGCTTCCGCTTCCGCTTAGCCATAAGTTTATTCATCTCGGCAGGTCTAAGGGCACTCTTAAGCCTCCAGTATAATCCTGGGCAGGAAAAGGACGGTCAGTCAGGAATGTTTTCGCGTTCCACCCCCAAGCTAGATCCAAATACGTACCACATGCATCGTAAACGGTATGACCGCTTTCGTCCCTCCACCACAAAGGGTGGAAATTATCCCACAATTGTAGCATTTAATGGTGCTCTGGCTCTTTCTGAGGGCCGGCGAACGGCAATACGGCTGGGATTGGCGGGGAGGTCGGCGATGCGGCTTTTAGTAGGGGTTATTAAACGAAATTTTAAAAGTGATATAGAGCAAAAACCTGTCGCTAACTCTAAGGCAATGGTGCTGGCGGTTTCTACGGGCAGTGTTGTTAGTATTAGATCCGGCTGGCACGGGAGCTACAGCAATGTGGAGGGCAAAGGAGATAAGGCGAGCCGGCCGGACCTTACCAGTGCAGAGACAATAGGTGGAAGCCCAGGTCGGGATCGACACCATCAAAGTCGAGTCTCCCGGCGCGAAAGTTTAAATCTTCCAGTTAGCCTGTCAAGCATGAGCGTTGATGATTCGCTCTAGGCACATCGGCTAGATCCTGACAGACTCAATAAGGTGCGAGCCGCGTCGGCAAGGCACTTCTCGATACACTCATCGGGCAAGCGTGGCCTTGGTGCTTCGCTTCCGGATCTGTCGTGGCCGACGGACTGATCCATATCATTGCAATTGCCGCCAGGCGTGGCTGCTGGACTCTGCGTTGCCATCGAAGTGGTAGGTGAAGGTGTTCGGATGTGGTAGCCCCCGGGCGTTCCCGGGCTCGGGGCTGTGCTGTCAGCATCAGTCTTCTATCGGCTTCTGGGCTCGAACATACCTCTTCCCGCTGCGAGACATGCTTGTTACAGTGTGGTCACATAGCGAGCTATCTCTTTCTTGACAGTCGCCTGTGGTATCCGGTTGCCCTGAATGTACAAAGCGCTATCGCGGCCACCGAGCCGCCTTTTTTCCAATTTTAGACTAACCCACTCCCAGTCTGTGCCTCGTTTTTTCTTCCTAAGTCCCCACCTCTTAAACATACGCTCGTAGGTGCTTCGTCTTGTGTCTAGGTCAGCATCCTTCTACTATGTATGGTTAGGGCATTATGAAGGGACATGAACCTACCCTGCGGTAATCCCATATTCAGTTTCCATTTTCGACATAATTTGATCCATTTTCAAGCCCTACTCAATGCAGAGCGTCTTGAGGAGAGATCGGTGAGGTTCGAGTCGGTCCATTGCGGTGTTATACAAGTCCAGGGGGCGAGAAGGGAAAAAAAGAGGAAGCAGGGGCTGATCTAGTTCTAGAGGTGAACAGATGTTTGAGAATGATGGATGTCTGTAGAGGTAGGCAGACAAACCCAGGTGTTGGAAAAGGCATCTTATAGATGGACTCGGGGACGGAGGTTGCAAATCCAAGGCAGCCCCTCCATGCACCTTTTAGTCATTGCGGCCTCCGTTGTTGGCGTTAATTGGCGATACCAGCCCCCGCTTCATACAGGTTTGGTCACTACGCCTATAATTGGTCAATTCCAAAACCGTCAATTGTATGTTTGGATGAGGGAAATTATTAAAGGTGTCGGCGGAGTGATAGCCTCGTGGATTACTGTAATCGGAAGAGAATGTCACGGTGACGAGGGCAGGGACAAAAGAAGGGAGCAAAAAGATGAATTGTGGTGCAGGCCAGGCCCGAAGGGCCGGATCTGTGGGAAAGGCTATATGGAGGATGGGGTCACGTGATATCTAGCTGGACCCCCCAATCGCCGCAACAAATGCCGGGCACAAAAAAATCACAACGTCCTCGTTGTGCGCCTCCAGGTCCTGCAAATACAAAGGGCCCAATTCATGTGTTCCTCCATGTTGTGTGATCCTCCCAGCCGTATATCTTGGCCGGGCAGGGCTCTCGCAGGCTGTGCCTGGCGCCACGCGTGGGCGTCTCTTTCGAATCTTGCAGGGAGGGCCTGGGCAGGCCTCGGGGCCGCCCCTCGTCGGGTGAATTGAATGGATCGAATCGCTTGCTCGTCAGGCCTCGTGGCAGGGGCCAGAGGGAAGGCCTCGCTTGGGCCAAGGGGAAGCGTCGTGTACCGGCCTCGCGGGCTACGCGGTGCTTGGGGGTGGTGCAAGGCAACCACTACTCCGGAGGGTAGACACGTGCTCCGCCCCACCAGATGCCCATGACATAGCTCCCGCATCCAGGCCACGATGGATGTTGCATTCCTTGTGCAACCACGAATATCAGACCATGCTACCTAGTTCTCGCGTCGCCCCGTGATAGTGAGACTCTTAATTGTTAGACTTTTTCAGCACCAAGAATATTGTTGGCCATCACTGATAAGAATCTTGGCTTTGTAACAAAAGCCCCAGCGGGGGGACTCGCGGGCATTTTCTCGCCCCTACTATGAGGTAGTTTGCTATCGGATAGTGCCTGATGCTACACACCCCCGTGAGCTACATCCCTCAAAATAAGCTTTGGGCGATTGCCGTCATACAGAATTGCCTCAAGGATGGGCACTTGAGACTTTTCTTGGGGCCAGCGGAGAGACATGTCCATGGCTTGGCTAGCTAGTGGCATAAGTATTGGCCTCTGAGCGCAGCCAAGAGCTTCAAGTCCACCCACAGCCCCGACCTCGCCCCCAGCCTCGACCACCAGACGTTTGGGTTGATCAGCCCGACTGGGCGCTGCTCATCGGTTCCTTCTTTATCGCCAGTGTGGAGGGTTCCCGCTTGACGGTGCTACCCTTGCCGCCCTCCTGACTGCAGACCTTGGTGAACTCGTCGAGGACCGCCTATAGGGGGTGGGTTTAGAAATGGCAGCCATGTTAGTATGAAACCACAAAGCCGATCAAGAACAAACAGGACAAGAAGAAACTCTTCGAGCTGGAAATACCTACGCCGAAGTCGTGGCCCACCAGCGACCCAAACACATGATTCCTATTAGCCCTCATCCGCATTATGCGCGGACTGGTGATGCCAAACGCAATCTTAGTTAGGAGCAGCAGGTCGTCGCGGTCCGGGATGGTGTTGAGGATTTCCATGATCAGGTCTAGGTCGACCGGATCCCGGGGCAGCGCCTCGGGCATCACCACGGCGACGCCCGTCTCACACCAGCTGCAGTGGCCGCAGCGTTTTTTGCTGCCCGGAAGGCCCATGCCGAAGTATGACGCAAGCGCGTAGGAAAAGCACTGCTCTCCTGTCACCACACCTATGACCTGATCGACCCGCTGGACTGCGTCGGCTTCATACTGCTTCAGGGTGGCAAAGATCTCGCCCGCCAAAGTGTCGATCTCGCCGGGCGTCCGGGGCAGCTTTATGGACATAACCTGATACCGGTTTTCCAATCCCGATGCCGCCAGCCTGATGATGCGCCTGCCGTGTAACTCGTCGAGCTTGTTGATAATATCTCGCAGGGTGAGGTTCGGGGCTCCAGCAGCGGCCTTGACATCCATGCTGTAAACCCCACCTTTCGCTTGCTCAGAGCAAAATTGCATGATAGCTTGCGCTGCGGGCGACTTGTCTTGCGAGATAGTGGCGTCGAACTGCCTTTGAGGATAGAACTTGTACGGTCTATATTTGGGGTTGATGGCGCGAATCAATCCAAAGCGCAGCTCCAGTATCGCATAGATGACCGACAGAGGGCTATCACGGATGTCGTAACGTGTTCCATCAGTGAGTGGCGCACATCAGCGAGTGGCGCGTTTTCCATCGCGACTCGCGTCTCCCACTTCCAACTTCAATTCCTTAACAACCACAAATGGCGTCGACATCTAGCGAAGCTAGAATTGTTCTTGCCATACGGGCAATCCAATCTAATCCAAAATTAAGTGCGCGTTCGGCAGCCAAAATTTACGACGTTCCTGAAACCACGCTGCCGTCGTCGACGCGCTGGCCAATCTGCTCGACGCGACAGCATGCCCAAATCACGGAAATTGACGGAATCCGAAGAAGAGGCGCTTGTCAAATACATCCTCGAGCTGGATTCCCGCGCATTCCCTCCCCGGTCTTCTGGCGTTGAGGATATGGCCAACCGATTGCTCGCCGAACGTGACGCGGGCGCCGTCGGCAAGTGCTGGGTCGAACGGTTCGTTAAACGCCGCCCAGAGCTCGGCACGCGCTGGATTCGAAAGTGCGACTACCAAAGGGCCAAGTGCGAAGATCCCAAGCTCGTTTCTGCCTGGTTCGACCTTGTGCGGAACACTGTGGCCAAATATGGCATCCTGGATGATGACGTCTACAACTTCGATGAAACCGGCTTCCTTATGGGCATGATCGCCGCCGTTATGGTTATTACAACGTCGGAAGGCCGTAGCAAAGCAAAGCTGGTCCAGCCTGGCAATCGGGAATGGGCTACGGTTATCCAAGGGGTTAACTGTTGCGGCTGGGCAATCCCCCCTTTCATCATCGTTAAGGGCAGTACCACCTAGCCAATTGGTACTCGGGAACCGACCTTCCACGCGATTGGGTCATTTCAACAAGTCCTAACGGGTGGACTACGAACGAGCTCGGCCTGGAATGGATTCAGCATTTCGACAGGCACACCGCATCGCGTACAAAAAGCACCCATCGTTTGTTAGTGCTAGACGGCCACGAAAGCCACCACTCGACGGATTTCGAGCTCTATTGCCAGGAACACAACACCATTACGCTTTGCATGCCTCCGCATTCGTCTCACTTCCTTCAGCCGCTTGACGTTGGGTGCTTCAGCCCGCTGAAAAAGGCGTACGGTCGACAAATTGAAGATTTGATAAGGTCACACGTTAATCACGTAACCAAAGTCGAATTCCTTTCGGCATTTAAAGCGGCATTCTTTTACTCCATGACCGAAGGAAACATTCAAGGAGGCTTCCGAGGGGCTGGCCTTGCTCCTTTCAATCCGGATTCGGTTCTGGAAAAGCTGGATGTAAGGCTACGGACTCCAACTCCCCGAGAGAGCCCCTGAGCGACGCCGAACCTTGGACCTCCAAGACGCCCCAGACAGCCAGGGACGCAACTTCGCAGTCCGAACATATCAAAACTCGGATCTCCAATCACCGAAGCAGCTCTCCGTCACCCATGCTAGCGGCTGTGGACCAATTGACGAAAGGGGCCAGGGCAATTATGCATCGGGTCAACCTTTTGGAGGAAGAGTGCTCCAGGCTACGAAGGGCGAACGAGGCACTAAGCAAACGCCGGAGGGCTAAAAAAACACGTGTCCGACTCGGAGGGTCACTTACTGTAAACGAGGTACGAGATGTTCTAGACCAGCAGGAGCTGGATGGACAGCTACAGCAAGAAATGCGCGACCATGGGGGTCAGGAAAGGAGGGTGACGACGACTCGTCGGCGATGTGGCACCTGCGGCAAAACCGGACACAATGCACGAACCTGTCAGGAGGAAGTAGAAATGTCTGATGTATACAGTTCCGAATAGTTTGAATGGATTCCAGGCGTTGTTGGGTTGGCGTGCGCGTCGATTGACCAAGGGTCGGGTGTGGGTGCGCCACTCGCTGATGTGCGCCACTCACTGATGGAACACGTTATTCTTTTGCCTGGGCAAAATGGTTGCGTTTGAAAACACCATCCAGAGGAAGAGCCGTGACATCGTCGTCGAAGATATTTCCTAGCACCGAGACTACTGTTTTCCGCGTTAAGCTGTCGCCATAGGCGAGCACCTCGCGATCGCCCAAGTCTCTGGGGCAGAGGTAGAAGATGCAGGTGCTGGGCTTTCCATCCCGACCCGCGCGGCCAATCTGTTGGCTGTACTCTTCGATTGAGCCAGGGATGCCGTAGTTTACCACATTTCGGATGTTGGGCTTGTCGATTCCCATGCCGAACGCGATCGTGGCGACAATGATATCGACCTCGTCAGCCATGAACTTGTCTTGGTTGGCTTCCTTGTCTTTGTTTTGCATGCCTGAATGGAACGGGAGAGCGCGCAGCCCAGCCTTGACTAGCTTCTTCACCAGGGCCACCGTTTGCTCCCGGCCTGTAACGTATATCAGCGTTGGGCCCTTGTGTTCCTTCAGCTTATCCTCTGCGCGCTCCACGGCTTTCGCAAGAAGTCGTAAGTTGGAGCGATAGGGTGTAGTGCAGAAGATATCAGTTTTAGCAATGTGGAAAGCCTTGCAAATATCGTCAATGACGTTGGTCGTGGCCGTGGCCGTAAGGCAGATGGTCCGCTCGGCCTTGACCTCCTGGACGAACCGGGCGACCTTTAGATAGTCCGGTCTGAACTGGTGACCCCATTCGGAGATGCAGTGGGCCTCATCGACGGCGACAAGCCGGACCCCACCGGCGACTTGCTTTAGGTTCTCTATGAATCTCTTGCTGAATCGCTCAGAGGCGCAGTACAGGAGACGCAGAGTCCCGTCCCGCATCTTGGCTCCGATCTCCTGCTGTTGCTCCCAAGTTTTGGTGGAGTCCATGCTCTCAGCAGCAACGCCCTTGCGCTTGAGTATGTTGACCTGGTCTCTCATCAGAGCAAGGAGGGGAGAAACGACGACGGTAATGCCATGACCACTGGGCCTACCGGCATCACTGGCGAGATCCAGCTTTTCGAAAGCGATTGCTGGGACCTGTAGCATGTGACGTTAGCAAGCTAGGAAGAGGACGCTTTTGGTTATCTAAGTGCAAGCAATGGTGAGATGGGAGGCGACCGATCCACATGTCTGAGATGTAGAAGGATAATAAGAGACGATATGTACGCTGACTTGCCTGATAGCACAAACTTTTGCCTCCTCCCGTAGGCATTACAACCATGGCATTCCTGCCATGAAGGATGGTGGAAATGGCTGCTTCCTGCTCCAGGCGAAAGGCATTGCGGCCAAATGTCTGGCGGAGGATCTTTTGCGCCAGCTCGGTTTTACGAGGGCATGGCGTGGAGTCGTCGTCATCCTCGAACTTGATCTTCATGCGGCTCGGTGTGGCATATAGCAGCCTGGTGCCGGCATTCCGCTGGCGGAAGGCAGGCCGCGAAAGGCGCCGGGACCTGGCGAGAAGCGACCGGGCAAGCATGGTGGTTGCGATGCTGGTTGAGGGTAAGGATTTGGAGGGTTCTCGATTTAGATGCTTCAGTGGGACTTGAGGCGAGGTGTTGATAACCTGTGCCTGGGTGGTTGCGTGTTCCAGGGTTGCGCCTGCCTCGTCCCCGCCGAGCAGGTCATCGCCAGATCCATAATCGCTTATGGTGCTTGCAGTTCCAAATGCGGAAGTCACTACTGGCCAAACGGGCGAGCGGGGTCTTGGCGGGGGCTCGTTGGGTTGAGGATGGCTCAGCGTTACGAATTGCCACTGACAGACGCGTGGGCTGGGTATTTCCAAACGCGCTATCACGTGAGGAGAAGACATCCCCACCAGGGATGTGGGCCCGAGCAGCCCCAGTGGAGATAAGAAGCTTGATAACAATAGGGGAACCCTACCGGCCGGGCTCCGAACATCCCGACCTCGACCCGTTTGAGTTTATATAACACGCGATCAAGTAGCCAGACTCGACTCTGTAGATATTCTCGTTTTTTACTTGAATAAATACGAACTATGGAATAAAACCGACAAACCCTAATCACAACACCGCGCCTTATCATACACGGCAGGGCCGGGAACATTACGGCGGGGAACTCCCGCCGGATCGATATAATGCCTTCCACAACGCCCTGTTAGCCATCGTATGCTCCCCGGGCACTAGAGCCCCGTAGTATAGTCTCCATCATACCAACTAAGCCTCCTAAGTATCCAAAACGCACACGTACATGACAACACCCATCGGCACAATCCCGACAACCTCACCGCTCCCCAGCGCCCTCGACGCCGCCGTCCACGCGGTCCTGCAGCTCGAGGACGACCCGTTCTTCAACGCGGGCCATGGGGCCGTGTTCACGCGCGACGATCTCAACGAGATCAAGGCCTCGGTTGTTAGGGATCAAAGGTACCAAGGAGGCGAGGCTACAATAGAATATCGTAGATTTGACTATTTGAAGCTCTCGTACAACGGAAGGATCAGTACGTTGCACCGGATCCAATCTGCAATGTTTTGTCGGGCACCGTGGGTGCACGGGCCCTCCAGCCATACTGAAATTTGCCAGGCCCGGTTCCGGTTCCGCCCCCCCCCCCCCCATCCAGACTAGACCAATTAAAAGCGAGGAGTTTTGGCCGCCGTGACAGTGCTAAAAGTGCGCCGTTATCGACCTTTTTCCGGGTGGCGCCTCCCGATCGGATGAAGCACGGATCCACATGATGGGAAAAGAGCTGTGGTGGGGTCACAGTTCGACAAGAAAACGCTAATACCAAAAGGCGGAACCTGGTTTCTACTCCAAGTTGGTTCGCCCAGCGCTTCGGGTACAAAAACCGCGAGAAAATGATCATGAAGGACGCAAGGAAGGGAAGAGGAGAAAGCAGTAGCGCCTATACGAGCCGGGCGTCTTCAGCAAAGTCCTCAGCCGCGGCCAAGGGTGGTGGCGGCAGTGACGATGTCGAAATGAGGGACGCACCCAACGAGGCGGCGTCGGCGTCGGCGTCACCGGAGCCCATGGATATCGATGTGCTAGCTCGGCTCCGGACGTCAAGAATGCGAACGGCGGCGGCAATGAGCAGACAACGGGGACACCAGCGGATGCGACGCACCAAGCCGAACACGGGTTCGCTCGCCGAGTCCTTAGGGAAGCCGGCATTAGCTCCAGCTCCTCAAATATCAGGCCGTACGCGTGGCCCTGAAGCAGATGACGGCGTCTTTGAGGGCAGTCACATTTTCTTGACGGACAACATCAGCCCGCTTCGGGCTGTCGCTGCGCAAAAGAATGGTAGCGGTGGCGTTGGTACTGCCGATGGAACGAGGAGGTCCCTGTCGCCCATAGGCCCGGCGAAACTTGCGCAGGGGCAACGACTGCCGCAAATGTTCGTGTCTGAGTCGCTAGAGCACCACTCACCCAGCCGGGCCCCTGCTCGGGTCCCAACAAACGCAGGCTCATGGTGCTTGAGGCGTCAACTGGTAGCTCAATTGCCGGAAATCCATGTCTGGCTGTTGCGGGAGGTACTCTGAAGCAAGATTGATCGGAGGCCGAGGAGCAGGCGCACCAGTAAAGAGCAGTGTTCCCGGGCGTTTGGCTCGGGCGTGGGCATGTTTTCGGCTGGGGCTTACTTTATGCTGCGATAAGGGCGCGCTGTTCGCGGGCGAGGATAGATGGTATTCCCTTCCAGTCCGGGGTCCGTTAATAGCGCCTGCTCGCTAAAAGTATCGGAGTTAGGTAACGCACTGCAGTCGGCCTTGCGCACGTGAACCTCTAACCCCCACCCCCATTCGTTGGTTGGGCCTCTGATTTTGCAATTATTTACCATCCCACCACTGCGCGCAGCACATCGCCTGTCGCCCAGTCTTTCCTGCCCACGGGCCACGTCCTGATCTTGGCCAAGGCACGCGCCCGCATCGCTTTTGCATTGCACAACTCGTCGGCACCTCCCATTTCCCGGTGTCCCTTCGTCAAGGCCACGACCGGCGCCCACACTTCCCGGTATCCCATTCAAAGGCCGAGCGAGGTTCCCTCGATTACAACCGACGGCTGGGGAATTGAGCCAGAAGCCGATATTACAGTTTCATGCAATGGTATATTCAAAAGCTCAAAGGAAACGAGTATACCTTTCTTGGAAGGCGGTTTTCTCGTCACACGGTCGTTATTATATGCGGAACGCCAAAGCCATCCGCAAGGCCGTTCAGCAGCATCAGCCAGGTGCACTTTCGAACCAGCACCTTATTAAGATCTTGCAGTCACTACTGGAAGATAATATATTTATCGGTCAATATTGGGCTCAGCAAGCCTTCCCCGAGCTATTCCCCTCCGCGAAGGAAAAATCGCCACCGCCGCAACTTCTCCACTCCCGCACCGAGGCCAGTCCATTTGCAACCATGGCACCTCTCTATTCCTCTTTGCGGGCCATGGCAGACATGGAGAAATATTCCGACCTTACGATAACTTGTCAGGGCCGGGTCTTCCACGTCCACCGCATCATCCTCTGCTCTCAGTCCAAGTTTTTCGAAAAGGCTTGTGGAGGACCTTTCAAGGTACATCACATCCAACCCCAGCTTTCCGCCCAAGGTTGGCTAGACGGCCTTACCAGACAGCTTAAACACCGCATATAATTCCAAATCCCAAAACTGGACCAGTACGCTTAATGCTAACGCGCTTAACAGGAGGCATCCACCAACACGATCGATCTGCCGGAG
>NW_008804559.1:37065-47743 GCF_000145635.1 Gaeumannomyces tritici R3-111a-1
CGATCAGGCCCTAATGAGCCCGCAAAGGATGCGGCTGCACGATGCCCACCCGGAGACGGCGCCGCCCGGCTCGACATTCACAGCTGCTTAAGGAGATGCAGCGGAACGTCGATGTACACGAGGAGGTGTACCAGAAAGTTGAGAAGCTTTCCGTACAGGTCCTGCGCGACTACGAAGGCGACTAACATGAAGACCATCGCAAGTTGGCCATGTCGATTGAAGACATGGTGCTAAGGCACCTAAGCCTGCAGATGCTAGGAGGGAAAGAGCGCCCTCCCTCTCGCTCAGCTTGGTGATTAAGGTGATAGCCTGGGGTTACGTAACGAGGCCACGTGACCCCCTGATTCCTTTCCCTCGCCCGGATTGTGCGGGGTATAGGCGACTACTTGAGGCCTTCCTTCCCAGCTCCCCCGGAGGCCTACGCACTGGTCGTAACACAGGGGGGTTGCCAACAGGGGGTGCACTGGCTTATAAGGCCATGGCCTCTCCCACCCCTCTCTGGGCACTGCTAAATAAGACAGCAATGCAAGGAACCTTGAACTATGGCCAGCATATTTCAACAGACTGATGCCGAAGCCTCAGTCAGAACTATTTAGAGATAAAGGAGATCCTTCCTTATTGTACTTGTTCTTTTTCCTAGGCAAGTTTCAAGTCGCTTCAGTAGCCTGGCTACTGAAGCCATCCCTGAGTAGCTCCAATAACTCTGCTACTCTGGCTACGACGAGTACCGCGCGTGATCCCCAGCGGGACCTTTGGTACTTACCTATTCGTTCCCGACTGTTATGGCGCGGCAGCCCTTGTAGTGCTGCGCAGACTTGCCTCGCCTCTACATGGGTGCTGCGACCAGCGTGCGGACCTTCTAGGCCAAGAGGGGTGAGGGGCCACCTCGACCCCGCAGCCAAGGAAGATAACAATGTCATTGGGAACGTTTTGATAAAAGAAAAAATCGACCTTGGTAAGGGAGCAACCCTGAAATCCGGGGCACGGCATGGAGCGAGACGGCCCGCAATCGCAATTCGGACAAAAGAGTGGCAGCGAGGTGGGCAGGAGTTGCGGGACTTGGGTTAGGTTTGGGGAAGATCTCAAGCGGCAGAGCCTGGCCGGGAAACGAGCGTCCCCCGCATCCTTGCAGCGCACCAGGCCGCGTATGGTGTGCAATCCATCCAACCAGCTCAGCTCTGTCTGCCGTGGAGTACGCCTTGCCTCGGGGACCCTCGATGCAGCCTGCCCGGGGACGCCACCTCATTGCTGCCCAATTTCGCCCATCTTTTATGTCCTACCCCAAAATAACTGACAAGCCGGCAGGCTGGGGCTGATAGGCCGGAGTGCCCGACATTGGGTCATGCTGCTAGAGGGCAGACTTTTGCCGACCTAGTGTGTGTGTCTCTCTCTCTCCTTTTCTCCCTTTTACGTGTTAGGTACCAAACACCTTTCGCAGCTATTCTCACCTCCTACAATTCCCACTTCCCACAATTCTGCTTGCTTCCACCGCCTTTCTACCTCAACCAGCCGACATTTATACTTTAAAATACATAATTAACAATCCATTCCATTCCAAAGCAGTTGCCCTCAATGTCGGACGTGAACAAGTACACCGTTGGCTGGATCGCGGCCGTCACGGCCGAATACGTCGCCGCCCAGGAATTTCTCGACGAGCAGCACGACATGCCCGAGAGCGTCGGCCGAAATGACAACAACGCCTACACATTGGGCAGGATGGGCCACCACAACGTCGTCATAGCCCAATTGCCTGATGGAGAGTACGGGACGATAACGTCGGCCACGGTCGCGAGGGACATGATTCGAACCTTTCCCAACATCCGCATCGGCCTGATGGTCGGCATCGGCGGCGGTGCCCCGAGTCGAGAGCACAAGATACGCCTCGGGGACGTCGTCGTCAGCAGTCCAAGGGGAGACAAGCCCGGCGTCTTCCCGTACGACCACGGAAAAAGGATCCAAGACCAGGACTTCATTCATACGGGGGTCCTCGACAAGCCACCCCAGTTGGTGCGGACGGCAGTCAACCAGCTCATAGCGCAACACCAGCGCAAAGGGCATCAGCTACTGGCCGAAATCGAGCGTGTGCTTGAGCGGAACGAGCGCCTTCGAAACGACTATTCTCGGCCGCCTGCCTCGAGCGACAGGCTGTATCGCTCCGACATCGTGCATGGTGCTCGTGTCGCCGCGACGATCCGCCCTTGGCCGCTGCTGTTGGTAGCGGCATTACTGCTTGCGCCGACATTGCTGCTGCCCCAGATACTGCTCCTACCCGCCAGAGGTCGGATTTTGGTGGCTTCGGCGGTTACGGTGGCGGCGCTGTCACTGGTGGCCCGCGAGCGGCGCCGCCAGGGTCTGCCAGCCCATGATTCTCTCGATGAGGATGAGTGCAGCAACATCTGCGGTAGCGACCCGCGGCACTTCGCCACCCCACCAAGACGCGACGGAGACGACAAGGATCCGGCGATGCACTACGGTCTGATTGCCAGCAGCAACCAGCTAATGAAGGACGCCGTTATGAGGGACGAGCTCGCCTCAAAGCATGGCATTCTCTGCTTCGAGATGGAGGCCGCAGGCCTGATGAATCATTTCCCCTGCCTGGTAATTAGGGGCATCTGTGACTATTCGGATTCGCACAAGAACAAGAAGTGGCAGGGTTTTGCAGCTATGATGGCGGCAGCCTACGCAAAGGATCTCCTAAAGCAGATTGTGCCCAGCCAGGTTTCGGCGGAGAAGAGGATCAAAGAGGTGCTTGACGCAGGTGCGTAACAGTCCTTTATTTTACCGTGTATATCATCATACTTATAATGGCTATGGTATCACCAGTTGGACAGAAGCTAGACCGCATACGAGAAGTCTCGCAGGCAACAAATGACAAAGTCGACCACCTCAACTTCGACGCCCAAATTACGAAAATGGAGAAATGGCTAGCTCCCGCGGATGTGTCCACAAATGCCAACCGTGCAGCTGAGCTCCGCCACCCTGGAACCGGCGAATGGCTTCTCAAATCATCAATATTTCGGGAATGGTGTTCCGGGCCACGACGATATCTGTGGCTGCATGGTCTTGCTGGATGCGGCAAAACGGTTCTTAGCGCCACAGTTCTCGACCAACTTGCCACCGTCGACGGCCGTCCCATCCTTAAATTCTTTTTCGATTTTATGGATGAAGCAAAGCAAACGTTCGACAGCATGTTACGAGCACTGGTGTTTCAGGCATACCAGTGGCAACTTGCGTCCTATCAACATCCCGAGGGCGCACCACCAGAGTCCAGCGACAAGCCAACGGCAAAGACCCTTATAGAGAGGCTCTGTAAGATGCTTGCAGCTCAGCCAGAGGTCTTTATCGTTCTGGATGCCCTTGACGAGTCGACAACGAGGCCACGACTTGTGGCGTGGATTGAGGAGATGTTAAACAAGTCAGAGCTGCAGCACGTCCGTCTGATATTCACTAGTCGGCCAGAATCCGACTTTGACCAGATTTACTCCTTGATTGGCAAAGAAAACTGCCTACCACTCGACAAGGAGGGCGTCAACGCCGACATCTGCGCATATGTCAAATCGACGCTCGAAAACAATTCTCGTTTTGTGGGCAAAAGGCTGCCCGAAGATATTAAAAAGAAGATTCAGGATCGCGTTGGAAACGGAGCAGAGGGCATGTAAGTATATATTGAGAATTCGGATTCACACAGTGGCAAGTTCTAACTCCCTGCAGGTTCAGATGGGCATTTTGCCAGCTGGAAACCCTTTCCATTTGTGCCAATATCTGGGAGGTGAAAGACGCTCTGGAAAAATTACCACGCAATCTCGAGGAAACGTATGAACGGATAATTGACAGCATCCCAAACGAGCGCAAAAAGGATGCCACGCGTTTACTGCAATTTCTCGTCTACTGCGATCGGCCTTTAAAACTGGGAGAAGCTAGTGACGTTATAGCTACACAGACCGACATGGAACCCCTAGGCTTCAACCATGAGCGAAGACCATTCGACGAAGCTATCACCGAACATTGCCCCGGCATGGTTGCACTTGTTTCTACGAAAGGTTCAACCGCAACTCCAGAACTGCACCTTGCTCACTTCTCCGTCAAGGAGTTCCTTCTCAAGCAACCCTCATTCGAAATTACAACTGCGAGCATCTCTATTACAAAAACGTGCTTAAGTTATCTAAGGGACATTGGCGATACTCACCGCGAAATTAAAAAAAGCTTTCCGCTGGCACGACGCGCAGCGGAAATGTGGATGCCGCATGCTGTTAAAGCTGAAGTTTCAAAAGATATTGTTCGAATGTCGGTGGAATTTCTACAAGATGGCAAAACCTTTCGCCTCTGGGGTCAACTATACCAACCTGATCGAGGCTGGGATGAATCTCCAGGAGCTCCAACGGGATCGAGGCTTTACTATACTTGCCTCGGTGGATTTAAACAGGCGGCTATATGTTTGCTGGACAAAGGCGCCGACGTTAACGCGCATGGTGGCGAATTTGGCAACGCACTGCAAGCTGCCTCATTAAGAGGCCATACGGAAACCGTCCGGCTGCTGCTGGATAGAGGCGCCGACGTTAACGCATGGGGTGGCCATTACGGTAACGCACTGCAAGCCGTCTCATGGGGAGGCCATACGGAAACCGCCCGGCTGCTGCTGGATAGAGGCGCCTACGTTGACGCGCGGTTCGGCCGTTTCGGTAACGCGCTGCAAGCCGCCTCATAAGAGGTCATACGGAAACCGTCCGGCTGCTGCTGGATAGAGGCGCTAACGTTAACGCGCGGGGCGCCGGTTACGGAAGCAACGCGCTGAAAGCCGCTTCGTCGAGAGGCCATACGGAAACCGTTCGGCTGCTGCTGGACAAGGGCGCCGACGTTAGCACGCAGGCCGATTATCACGGTACCGCGCTGCAAGCCGCCTTATCGAAAGGCCATACGGAAACCGCCCGGCTGCTGCTGGATAAAGGCACAGTGCCTGTCCAGCCTTAAGCGCTATCCCTTGAGCACGTCACACCCGTCATGGGGAACGCGACAACTACCAGAATTGAACTCACGCGCAAGCGAGTCTTAATTTGTATCTCATGTCACAACTCTGGCAACGTCTAGCTAAGCTAGATCCAACTAGGCCAAAGGGGAGAAGATACAAGTCCTTGGCTTGTACTCGTTGTTGGGTTTAATATATTGGTACGAACCGCGACGGTCCCGCCACGGGCCATACGTCTAGTGGCACCGCCATAGCTGTGGGATCTTTGGGGCAGATACAAGCATGCAAGTCACACAGATCGCGGCAACTTCAGGCGTACCGCGCCAGCGCGACGAGCGCCATTTCCTTTCATTTCTCTTCAGTGTATAGTCTTCGTTCGTAGTGCCAATGCAAGGCCCTCGTGCCTCCGTTAATCTGACCGCAACCAAAGCTTCGCCGGTTCTCAGCAAGCACGCCGCCCACGGTCAGTCTTACACCGGAAGCTGCTACACGACGACCTGGCCCGCGTATGCCGCCTTCGGCCACCTCTTCCTGGAGCTCTGCTCGCACAAGTAGTAGTCCTGCCATCACGGCCTCGCCAGGCGCTCGACTACCTAGGTACCTAGGTACCCGGGCGGGGCGTAGCTGGTCCAGCAATCCGGTGGTATTCAGCAAGCATTCGGTCTCGGCGCCGTTCGCCGCCGGGTATGAAGCGAGTGATGCGCGGGACAGCATTCGATCGCGCTGGCTAATGGCATTCTACTCCGCCCGGGTGCGGACACTGAGTGACGTGTGTGGTGAGCAAGGGCGTACTCGTGCTTGTAAACAACCTTCAGTTGTCTCAGGCCGTCCTGGTATATCTGGGATGCAAGGTCTAGCGTGGGGGGCCGTCGTGATCCAAGGCAGCCAGAGTGTGACCTTATGCGCCGTCTCCGGGCAGCGCCAATATTCCGGGCCCGGCCCGCTCGCCATCCTCGGCGGTAGTGCCCTAGGACGTCATCTACAGGAGGAAGGAAGGACGATGGAGGCGGACTTCCGAAGTCGGCTCTTGTGCCCCTGAGTCGAAGTCAGATATGGAGCGGCACCGGAGAAATGGCCGTCTCGAGCACCAGGCGACCCTACCTCTCGGGCGCCTGTAGGCACGTAGAAGCCAGCTCTGACGCTCCCGGCAGGACGGATCGACCACAACGATGCCTCTCAACATGACAGGGACCCAGATGTGCATTCTCCCGTGCTGGCCACACGCACCGTCATCGGCGCAGACTTTCACGACGGAATCCGGAGCATCTCTCTGCATGCCGCCGGGCCAGCGATGCCGAGGAACGTCGTGCTGTCCTGACGCAGCGTGCCATCACATCCCCTTGGCAGGAGCACCTCCTTGCCTCGCCTTCGCTAGCCTCTTGTACGAAACCGTCGTCGCCCCCTACACCAACACGACCCACGGCGCATCCGTCTCTGGCCCCGCGGGCCGCCATCCCCGGCCTCCCCAACGCGTTGGGCTTCGGGGTGCTGTATTTGCCCGAGGTCGAAGCTCACCGGCTACGTTCATGGCCTCTCCCTCAAGCGAGAGATGTCGCCGCCGTATGCGGGAGTGCAACTATCATGGCTCTAAGTCGCTGCCTAAACCGAAGAGACCAATGCCTCACTCGGGAAGGTAAGTAGGGATCAACCACCTTCAGGTACTTGGAGATGTGTATGCAAGGTCCCTTCCCTTATGCAATGTTGCGGCGGCGCTGACATGGCCCGGCTGTCGCGCTAGATTCCGATTGCTGTCATGGCCGGTAAAAGATGTGCGTGAATTCGGAACAGCAAAGAGACCGAGTGGGCGGGCTTCATTATTTGGTTTCCCACGGCTACGAGTGGCAGCCGGGACGCTCGGTTCCTTTCGGTTGGATTGGCCATACTGCTAATCCCGACGAATTCGACATGGTCAATAATCTTTTGGACGACCTGAGTCTGCCCCGGGTTCGCAATCGGGGCTCCGTCGCTTTGGCGTCCAACGACCCTCGCCCGGTGCTGATATGGCTAGTTGATTCGGACAACCGCTCGCTCAGTATCCGGACCATCCCCTCGCTAGACCATCACTGGCGTCGTCTCAGCGAGCCTTGGATTGAGTCGGATAGGTCCGACGAGGAGATCGATACTGTCCATGGGCAGTTCTCCGTTGAGCATGCGTCCCAGCAGCCCTACTCGGCTGCTGATTTCGAAGTCGGCAATGCGGACGACTCCGATTCGGGCCTTTCGGCCCTTTGGGCCGATTCCGATACTGAGGAGGAGTAGGCGGTTGGCTAACGGTCTTGTGTGGAGCGGCGGTGTCGATAGCTTGCGGTTGAGATCGAAAGGGAAGCTTGTCTTTAAAGGCACTCCCTTCGAATAGGCGTTTGGCGTTTTGCTCTTTCCTCGGGACTCTCCATTCTCCTCCCCCAAGCCCTGCGGGGGAGGGTCCTCCGGAACTCTCTACTCTTCTCCCCCAAGCCCTGCGGGGGGGTCGTCCCATTTGCGGTGTGTTTTGCGTTTCTTTTTCAGATAGTTTTTAACCATCTTTTGCGCGTTTTCCAAGTGCTCTTCCGGTTCCCATGTGTTGTACTCCGCTGGCCATCCTGCCCACTTGACTAAAAATGAGCGCGAACCATGGTCCTCCTGCGTGTCCACAATGTCTTCGACTTCCCGGTCCTCTGTTTCTTCCTCTAGATCCGGAAGTGCGGATTGGGCGATTCGGGGTCGAGAGTCATCCCATGGCTCTAACAGTGTTACTGAAAACACGTTATGCAACCTGCTATACTTGGCTGGGAGCTGGACGCGGTATGCGGCGCTGCCCACACGCTCGATGATCGGTACTCGGATGTATGTGGGTGCTAGCTTGCGCTGTCCTGCTTTGAACCTGAAGTTGCGGGTCGACAAGCCCACGATCTGCCCCTTTTGGTATTTTTGGGGCTGTCGCTTTTGGTTGTAATAGCGACGCTGGTCTTCCACTGCGCGCACATGGTTCGTGCGCATATCTTCCCTCACACGTTTAATGTGCCGGAGTCTCTCTACCACCCCTTGGACTTTGATGTGGGCTGGGTCGGCCACTACCTCGCACATACGTGGGTTAAAGCCGTACAAGGCTTCGAACGGACTGACACGATGGTTTCATGTTTGGCGTTATTGTACGCGAACTCGGCCTCGTGCAGTACCGCTACCCATCCAAACCGTTCCTTGTCAATGGATGTCCGCAAATAATGCGTGAGTGTTTAATGGGTGCGCTCTGTCTGTCCGTCTGTTTGGGGGTGGAATGCGGTGGACAATCGTTTCGCAGATTGCAGGGCTTTGCGGTATTCGGCCCAGAAGTTGCTAGTGAGCGGGGAATCCCTGTCACTTACGATGCCTTCTGGGGTACCGAACTGGCATTCCACATGCTGCCATAGCAGCTGGGCAAGTGAAGGTGCCGACAAAGTCTTGCGTGTGGGAATAAACTTGGCGAATTTTGTAAACCTATCCACCACTACCAGTACAGCGTTGTACGTTTGTCCTGACGATGTTGGGCAGTCGGGGAGACCTGTGATAAAGTCCAAACTGATTTCTTGGAAGGGTTAGTTACACTGTTTTGTGCACTCCGAAATGTCCTGCTCGGGGGTCATCGTGATGTTGGGACAGGATTTGGGTTCGGAGGGCTCCTTGTGACGGGATGACTAGTCTGCTTCTAAAGTACAGGACCCCGTCCTTATTAACATAATAGCCTTGATGTGGGTTGCGGCTTCTTCGAGCCTCATCGCCTTCTCGGGCGGCATTACGCTTCCGCGTGGCATCGTCTCTGGGGACGGCATCGTCCCTCTGGACGGCATCACCTTTCCTGGTGGCTTCGTCCCTGCGGACGGCATCGCCTTTCTGGGCGGCGTCGTCTCTGCGGACGGGATCACCTCTTTGGGTGGCCTTGCCTTTCTGGGCATGATCTCTCTGGATCCCGGCGCTATCCTTCACCAAAGCACGCAGTGCGACGACCTCCTGGTCCTGCGTTTGCAACCGCCTGACCATTTGGTACATCGCTCGGCTTGGTTCATCGGCCCTGGCCGTTTCGTCCTTCATTAGTTCAATAATGACAGGGCGAGGGAATAATTGGTCATGAACAACTCTCCCAGCTCCAAGCTCCTCTGCCAGCAGTTCTTGTTCTGCCCGGGGCTGAGCGGTCGCGGACCTTTCTTGGTCTCCCTCTGGGCCAGGTTCTTCCTGCCGCTCTCGCTTTTTGGCGCGAGTGAGGGCTGCGACTGGGGACTGCGTGGCCGTTCGCGTCCCTTGCCGTAAGGCTCGACGGCCTTCGGCGACCTCTGAACGTGTCCGTTTAGGACGAGGCCTTGACGGAGCTTGCTCTGCGTCCTTCCCTTCCAGCGGGGCATCAACCCGGGGCGCGTAGTTCAGAGGGACTCTGCCTTGACTACTCCCTTCTTCCGGGGCGCGCTGATGACAGCACTTAGGAGTGCGCTTCGTGGACGCAGACGAACCAGCAGGCGCTGGATGACGCTTGCAGGACTATCACCGCTCTTTCTTCTCGTGTATCCGAAAGTAGCTGAGACAGTCGTGTATGTACTTTCTGGCGTTAACAAAACCGCCATAGCAACACTGGCGGCCGACGTCAGGCAAAATGCTCCGCCTGGGCTTGTGGACGTCTGTGCTCACATTACGGGAATGGCCGAGGAGGCAAGCAGATCTGGAAATTTAACGGAATTGCGGAATGCTGTCACAGGGATCAAAGCTTCTCTGTTTTCTCAAGGGGAAAGGAATGGAGATACGGACAAAATGGATTTGGCTTTGGCTGAGAAGACGACCTTGCGAGGCTAGTCTAAACCCTTCACCCATTCTCAGTGGGGTATTTATTTGTATAGATTGGTAGTTCTACTTGTTACATGCCCGTTTGTACTTCATTACATCTCCGGTGCTGGCGGTTTGACTTCATTATACCTGGGTGCAGGTTCTTGCACCTGGTGTAGGTCCTTGCATCTCCTACGGCTTTGGCTCCTGATATTGTTGCGTCCAGTGGATCCCGCTGGTCAGACCATAACTGTTTTTAAATGGTGGATGCTATCTCGTTGTGCTCCACTCTGTGGCTTCACTCTTGTGTGGCATTCCGTGACTGCGCTGCTCTATGCCTTAAAAGTCAGGTTTGTGGCCACGCCCACGCGGTCTACGGTTTGATAGACTCCCTGCATCCATGGATTTTCTGGTATTTCCGCGCCGGAGGCGCTATAACTGCAGGTCCTTCTGGAGGCTTTACAGTGGGATGTGCGGGGGCCCGCACATAGGTGAGCTGGTGACCAGGACTTTGGTCGCAGCCCCGCATCCGGGTCGCAGGCTTCAAATGCAGCAAGAATCCATTCGCTTTACCGGACGGGGGATCCGATGCATTGGCGTCAAAAAGGAAAAAGCGGCAAGTCAATCGTTTAATCGTCCGCTCAGTTAATCATTTAGCTAGCCGCGCCCTAGATTCGTCTGTAGCTATAGGTCCCATCGTGGGCAGAATGCCCGACGAAATGGACGAGACGACCCCGCCAAACGATGTCTTTCCACTGCGTGTCCCCTGATCACCTTCCAGGATCGCGAGAAGGCGAATCGTAACGCAGCGCACCCCGCTTTAAGGACCCACTCCCACTATTTTTAGGGGAGTGCATGTGCGGAACTCTCTGGGTGACCACTAAAACACACCTAGAAGCGCTATAAGTTTCTAACGACTAGAGTGCGTGACCCCACTTTGGGCATCCCCCC
>NW_008804559.1:49408-56328 GCF_000145635.1 Gaeumannomyces tritici R3-111a-1
CCGCCTCGGCTTGGGACACGCCAGATTGGATAAGCCGAATGGCCTCAGACATCCGGAATTCGTAATCGGAAGGCATAACGTAAAAAAAACGCGTTGAAATGCGCCTGTTTTTGTTCGAGTTGGGGTTATTTTGGTGAAGTAGTGCATTTGTTATGTCGGAAATAAAGTGCCCAAAGTCGGGGGGTGCCCAGGGTGGGGTCACGCACTCTAGGTGTTATCCTGTCTCGCCAGGCCCGGACCAGGGAATCCAGGATCAGGGAAATCCAGGAACTCAGACCACCGAATCCAGGAATCCAGAGAATCCAGGAACCCGCACCACCAACTCCAGGAAAGGAATCCAGGAGCCTGCAAATTTATGAACCAGAACCGTGACGACTGAAGGCCGCACCAAACTCCTGGCAATTTGCGCCAAAGGCCTGGCGTAGTGCACCAAAAACCCAGGCAGGGCACATCGGCAAGTTGGGCAGAGAACTTAAATTGAGACAGGGCACCCAAATCTCTGGCGAGTTGTACCCAAATCTCTGGCGAGTTGTACCCAAATCTCAGGCGGGGGGCACCCAAATCCCTGGCGGGGTTTACTCAAATCTCAGGCGGGGCACCCAAATCTTAGGCGGGGTGTACTCAAATCTCAGGCGTGGTACACCCAATTACTGGCAGTGCGTACTTGAATCTCTGGCGGGGGCACCCGAATCCAAGGTAAAATCCCTCAAGATCTAATTAACACTTACTTGGCGTGCCTAGTAAATCTTGTTTGATTTCCGCGACCATCCTCCGCTTATCGAATAATTGACCTGGTTTAATTGCCAATTCTGCCGCCTCTGCGAGATGTATACATGCCTTGATGAGCTTGTCGGGTGCATATTTTAAGACGGTAGAGGCTAGGAATTCTTGCGTTTGCTTGTTTGTTTTCGAGGAGTTTTTGCTTGGAGGAAATTAGCGCAAGACTGGATAAAAGACGAAATATGTACCCACACGACGCTCTCAGCTACTTCGGAGTAGATGATGAGGAAAAAGGGTGACGGTCCTGCAAGCGTCCTCCAACACCTTGCGGCTTGTTTGCGTCGTATTAAGTCGCGTCTCGAGACGGCTTGCGGCTGAGCGCTTTTGTACAGAGTGTGTGCGACGCACACGTTACGCTCACCCCGCTTTCCTTGATTTCCTCTTTCAGAGGCTGTCCGCTTTCCTCGGATCCTTCTTTCCGAGGCTATAATATCCTCCAGGGACTTGAAAACGCGTAGCAACTGTATATGAGCAAGCCTTGAGCGTATACGATCGCTCCCTTTTATGGCGCTATCCAGCACTTGAAAGGCGGTAATAACGTGGGGATCTGTGCTTGGCGTGCTGCTAGGTAACGACGTCTTCACGAGTATTAATATCCAGTCTTCTAAAATAGACTCAAAATTAGCCGCAAAGAATGTCATCGCTTCGGGCCTAACAAGCCGAAAAGGCTGAGTTAGCAGCCGTAACAGATTCTTGGTCCTTTTTTTCGTATAAGCTCGCTTCCTAGCATTTATTGGCTGTACGCTGCGTACGCTGCGGGCCGGTACAGCCTGTTGCTTGCGGCTCTGGAATTGCTGTGATCCTGTTGAGAAACTGACTTCGTCCAAATCGATGTTCATAGGATCACACATAGCGTCGAATGTACCGTCTGGAGCGATATGTGGCTGGCACACTTTTCGGAGGGTAGTGTTCGCCAGATTCAAAGGCGAGGAGACGGTAAGCTTTATCTAGCATGTAAGCTGATGCGCGCCCAGGTCCAGGGCCGGCGATTTATTGTGGAAATGGGCAAGTCGGTGTATGTTGAAGCCAGGCTCCTGGCTGTATCCAGTTCCTCGTATGTACACGCCACCTGGAGCCAGGATCACGGCTGCGGCTACGTCCAGCCAGCCAGACAGACAGGCGGACCCAAGACACCCACTATGATTGACCGAGGATGCATACTATCGCCGACTGAACTATCGCAGGTGGTTATTAATTAATGGCGGAGGTGCCTATCCACGCCAAGGAGGGCAAGGGTTTACTACGTATAAGCCTTACGATAGTGATTAAGATGACTCCTGCCACTGCTGTGTGACGATCAGGTGAATCCTTGGGTAAGGATTGTCAGAAGTATTCGACCCGATGGAGGATACAGCCACGTGATCGTTACGTGACGTGATCCGCGCCCCCTAGAAGTGCAGGGCGGGCCGGATGGCTCTAGTTCTGCTCTTCTACACAATCACTCAATCAAGTCTTTCCACTTTGCGAACTCAGGGTTTTTGAGCCTTTCCGCAACGTAGGAGCGTATGTCGGCGTTGACTGCGTCTTTGTCGGGGGCGATAGCGTAGTGGTTCACGCTAGGGCTGACTCATGCGCTCGAAAGCAATTGCTTTTTTGTGCAAGACGTCGTAGGTTCGATTCCTGCAACCCTCACCGGGATTTTAACGCTGCTTCCACGGCTTGGGACCCGGCTCGGGGCAATAGGAATAGGGGTAAAGAGATAGCCCAATGGGCTGACTCCTGCAATCTTTTTCTACTTACCCACCCGGGCAAGCCCACGTACGACCAAGGGGGTGTGCTGGACCTGACCTTCACCAACGCCTCGTTAGCAACAGCGGAAATCGACCCGAATCTAGCAACCAACTCGGACCACCGCACAATTCGGATCGAAATCCCCTACCCGAACCACGCTTCACTGGACTGCCGGCGTATCACGCTTCCCGAGGAAAAGCTACCAATGTTTGCAAACCTGGTAGCAGCTGTGGTCGGTAGCCTGCCACCGCTCGCGGGCCTGCATGCCACAAACCACCTGGACCGAGCAGCTGAAGCACTAGTAAACCTGCTAAAGAGTGCGCTGGCTACTTTCGGCAAAGGGCCTAAAGCCAAGGGAAAAGGCCAACCGTGGTGGGACGAAAAGTGCGCCGCCGCACAAAGGGACTTGGCAAAGGCCAAGGCAAGGGGCGGGTCGGCTACGGCCGAAGCTCACGCCTTAGAAGCAACGGTTCGGGCAGCCAAAAGGCAACACTGGGCGAAGGTGTTAGAGGAGATTGACTCCCCGGCAGCGCTATACCGTGCAGTGAAATGGCACAATCTTATGCCCGCCATCCGGCTCCCTCCGCTGAACATCGACGGGGAAGCGATAGTGGCCCCAAAGGAGAAAGCAGAGGCACTGGGCCGCAAGATCCTCCGCAGGTTCACGGCCGAGGACGACCTGCAGGAAGACCCGTTGCAGCAGGGGCCCACCCATAGGACCGCACAACTCCCGTGGGACCCCCACGTCCCCATGGAAGAATGCCGGAAGTGCACCATAGGCACGGCAAACACCGCCCCTGGCGTCGACTCTTTATCAGTCAGGCTGCTCACAGCGTGGACGGCAATAGGGGAGTACGTTAGGGCTTTGTTCGAAGCATGCTTAAGGGCCGGGCACCACCCAGCTCCTTTTCGCACGGCGGAAGTGGTCATGATGCGAAAGCCGAACAAGTCGGACATGTTGAGCGGGATAGCAACATTATGGGCAGATTCGAATGCCACAACGCCGAGTGCAGCTCATCGGGATGGGCGAGCAAGATGATTCCCATCACTATTCAGATGTATCCGTCGCGACGATACAACGCCATAGTCTATCACCAACGGTGTCAAAAGTGCGAATCCCTCAGCCGGCCGATCCTGGACGACTCCTACGGCGAGAGGGTCGCCTACTGGCTCAAGAAGTGGTCTGGCGTCCGGGTGCAGGCCCCTCAACACTCTCAGAGGAAAAACGACAAGCCTCATCGGAGCAACCTGTGTGAGGGCTGTAAGGCAGGGCACTGTAAAAATGGCGATTGGGACGACTAGGATCTCTAGAGTTGTAACAAGGGCTCGTTCACAGGGCTTGAAAATTGGGGAATAGCTTCAATTTGCAGATATCTTTCAAGGCCCTCAGTGGTGCCATGATCCCTAGGGAGAGCGGGAGGGGTATGAATAGGCCGTCAGTGTGGCCCGTGCCCTTTTTTGTGCGAGGGGGCCGTTAGGCACATATGGGTCACGTGCTCCCCATTGGGCGCTTCCGTGTGGCAAGGGTATTTTTGCTTGGGACGACAAAACGGTCAATACAACCATTGTTGCTCCTGCTCCAAGGATGGCTTAATAGCCATTACACTGTTTCTCAAGCCAGACTGCCCTTAACTCGAGGCGCTTGCCGATGGGTATTTGGGTACGCAACTCGGCCGACTAAATAAATTTTTACCTCTGCCCCTTGAGTATTTCCCATCGAGTGCATGCTTTTCCAAAAAAAAGGTGCTGGGGGAGGGGCTGGCTATTTTGTCGCAGATTGACGTGCCTAGAGCCTTACGATCGCTGCCGCCTCACGCTGGCGAAAATCGACAGTCCAACCACGCTTGCAGCACCAACCTTATCCTGACATGGATAGCAACCCTGCAGCCAAAAGAGGTTGCCATGTGGGTGTCAGTTTTGTTGGTTGCGACGGCCGCGCTGGGGTTTCTATGGCAGTATGCTATGCGAAGGGTGCGGCTTTCGAGCGGGTGTGAGAGTCGCATCGATCGAGGGCGTGAGGCAGCCGATTGGTCGTCTGGCGATGGCTTCGACGAGCCGGGATATGCGGGATTTGCCATTGGTAGAGACGGGTGCGTACAGCTGGATGGCGGGCGACGAGCGCGAATGGCGTGGGCCTGCCTTTGACGGCGTTGCATGCCGCCTATGCTGTGCTACTGTTTCGTAGCTGCGCGTCGACAAACGGCAGGGAAAGCGTGGTCGACTTGAGAACACGGGAAGCGTGAAGAGCAGAACAATTTTGCTCGCAATCAGCGAGACGTCGGAGCCGCTAGCCGTCCGACAACAAGCCGCCCCGGTTATTGATCGTCACCGATAATATGTGGAGGAGGAGGAGGAGGAGGAGGAGTATATTTAACGTCAGCAAGTCGGGATCTACCAGTCCCTGCCTCCCAAGGGGCATATGACGTGCTAGCGCTACCTAAGCTTGACACTAGGCTACGTGTTGCTATCGAGGCGGCTAACAAATTAAACCATAGGGCGAGCCAGCAAAAAAAAAAAAAAAGGAAGGCCTGCCCAAGGCACACGGAGTTCGGGCCGCATTCCGGCGCTCCTTGATGGTGAGCGGGCAATCGGCAAAGGGGCGAGTAAACGCCAGGGCGCTGCAAGCGCTGCTGTTGGTGGTAGTGAAAGCAGTCGGCCGGCAAAGTGCCGGGAAGAGAGTAGGGCCGGGTGAAAGCGGAGGGGTCTTCGGGACCCCCCCTAAGCCCGGCCAAAGAAAGAAAGTTCGGGGGCTGGAGGGCCTAGTTCCAACCTTATGTGCTCCTTGTGTGTTTATCGCGTATCGAAGCGATAGGCTGCGCGGTTTGCCAGTTCGTAGGACGTCAAGCGTGCACGATACGGCTGGCAAACAGAACCGCGTCATGATCTTAAAAATCTTGCGCGTGCGTGCTTATGCAGCAGGCCAAACTTGCGCCGTGCGTATCGTTGGGATGCGGTCGACCGAGGAGGAGTCGCGTGGATGGAAGGGACGAAGAGTCCCAAAGATGGCGGGGGACGGCGGCGGCCGGGCCGGCTATTCGTCCAATGTGTTCTAACTGCTTGCCGGCCTGCAGTCTTCTTGTGCGTTCGAGTCGTTCGGCTCGCAAGTTCGCGAGGCGAGGGCGACAGAAGTCAAAGGGCGGTCTGATGATGCGCGGATGTTGGAGCATCTGATTGTCGAGATTTTGGCGCGCGCGAGGCGCGCGCCCTGGGCGATAGGGTGCAGGCCTTCCCCTCGACTGGCAATAGGCACCGCCATACCTCTGCCAGCCATTCTCTGCTCTTTTGGCCCAGTTGCGTTGCCGACGTCGTTGTTGAAAGGAGTCGGAGAACGCGGGTCGAACAGAGCCAGATGGCCTGTTAGACCCTGTTGTGCAGCCGGCTCATTTTTGGTGGCCCCAACACCAAAATGGCCGGGATTCCTTAGCGGCCACTAACAGCGGGTCCGACAGGAAAATTTTTCGGGGGAAGGTGCTTGGGGTGCACTGACTTAACGCAAGGCAGCCATTTGCATGAAAATGCCAAACGCACTGACCACCGTAGTACCGCCCGCAGCCCGGTTGCATCCGCAGCAGCTCGGGCTGGCACTCAAGCCAGATCTGGGGGCAAAAGGTTTTCGGGGCAGAATATTAAGGTATGCGCAGAGATGCATACATGGAGGAGGCCAAGCAACTGATTTGATCGCCACGCGCACATGTGAGGCCCGACGGCCCCCTCGGGAGGCCAATGGGCCCGGTCCCAAAAGGGGCGATATAAGCCATGTTTATCATAACCGAGCCCGTGTCTATCACAAACTCGAGCTGAAAGGTGCTACCTTCCTCCATTCCTCGGTGGTATTTTAATTTGGGTTTATGCAACTGATCGGGTTTCGGATGTGGCGCGAGCAGCTCAGGCCGAGAGGCCCGGCTGGGGGGCGCCTTGCATGGTGGCCTCCGACCGGGCCTCAATCAGGGACTTTCCGGCGTCTGCCCCAGCAGGGCCTCATTCCTGTTGCGTGTGCAGAAGACGGACGTAAATTGTTCCGCACAGGCGATCGCCGGCCATCCGCACCAGCAGGACCTCATTCCCGTCGCGTGTGCAGAAAAGGGCACCATTCCTGTTGCTTGTGCAGAAGACGGATGCAAATTGCTCCGCACAAGCGATCGCCGACCGTCCGCATTTCCCGCCCGAGGAGGCTCGTCCAAGATGTAGCACGAGCCCCACCCACCTAGCCTCCGACCACAGGCTAGAAACGCCCGCGAGCTGCACATTGGCAGGCAATTGTCGGAAAACACTATCTAGTCCTTCTCTCATTCCATCTCATCTCTTTTTCTGTCTTCTCTCTGAAAAAAACTGTGATCCTCGTGGTGATATATACACGGTAGGTGATATGTGCACCCATGCACGGACCATATCCGGTTGCCTTTGGAACC
>NW_008804559.1:77187-105116 GCF_000145635.1 Gaeumannomyces tritici R3-111a-1
CTTCGTATCTGCCGACGACATCTTCGGACACCATCGCCCCCCTCAGGACTCGCCCCTTGGGCCCCGCCCCAGCCTCTTCCTGCCTGAGGCAGCGAATATCGTCCGGGAATCCCACGAGGCCGCACCAGCTCGCGTCAAAAGCCTTGTCCAGCGCATCCAGGCGCATGCCAAGTCGGACTTCGAGATGCGCTATGCGGACGATCTCGAACGCAGCGCCCACGCTCTGAAGGGCCACCTCGAGCTATCGCCGGTTGCTCCCCAAAGCCTCGACCAGGTCAAGCAGGCGCTGCAGAGGCACTCTTCCCAGTGCCGCTCATACAGGGACGCGCTGTATGCCGCCCTCGAGGCTGCCTTTTTCGGCCTAGGTGGTCGAAGCACTACCCTACTGCCGCGCATTTGTCCAGCCTTCTTCTTGTCACAGCTTGCAACCTCCCGCTTAAAAACGATTCCTACCTCCTGGAGGCCAATGCCCACTTTCATTAAGCAATGGCAAGGCAGATACGTGCCTCCGAAATGAGTAAGAAGCCAGAGCTCAGGAGGAGAACAACGCCCTGGATGCGGTTATGCCGAAATGAGGGAGATGGGGATGGGCCGTCATTACGGCTACGGCTGACTTGCGCTCGAATATAAAAATACAGCCCTTGGCGCGCGGAATGTATGTGAATACTAAGCTAAAGAGGAGAAGAAAGGTTGAAGGGAAAGGTGTTGCCGAGGGCCGTATCTTTATGCTGTCAATCTTGCCTTATCTAAGCTCCAGCCAATCAGTTATCAACTCTATCAACCACCACTCGTGGTGCCGTGCCATAACAAGGCCAAGCGCGAGCTCGACGAGATGGACAAGGAGCTGGCCAAGCGCATGAGCGCGGCCCTGACGCAGGTGCTGGACGTCTCCTCCACCAGCTGCCAAGGCGCGCCGAATCGGCAAGGGTCCCGACCCCTTCCCGTTCTCTTGATGGAGTACTTCACGCACGTAGGGCTGTGCGTGTGAATCTGGGTGGCGCCGGCACAGAAATTGGCCTCCTCCTCAAATGCGGCGGCGAACCCTTCTCTGTTCTGGAAAAGCGAGGATATGTCCGATGTCGCCGACCTCTCCATCCGTAACGAGGCAAACGCCTCTTCGTCAAGATCCTATACTTCGTTATTCCTTGTCGTCATTCTGGGGACTCGTTTCCGAACGAACCTCTGTAAACACGCTGTCAACGTACTCCATAACTCGCTCCCGATACGCGGCTTGGTCCTCCTTCCGAATGTCTGTCAAGAGGGTGCTCAAGTGCGTGTTTCCCTGAAGCCAGAGGAGCCCGTGGAGGTGCAGCGCGCCACGCTCGTTCGTCTCCACGGCGCCAAAGTACTGGCTGACGCGCCCAAACACCGAGTCTTCCCCGACTCGCACATAGTATTGGAAAAACATGGAGATCTCCCTATGGAAAAAGAGGGCTGAGCTGAGAGGGTCCGAGATCGAGAGTCGAACTCTCTTATACAGCTCGCCAAGGGCTCCTAAGAAATCCTCGGCCTCCTCTGCTTCGCGAGTGCGATATGCGGCGAGCCTGAGTTTGATCGGATTCGTGATATCATTGGGGTTGAGCGTGAACCAGATGGCCGGGATCCCATACCGAACTATGGGAGACTTGATTTTTCGACGCATGGTCAAGCGACTCTCCCTCGACATAGGCTGGCGATAGCCGTAGAGCGACAAGCTCCTCAGCAATTGATTGACGCCCTTGTCCGTAGTTTTCCCGGAAGCCTCCAGTTCGGCTTGGGCCCTCTCGATCCTCGTACCCGTTAAGGATCGGATAATGCACTCGGCCTCCGCGAAATCTTTCCTCCTCAGACTCGCCAGACTCACTCGCCCGTTTCTTGACCTGACGCCCATATTGAAGACGAGGAACGCGAACACAGGATGTGTCGCAAAGCGGCCGCCGTGTCGTTGAAGTACCAACTTAGCCCATGCCTCCAGGTTCATGTTTCGTGACAGCACGAGCCCCCGCATAGCAGCCTCCGTTTTAACGCCGGTCGGTCCGCGCCCATCTCCATGCATGATGCATTCCTCGGCCTGGCGAGGCCCTCCCTTACCAAACGGAAACAACGTGGGGAACGTGCTTGCGAAGAAGCCCGCGTCAAAAGAATCGGCAAACTCGTCCCCCCTGGAGACGAGGATATACGGCTCGGTAGCACATCCGTAGCGCACCTCAGCCGATCCTGCCCACGTCCTTCCCCGTGTCTGATCCCACGAAGCAACTTCACCCATAGCCCCGCAGACATATCGCAGCCTCTCCGCATCTGCGATATCCGGTCGACGGTCGAGGTCAAACATGCCTGACGAGCTGATCTCGTGAACCCGACCCTCGGTAATGCCATGCACATCGGCTCGCTCATCCGCAGAGGCAGATTCGCCACCCACCGCATCTCCACAGACGCCCCGATCCCCCTCCAGCGATGCTAACAACTCCTGTATATCCACCGCACCCGGCTCTTCCAGGTCCCGCTCTGTCGGCGGCACGATGTGTGCCGTTTGTATCTTCTCTCGCCCCGACGGCTCGTTTCGCTCGAGGCGGTCGTAGATTTGAGAAGGCACCCCGTGCGGCAGTGCTCCCCAGCTGTCCATTTCTGCCGTATCAATACCGAGCCGGCATACAAAGGGTTGTGCCTCTTCAGCCACAACAGGGCCCTCTCGACAACGCGGCGGCGCACGGATAAGAGAGTCGTGAGGTCGCTTGCTGCTGGTTTTTGGGGCCCCTGCCAGGAGACGTGGATTTCATCCATCACCTTTAACAGCGGGTGAGGGAGAACATTGGTGACAAGCTTCCGCACGTTGTTGGGGAATACCGTGATGTGCCCCTTGACATGTCTCGGATAGGTGACCCCTTGTCTGTGCCCATCCTGGACACTATATTTTGTGATGAAACCGTAGGACGAGTTCAGCGCGATGAGCTTCTCCTCCACCGGCGTGAGGCCCTTCAGCTCGTCCGGGAACATATGCTCGCACCCCAGACGGACGTGTAGCTGGCCCGCCGGGGACAAAACCCCTCTCCGCAGGTGATTCACGCAATCTGTGCACCCGGGAATTTTGCCCCCCACAGGGAAGCAACGCCGGCACCTAAACGGTGAGCCATTGCACTTCTCAATGGGACTTGACGCCCACTGATCCCAATCGATTCCTCCAGCTCCGCCCTGGAATGCTTCCGATAACACATCATGCAGGTATGTATCTGCAAGGTCCTCATGTCGTGGAATGCCTCGTAGAAGTCCTGGACGGTTGATACCTTTCTCTCATGAGAAATAGGAGTGCACCATGCCTGGGAGTGAGACAGTCGCTCTTTCTCGGCAAACTCCTCGTCCAAAAAGGACAAAACGCTGACAAGGTCTGGCAACCGATCGTTCTCACCTCTCTCCCCGCAGTCGACGATTCTGGCGCGTTTCGATCGCGGTCCGTGGCTGCTAGGACCTGGCCTTTTCCTCTGCCTTCGCCGACCGCTCGCCCCCGCCGTTTCGAAACCGATTTGCGCGCCCTGAAATAGGTCTGCTGAGGTTCGGATACCGAGTTCCGCACGCGCTATATTCTCCGTATTGTGCGCGTCGTAGCGTCCGATAGGCTCGGGCAGTCTGGCGTCGACAGAAACTTGTGGGCCTCTGACCTCCGCCCTGCCCTGCCCGTTCTCGTTCCGCACGGCCTCGAGTGCCCGAAATAAATCCCCCGGCCTAGCAACCGGTTTTTTTGCGGACGCATCTTTCCTCCGTCTTCCAGCTTTGACCCGCTGGCGGTTCTTGTCCGCCCCGGCCTGTTCGTCACCCCTATGTGCCGTGTTCTGCCGGTTGCGGACCTCCATGTCTGCACCACCCTCTGGAACGCTTCCTGCTTGCTGCTGTTCCTTCCGTACCAAAAGCCCGAATTTGTCGAAACCGAACCCCGCCAGTAATTCCGTACCGGCTAACTTCCCGAAAGGCAGAGCGATTCCTCCGCGGTCGTTTTTCTTAATATATGGATCCTTATGAGACCAGGCCTTCAGATTTACCAGGTCGTCCGGCTCGATAGGGTTGACCGATTCGTTGACGTTGCGTCGTTGGAGTTGCTGGGCTCGTCTGTGAATCAACCTGTTCAACTTTACTGCAGCTTCGTCCCAGTCCCTCACCTCACGAGCCGCCGTTACCAGTTTGTTACAGAACCCTACTCCTCGATTCGCCCACTGGTAATATTCAACCTTGCCTTCGCCCCAGATACGCCTCACCGACTTCAGGCCTTTGGGGACTTTCGATCTTTCCAGCAGATGCCTTCCGGTGGCCTCTCGAGCCAGAGCGGTCTCAGCATCATCCTCGCCGGCCTCACTAAACCCGGCAGCCGGGATTCCGTCCACAGCGTCGTTGGTGCCATCCATAGTTGGATCCGTCTAGCCGACTTCGTTCAAGGCAACGGCTTTGCGCGGATCTGCAGCGTCGACATCGGATTCGACCAAGTCGGCGGCGTATGCTGTCCGCACCAGGAGACCAACCTGCGGCCGTCGAAAAGGGCCCTCCAACCTAGCTTGCTTATGCTCCCTTTGAAACGCATTAACCGCACCATTGCACCCTTTCCTCCCCCCGTACTTTAACCCCTTGCCCACTCCCTCGCTTTTCCATTCGCATCACGGAGCATCACAGACAAGCGCTGTCCCTGTCTGCCGGCCGGCAGCCAGCCCCTGGTCCTGGCCACCGGACTCTCTCCCGCGAGCTTAACTACTTCGCCTCGTAAGCCAATCACTTCGTTTTGAAACGCTGAACGTGACCACGTTGGCCTGTCCGTCCGTTTATCATTTTGTCCTAGCACTCGTTAGTCTTTTTCCCCTGTTCGTGTGATCAGGTCACCTGGGCGGTAGTTTAGTCGTTCGTGCACCCTACCTGATTTATATAGCTGTGCCTAGGTGTTACTTCATTCACTTGAGCACTTGCTCCGCTAGATTCGGGGATAAATCTGCTCACCCGACTTAATCCTTTTGTTTTACCTACCAGGCACTTTACCCGCATGGTATGCTCCCAATACAAACGTTAGACACGAAACGTCCCCCGCTCAGCGCTTTCGACATGTCTCGACAACCAACATTCTCGAGCATTATCCACTTGCGTGATTTTGTCGATACCGTTACGGACGATTCGATTCGGGACGCTCCGAATCACGTCGAGATCCGCGCAGACATTAACATTTTCGACGAAGATGACTTCGATAGTCCTGATGTTGTCGCCGAGCCGATTCGCACCCGCATCCACGTTTATATGACGCGAGGCGAACGAGACCTATACCTTCCCAACATCTTTTTTTATGCCGACGGCCGCTTTTCGACCGTCCTCTCCGCAGACGGTAATTTGGAAATCAGTATCCAGGCATTAAGCTTGATGAGGCACGTCCATCCACCCGCTGCAACCTCGCTTCGGCTGACGTACGCAGGCACCCAGGAGATGCGGCCGACTTCGACGAGTACCGCCGCCACTTGCCAGAACAGTGGTGCCCCATGGTGACCGTCATCGGCTCGGTCCGCGCTAGTGACGACAGCTGTCCTGAGCCTTCGGGACCCCGACACTTCACCGTCGAAACGTCCGTCTATGACGCTTCAAAGGCCGCTCCGGTACAGTTCGCTGTGACTTGCTTCTTGGAAAACACCAGGCGCTGGCAGAAGGTCAAAACGCCGCCGTCGGGCGCCTTCCTTAGCGTCACCGCGAAGGTCGCTGGCCGCACTGCTCACACGAATCGTCTGGCCCTTCGCGTCCTCGATTTGACGTACCTGCCAAGACCTCCCTCGGCCGCGCCCGCATCGACTCCAACTCCAACTCGATCGTCCAAGCGATCGACTCGCTGGGAGGGCCGGGCGGGCCCGTCTACTCCCTCCAAGAGGCCGCGCGTTTCGGACCCTGCCAACGAACCAGCGAATCCATCCGACAGTGATGCAACCCCCCCAGAAATAGCCCAGACCGGACACGACCTCCCTCACACAGAGAATTCCCCAGACTCCGCGTCCGTCCCAGCTCCTCCACCGACCGCCGCTCGTCCTGGCGACTCCCCTCTCAGCCCAGCCCGGCCTCTGACGTCGGAGAGTGGGCCTCGACCGCATCGCAGCCGCCATCTTCCGAAGAAATACGCAGACTTGGAGCAGACCGCGGTGAACCGAACGGAGTCCTAGGATATGTAGATATTAAATTTAGCCCTTTTCAACACGAGACCGCGAGAAATATCGTGGATGTACTTCAGCTCCTCCTCTTCATAATATAATGCGAAGCAACTATGACAAGCTGCCATAATTTAGAGAACAATGTCTTCAGATTGAACATGGAAATCACAGGGGAGCTGCGCAAAATCTTGATGTAGATGCTGACCGTTCGACGTCCCTTGTTGCTTTTTCGTCCATCTTGGCGTCACATTTTTCATTACGTCTCCTGTACCAGGTGACCAGTACACCCTGTTCAGAACAGACGCTAGACTAAGCCACCAAAATGCGCCATCCTAACCTCGTTACGGTAACATTCGAACGCACGCAAACGCAGCAAACTTAGATTTTTGGCATCTAATTCCAGCGCTTCCAAATTGCCAGATCCAAATTTCGTTCCTCAAGGCTCTTTTGGGCAAACCGCTTGCGGTTTGCGTCTCCTGTAGCCAGAAACGGCGGTGCACGCGGCCATTTATTAAGCCAATGAGAATCATTCTACGAAATCCACATTGACTGGTGGAATCCCACCCGTTACTGTGGGTACTCCCCAGGTCAGCCTTTAATAGGGGGAGAGCGGGAGCCCCACCCTTCTCCGCGCCCCATTTTTCAAAAGCCCTTTCGGCAAAGGTTGGCTTATGGGTGCCTTAGGCACAAATCCCCCACCCCCAAGCTCCACATCTGGCGGTCCTCAGCCCTCAAGTGCCGCTGTTGATGTGCACCGCCGACTACATCATCTTCATCATCGTCTTCTTTCCTCACGGCCATGACTGGATGAAACGTGACCCGGCGCAACATGGCTCTTGTTGATAAAATTCCCGCCGGCGATCTCGGCGATGACCTCCTCGTATTAAGCCTCGACCAAGCCCGGCAAATCAACCATTTCCGTACACAGATCCGCCTTTGCGAAACCGACACGGAAAAATATGAACTCTGCGCGCAGACCCGAGACGACGTGCTCGAGCGGCATACCGAGGTGCAGCTCCTGGTCGCTGCTTATGAGCATATCATAGTGGACGAGTGTGTCGGATACAAAGAATGGAAGGAGAAGAGAGGAGAAGGGCAGGGGTTGCCGATCAAAACCAGAGAGGATGCGGCCAAGTGGGAGAGATTTGCCGACGTGGCGCGAGGCGGATCAGATGTCAAGTCCAGATGTATCGGTCCTCTGAAAACGGTAGACCGATATTGGGGCGCAGGTTTTGTTCAGCACTACCAGTTGGCTTCTAAGGGGGTGAGATATTGCGAAGTTATCGGCGCCGCAGCGCGGGAGGTTCCTGATCTGGACGAGGCTGTGACGAAGCTGAACAGGTTGATGCTGCGGCGGCATTTGGCCACCGGGCGGGGACTGCGTCGACCGCGCGAAGTGGTCAACCCGATCGATCAGGCCGATCTAGTGAATCTAAAGGCCTGGTCGCACCGAGATTCATTCGAGAAGGGCAAAGACTCTCTTCCGTACAGGAAACTGGCTGCTGCCGACTTGCCTCCCGGTTTTGGCCTCGACAAATTTGGGCTCATGGTGCGAAAGGAATTTGCTGTCTCGTTGCCCGCCGATACCATTGAAGCGGCAGCCAGGTTCGGTGCCGATATCACTGGACGCCCGGGACCCAATGATGCTTGCAGCGTCGGCGTGCCGGGGCTTAATCCCCCGCACGGCGCCAGCCCGGGGGATTCGAACTTCGGCCGTTTTGTCGAACAGGTCCTCGATGCTGTCCTTGCACATGAGGAACCAAACAGGCCATCCGCTGCCAACGAGAGCGGTGAGAACGCTAGCTTTACAGAGCGTCATGCCGGCGCCGCCCGTTCCTCTTCTCTGGGTCGCTCCCAGTCGACAACACCTTTGAGCTCACCGCCAAAGTCCCCTCCTCTCGCCGCCTCTGCCGTTGCCGGAGTCCTATCCGGGGATGCCGCACGGGATTTGGCGGACATAAGCTCATCCGGCGATAGCGACGCCGACGATCGCCTGCACCCCGAACGACAACCATCCCGTCAGATCCTTCGCTCACGAGCTAGCGCCAACAAGTCGTATGGCAGAGCAGCGGCAAAAAATGCTCAAAACGCGGACCGCCAACAAGCTGCAGCACGACTCCGAGCACGGAGCGGCAAGCCAAGCTACCACAAAGCACCGCCGAGAAGGTTCAAACCATTCCGTCAGCCGCTCAGCACTGCGCGTTTGCAGGAGCGATGCTGTCCACCCAAAATATCATCAACGCTACTAGCGTTTTTGGACAAGATGGACGGCATCGCAACTGGGCAGATGCCTACATTCATGTTGGTCGGCGTTCCTTTTCAGGACATGTGTCATACACATCTCAAAAAGTACACAGAAGCAGTCACCAGCACGGAGTCCTTCAGGTCATCTCCAAAGGCGGAAAAGGAGCTCCAGACGGCCGGCCCTGATACAAGCGACACTCACCGGCGCCGGCGTGCCTCGCTTTCCGAACTCATCGGCACTACCCCTCTAAAACGGCTGCGGTCTGGTGATCAAGATGCGTCGGGCCATAGTTATCTGCCGGCCACGGCGAGCCTAAACGGCCGGCCAAAACGTGATTCAATTTGCGACGAAGCCTATCGCTGGCGAGTGCTTAGGGACATGGAATCAACGGAACATGAGCCCAATTCCTGGGGGAGCCAAACGGACGCATTGGTTTCCCAGATCCTGTCCAAAAGCAGGCCGCCCACGGACAAAGAAGCATACTTCCTAAGCGGAGAGGAAGCAGCCCAACGTGCCGAGCTTGGATCGGTCGATATGCCTATCTTCACGCAAGGCCAGCAGCGATTCCAGTGGAAGGGGAAGGACCGCCCAATTTTACAGTTCTTCCATCACATGGAAGACCTTGGCCTCGATCGGACTGTGTCCGTTCAGGTGCCCTCTCGCAGTTCGCTCAAGGAGTCTTCGGAGCGTAAAACGCTTTTGCAAGTCCGAAACCGGTTCCTCAGCCAGCGGTCAACAAGCGACCCCTGGAACCTTCTAGATCTGCAGGGTTCATTGCCTTTGACCCTACCGTCTTTTTTGGAAGGCGGCAACTGCCAACTTCTCCTCCGAATCCGCGATGCCATTCTGATGGGCAACGACGCTCAAAGAATAGCAGCGTCTGGAGAAGATTGGAACACGTGGCGCAACGTCGTAGAATGGGCACTCCTATCTGAAGGAGGACATAACACGGCGCCGCATATGGATAGTCACGGCTATTCAACCTGGATTACGGTCCAAGAAGGAAACATTGGCTTTGGATGGATGTCGTGCCCAAATCAGCAGGAAGAAGATGAATGGATAGCCAATCCGCATGGCTATACCGGGGGTGATTGGAGATACGTTATTCTCTCACCGGGGCATACGGTGTTTTTCCCCTCTGGCACGATCCACTTCGTCTTCAGGATACAAGGAGTACAAACATTTGCCCTCGGCGGCCACGTCCTTCAATGGTCTGGCATTGAGCGGTGGCTTGATGTGGTCGTCGCTCAACTGAAAAACCCGGAGATTACTAACGAGGACATGGCATCGAGTGCGCCAAAGTACGTTCAAGTCGTCAAGCGACTTGTTGCAAACAGGATGAAGGCTGGCCGGGTGGAAGAGATGGGCGGTCGAGATGCAGTCGCCAGACTGTCCGCCTTACTAAAGGTAAGGGGTCTGCACATCACATTTGCGACATGCAGGCTAATGATCGTTAGGATTTCGACAGCGTTGCTGGGGGCTCGCGTATAAAAATGAGCAAACCCCGAACACCCCTGCGTTAACAGAAAGGTGTGTGCATAGTCCCCTTTGGAATTTTCGTCGCTAATTATAAAGGGGACGCTCCAGATCTCGTTCATTCGATCCCTTGTCAGCCTCCTAGGCGTCTGCTGCCGACATGTGCCCCAAAACGTTCCGCCTAAGTTTGAGCCAGGGTACCGGGCCGCTTCAGAGTTGCTGCCGCCCACTGTAATAAGGGGGATAGTGGCTTCCATAAGACACCGGCGTCTCCTGAAGCGGGGTGCTCGGGCTCGAGGTTTTCTCTGCTCGGCAACCGGCGGCCTCGTGGGACAGGCAGTGTCATCTCGGTTCGTGGGTTGTCGGGTGATTGCTAGTCGTACTTGAGAAGCTGGTGTTTGCGGCGGGTGGCATGACGGGGGGCGGCAGACAAAGCTTGTCCCTGAGGCCTATGAGGAGGCCCAGGCCGATTGTCAGGGCGCTCGCCCGGTGCGCGACAGTCCTGAGGAAGTTGATGGTTCGCTCGAAGAGAATGCTGAGCTCGACAGGGTTGATAAAGCCGCGGAGGTGTTCGTCCTGGTAGACGGCAGCGAGAGTGATCATGTTGCCCCATTGACTACAAAAGACCCCAAAGTGTTAGCAGAGCATCCGATTAGATAGGATGCCTACACCGCAGCTGTACTTACGCGTGAGCAGTGCCAAACACATTGGTGATGATGAAGCGCCGCTCCTTCAGGCCGTGGAAGGCCTTGGTACTTTCGATGAGAGCCCGGATACCCTTTTTGGCATAATTAAGGATGATAGGGTCGTTGGGATCAACAACCTCGTTGATGGGGTCCGTCCAGTCTATTTCCTCTGGGTTGTCACTGAGCTGCTCCTTGAACTTGGAGTTCAGGATGGACTTGATGATGGGCCTGCAGATAATGTTGGTAGCACCCCAAAACTTGGCCCGTAACCGCGCACGAGGATCTCGGTGGCCGGCGGGTCGGTCTCGGGATCGAATTTAAATACGGGCGCAACCCAGAGGTTGGGATCGATCATGTCTGACAGCTGCTGGATCATATCGAGCATGCCGCGGTAGTGCGAACGTTCGATGCGGTCGCCGTAAAGCAGCGTGTGCGCCTTATTTAGCTGCTTTCGCAGGTACAGTTGGCCGAGGTAGCTTTTGGCTACACGCTCGTCGATACCGTTTGCCATGGCGCCGCTGAGTGGAGGGAGCGGGAAATTCTCCTCGTACGTCGAAATTCCCGACTGTGGGAGATGCAGTTCGGCGATGATATCGCTCTCCAACTGCATGCAGGACCAAAACAGAAAAAAGAACCGCGTGTCGGCGGCCGAGTTCTGGGGGACAACCTTCGTGTGACCATCGATCAGGCGGCCGAATTCGCTGAGGGCAAAAATACAAGTGTTAGCACAAGACGTGGGGTAGGCGACCTTGTAGACAGACCATGACGCCCGTGACTTACCCTCTCATAAGCTGCTGCACCTTCATCGAGGCAGCCAGGATGTGCGAGTAGCTTTCCAGCACCCGACCCAGCTGTCCGTAGTACAGACCGGCCAACAAATTTGCGTAGATGTGCCAAAAAGTGCTCCCGCCGACCTGATTTCCGATAATATCAGTCGCGAGGGCGAGGTAGTCCAGTCCAGGGATAACATCCCATATTCCTTTTGGCCTGCCCCTTAAACAGGCTTAGGAAACGTTAAGCGATGGACCCGGGCGGTAATCCAACAGCATTGGACCTGCTTGGGATGGCTCGCCTGAAGCAGGCAGTAACATTTTCGCTGCAAATTCAAATATCTTCTGTGACGTGCCGAGAAGGGAATCTACGATGCGGCCATCGCCTGCTCCTTGGACCGACATTGCCTTCCCCCGGACGTAGGATGAAATCGAATGTTCCCTTCGTCCGTGAACAATGGGAAGATCGGCATGGAGGGGCATGGAGGAGGGCTGAAATGGCCATGGAGGGGTAAGTCCCACTTATTCACGTCTTTGGTAACCCACCAAGCTCTGCCCCACACTTGGTCGCGTGAAGAAAGCAAGTGGCCGCTCCAACCTCCTGCTTCTGATGAGTCACTCAGCTTGCAGAAAGGTTCGGCGGCCTGTTTGGGAAGAAATGCGCTGAGGAGGGTTTTGTAGTCGCGTTTGGACTCTGGCCGCTGGCAGAGGTCGATTGGAATCAAAGAGACAACTGCGTCGCGCAATTACCGCCAGCACGTTGGAACCGTCAAAGCCCGGCCCCGGGTGGAAGAACGGATCCCAAGAGACATCGTGGAAGCGGCAGGCATGGCGTTGTTGTGCGTGGCATGTAGTCACGTAACAGCTCGTGGCAGTGGAGGCCGCCCGCCGCGCTATGACACCTCGTCAAATCAACCGTGCTCCCCGACCACGCATGTTCCTAGCGCTAGAAGTACCTAGCTACCCCTGCCATCCAAAATCGGCGCCGCACCCACCGCACCTAATTGATCATTTTTCTTTTTTTACCAATTAGTGAAGAATAAAATAAAAATATGGCGTTAATGGCCATGAAATGCGAGTAAAATGCATTTCATCCTGGTGAATTTGGATGTGGTTTGGTGGAGCTGTCGTTGAAAATGTCTGGATATTTTTTTGGCGGTGTGCACGCAGAAAAAAAAAGTGGAAGGCTGAGCTGGGAACGATCTCGTGAAAATCACAGTACAGGTCAGGCTCGCTAAGGAGGGGTTGTGGCCAGGCTCGATCGCTTGGGAGTGATGGTGGCGGGCAAGAGTGCGCATTGCAGATGTCGTTGTGCCTGCTCTGATGCGTGCAGCTCTTCCAACCTGGCCAGATTGCACCGAGCGCGGATGTACGTAACTTCACGTGGGATCAAAAGTACTGAAAGGGCACCAAAAGACGGTGGCAGCGCCACCTAAGTACGAGAATTACTAAGGAGACACGGGGGAAGACGGCCGTTGGGTATGCGAGGCCGCCACCCTCGCAGCGTTAAAAAGGGAGTACACACGTAATAACAAGCACTACTTCTCATCCATACACCTGCTTTCAACAACAAGAAAGCGGCTGTCCCTTCATTTCGTGTCCTGCGTTCCCCTCGGTCCTCGATCCTCTACATCTCTTCTCGTGATCTCTTTTTCTCCTGACCACCACTTTGTTGGTCGTCAAGAGACATGGCGAACCGCACTCGGTTCTACTTCTACGCGCCTACATGGGACATTCCTGCTGAAGGGCCGATTAAGATTGGTAATGTCCTCAGGTCGATCAAGAACCCAGAGACACCGCTGGCAACAGTCGTGCCGCTGTCTACCATCCCAATCGAGAAGACGGACGTAGTCATCTCGCATGCTGAGCTTCGGCAAGGCCGGTTCACCATCCTGACGAGATTCCTGGACGTCCTGAAGTTCGGTGGCGGTGTCGGTTGGGGCAACAAGTACGCAACCCCGCAGGCGCATACCATCCCTTGGCATTCTTTGGGGGCACGACCATTGTTGTCCTGAAGATGGGCCAAGACTCGAACTCCAGGGAGGTTATCGCGAAGCTACTGACACAAGTGACCTAGCGCTGAGGCGCTTCATTCGTACGAGCGACTCGTAACGAACCAGTTCTTCCCTGACGAGGATTACCTGCAACAGTGCCTCGATGCACCACGTGTGAGGCGATACCTGGAGCTTTCTCGCTCCAAAAAGCCGGTCTACGTCATCACGGGCCTCAAGACCGTCCACGGCGCCAGCGCCGAGTCACGTACGTCTCACAGCCGCGGCGGCCACCTCAAGGGTGGGGTCGACCCCACGCTCCCGAGCGGCGGCGTGGCGGCGGCGGTGGAGATGAATGCCGACCTGAGCAGGGATAGAAGCACGGGAGTGGCTTGGGGCGGCAGCGAGCCCTTTGTTCTTGCCTTCAGGGTCCAGAGGGTCTATGCACATGAGAAGACGGGCGAGATCCGCAAGCAGGGAGACTACAAGCGTGGTGCCTTCCTGGGGAACGAAACGAAGGGGGATGTCGGAGATGGATCCGTATTTTCCGTCTCGAAGACGGAGGACCCCGAGGACGAAGGGTACGGCAATATCGAGGTGACCGAGGGCGATTACGAGGTAGTCTGCGCATTCGCCAAGGAGGTTGCTGAGCGGGAAGGCTCCGGGCAGGTGGAGTGAGGGGCCACATCTTGCAAAATGCCTGGTAGAAGAGAACTGCCACACAATTCCCAATTTAGGTTTGGTACTGCGCAAAATATCTCTTCAGGCGTGGAATGCGCACAAACTGAGAACTAAACAAAGTACGATTTCCTGCTCCCTTATCATCCCTGGCCCAGTGGTCTATCATTGAGAGAGTAATTCCTTGAGTTTCCTGTGCACCTCATCCTCGCCCTGGCCAAAAAAATTATGGGGATGCGTGCTGAAGTGGACATTGACGTAGCCGTCCGGATCCGGCTTCTTGGATTTCCTACTCTCCTGCGCGATGCTTTCAAGTACACTCTTCATCTTATCTTTGTCCTTCATCTTCTGGGCCGTCTCGCTGCCCAGATGAACCCGGGCATACCGAATGAGGTTGGCTGCCATACCGACCGCGATGGGTGTCGCAAATGATGTGCCGGATTTGTGCTTGACCCTCGGCACGTCCGGGTCGGTAAAAAAGTGGCTAGGCCACGTCGACTCGACTGCCTCGCCTAGCGTGGCGATAGCCGGACTAGTTTCCGCAGCGGGACTGAATTTGGATTTTTCCCCATAGCCTGAGGTTGAGTGTATGCCGATGACTTTGTAGTCGGAGGCGGGATACGCCAGCCCCTGGTTGGCGCCGTCGTTCGATGCCGCGGCAAATATGAGGACGCGTTTGCTGTTCACAAAGATGACGTTCTTGAGTATCTTGCAGTCCTCCGGCTTTTCGCAGGTCCCAGGCTCGCATTTCCCTTCTTCAGCATTTGGATAGCCAATCGATATGGAGACGATATCGACCTCCCACTCCTCGACAGCGTGTTCAAGGGCCTGTTGGTGCCAGTTAGCTGAAATCCTGTCCATATATTGGAACCTGGCGGGAGGGACACTAGACACCTTCGCGAGCAGACACTGAGACGGTGGCTTCAAGCCACCAGCGACCTTTCCCACGTAAAGCTCGGCGTTGGGCGCATACTGGAGAAGTAAGTTTGCGACGAATGTTCCGTGTCCGTCATGATCTGTCACATCGCCGGGGAGACCTGTATCCGCCCAGTTGTATTTCTTTTTGATCCGCTCTTCCACGGCGAATATGTCGTCATGGTCGAGATCTATACCGGTGTCCAACACGGCGATCTTCACAGGCGTGGTGTCCTGAGGATTTTCGCCGACTCTGTCGAAGAAGAGTTTTCTGACCTCTTCGAATTGGCCTTTCCGTTTCTCGTATAAGATACACCTGTCGAGAATGGTGGATGTCAGTCAGACATGCATTCACCTTGCTAAGATCAGACAGAAGAGAGAGACTAACAGGACTAGCACATACTTGCCTGCATCGGGCTCGTCAAAGCCATCGAAGAATTGAGCATTCAGATCGTGTTGTCTGCGATCGGTGGGTCCAGGCCGTCCTTCTTTCCATCAACAGATAAGGTTAGTGTATAAATTCGTCGGCGGATGTAGGTAGTCTATCTCTACCATTGATCTTTGAGCCAGAAACATGTTTGGTCGGTGATGATGGCTGGGGACTTGTCCGCTTTTGACCAGTGGCTATCTGCAGTCTGCGTCTGTTGTCTGGGGGAACCTGGGGATCGGTGACTTCGGGCAGTACATTATAACCATATACGAGCTCTCGCTCCAATGGATAAACTATATAGGAAAGTATATACTGTCGGATTGGCCCCTCCTCGGAAAGCTGCTTGGGTGTTAGCAAACTAGGTGGTGGTTCAAGATCCAAACAGGCGCGGATAGCGTCCGTGAGTCCAGACGTGAGTTTTTTTCCACCACCTCGCCTGTCGTGAGCCTCTAGGCTACGCAGCAGCTTCCGGGCTTCGAATTGGTCCCTGTTCCAGCGGTCACACTGATTTGGGAATTCGGATCTCGAAAACCGGGCACCAGTGACGATTTCGAGGAAGATGATTCCAAGGGCCAGTATGACTGGGTGCTTGTGTGCTTGGAGGTGTGGCTGGCGTGTTGACATGTTGTCAAGTTTTGCGAGTTCCACAGACAGGTAGGGGAAGTTTAGGTCCCAGCGAGAGCGATTTCCCATCATCTGCGGAAAGTAGACGTTGCTGCTGCTCCAGGCCGTCTGCAGCCAAGAGCCCGGGTAGAAGCACAACAATGAGTTGGACAGGGAGTAGCAAAGCAGGAGCTGTTCCTTGGGAGTATATGTCTCAGTGAAGGAACCTGTCACCCCATACTCTAGCAGCCGGTTGAGTGTTTCCATAGATTGGAGGTGGTCTTGAGTGTCGTCCATAGGTCTTGGCGTAAGGTGCCACAACCGGTCGTTCTCGGCCAAAAAGTCCACCTGGACATCATGGCTACGTCTAAGCCGCCAACAAATGTCCTTTTCGACGGCCTCTCGGTCCGATTTGGAGTCACGACGAGTTCTTCCGCCGCCACCGTGTCAGAGATATCTGTTGGCCGTTCAGTCGTGGGTGTGGCCTCACCTGGAATGCTTGACCTCGACGTTGGTCTGTTTCCACCCTGGACTGCTATTGCACACCGGAAAGAGGACCTCGAATGATTGCGTGTGCGGGATGATCGGGCAGCATCTTGTCAGGCTAACCCTCACCTCCCTTGATCGGATCACCTTGAGGTCTCGCTGGGGAGTTCGCTTGGGACAACTGCACTTCCAGTGTCGCTCCAGGAGACTGTAAACTTTGTTGGCTGCCTCTCTGGCACCGCGGCTAGAATGTGTGGAAAGGCTGGGGCTGCTCCCGGCTTCTGTATGCGAATGAGACCTGTAGTAGACGCTGAGGAGGAGTATTGTCGCACGCCTCACGCGGTTCAAGAACTTGTCGCGTTTGCCCGGAGTTTGCTCCTCTGTTTCGTGGAAGAGACGGACTTTACTGCTGAAGAAGCCCAGGTATAGCCTGCATTCTGCGAGCGGTAGACTCGGCAGCTCGGAACAATCGCCCCAGCCTCCCATCCCCTCCGAATCGATGGCAGAGGCCAGGGCATTCAACCGGGGGAAGTGTTCCGGCCGGCTGCTATCATTTTTCGTCTTCATTTTTTGTCAGTCATTCATCGCTCGTATCCAAGGGCTTAATCGTGTCAATAGGTAGTCGAGTGGGGTTAATTCACCCGGCTTGGCCCAGGCATGCTGAGGTCGAAGGGGTTCCACCGCCGCTTTGGCAAGCGGGACTCCAACGCATCAAGCAGCCTGTTGATGTCTTCTTCTTCTTCTTCCAAACCATAGCTCCATTCACCACTGGATTGAGCTACAGCCTGCCCAATGCTGACTAGGTCTGAGTAACATGCTTGTGCATCCCGTCTCAGCTTTGCATTTTGATCCTCATGCTCCAGGCGATCGCAGTAATCCTTCGCCAGGACCCCGAATGCTGGAAGGACTTGACTGATGAGCTTCAACTGCCACATGGGAAATGCTGAGGGAGGTGAGGGTTGGACTACATCCTCGGGGGTGGCGCTGGGGTGAAAGAGGGGTTAGGAATGGCTGAGGCTCCTGAGCATGAATGTTGCTAATGGCGAGGGAGTGAATCGGTCCCTCAGGAGTCAGGACGGAGTGAGGGGAAAGAGGGGGCAATTGAGGAAAAAAAAGGATAGGGCAAGAGAAGCACAAGTGCACGTGAGGTGTGGGAGAGGAGGGGTCGAGTTGCGTTGATCGAGGCGGGGTATCAGCCGCAGCACCACGCACTTCTCCAGGGGCAGCGGCGACAGCTTGCTGCACCGGCCGAGATCTGTCTCTTCTGCTATCAGCAGCAAAGATTCCGGCCAACCGACGGATCAACATGAATTCCGACGGAAGGAATGAACTCGGCCACGGGGACCGCAAAGCTGCGAACCTCACCATGGGCCCGGAGCGACAGGAGGTGGAACTGAATACGACGGCGAACCTGAGGAGCCTGGCCTTGAGCTGCCGGGCACAACTTCGAAGGCTTTCTGAACAGGGAGAAAGCGAGAGAGACTCCACCCGGGTGTCGGACAACTTTTGGGCCTCTCGACAATCTGCCGAATTCGGGTTATGGTGCTTCAAGGTCGGCGTGGACAGGCAGGGACGCGCTTCTATCGACAGAAGGCTCAAGGATGTGCCAGATCTCTGCGACATTTTTAGAAATCTGCTCCATTCGCTGGAGAGCGATTTGAAGGGTACGACTCTGGTTGCACTCCAAGGAAGTCCTTCAAGGATAAAAGCTTATATCCCGCCCTTTTGCGCAGAGTTTGGGCAACCCACGATGGAAGTTACAACATCGTCAACCGACAGCGTCCCGAGAGATGTGGGCTCGGACTCCTCGTCCTCGCTGTCGTTTGATTCTCTCTCCTCCTCCGAGGGGTCCGAAGGCCAAGCGAGGGGACCGCCAGGGCGTAGCCAGATCGACCAGAGGAACGAGACACTACGCAGGCACATCGAGCATACAATTGATCGACTCCAGGGCCACACACTCTGGATCATACAAACAGCCGCCAGACATCGACAGGAGCGTGTGGAAGTCTACCTCAAGAAAGATGGCCCAAAGGTTGCTTACGAAGCATTCAAGAGAATTGCGGCGCACAGAGCCAATAACCAATTCGAAAAGGCGTCCGAGGCTATCAAAACAAGGATAGCTGAGTCTTTTGCGAGGCGGAGGATAAAGTTCGACTACTTGAGAGACCATCAGAGAAAACGGGCCAGGGAGAGCTCCTTGCCTGAGCCACACAGGGCACCTCGCGACGTCGTGTCACTACCAAGACATGACAGCAAATCGGCAGCGGCGGCACCCGAGGGATATGCCCAGCCCGGGCAGTCACCGGAGGCGACGAAGGGCCCTCACGAGATGGGTGCCGTGAATCAGATGACAATATTGTCTGACACCGAGATCACACAGTTAGACCCCCTTCCCGCCGCAGGGCTCCAAAGAAGGCCCGAAAGCGTGACATCAGTCGTGATCCGAGGTGTCGAGTTCCCCCCACCTCCGAAAATCACCGACGCCAGCTTTGAGTGTCCTTACTGCCGTTTTGAGCTTAGGGCTAGTGACGCCGAAATAAGCCGCTGGACGTAAGTTGTTTCTGTCTGCATGGTCTTATTAGCGCTCAGCTGTCCCAAGAACATCGAACCTTGGCTGCATTACTAATAGAAGATGCCATGGGCAACAGCCAGCACGTCATGCATGACTTTGAGCCGTACTTCTGCACAGTAGAGCACTGCGAAGCTCCATTCAGCTCTCCAGACACATTCGACGGCCTAATGGCGCATCTACAGAGCCATGTACCTGTGAGATACCACTTCGATATGCCGGACGGCGAGCATAGGGAGTTCGATCACGAGAGTGAGCTCGAGGATCAAATCAAAACGACCGAGGAGTATAGATCTATGCCGAGCAACTCTTTGGACGCCTTCAAGGCGGCCAGTCGGGGCAGAGGCATCTTCACATTTTCTATCTGCCCCTTCTGTGGCGGTTATCCCGATTCTCTGGAAAAGAGCGGCTTCCTCGACCCGAGCCAACTGGAGAGCCAGAGAGAACTCAGATACCACATCAAACAACATATGCAGCTTATTGCCCTCTTTTTGCCACCGTACAGGGAAGACATCCCTGAAGACGACGACGACGCCGAGGGAACTTCCAGCGCTCGCCGGCAAAGCACCAGCGAAACCAGCTCGGCAGACCAGGGGGAAGCCGTCATGATTTGCGGTCGGGACGAGTGTGACTGCCAGGATATTGCGGAGCAATCCGTAGTCAAGCCTCTTGACCTTGAAAATAACAACGACTATTGGATCGCAATTTTCCAGGGGACTGGTTTATACGACCGCTCCGGTGTTTCGAACGACTACTTCCTCGACATGGACAACATAAAGTTGGGGCCCTTCATCGCCCGGTGGAAGTCTCAAAACATCGGTAAGACCTCTGCACAGTGGTCCCAAATGCAGCTGCCTCGAAGCTCAGGACTTACAAAGTACTAGGACCCGCTCACGCATCAGCCGGCGATATGATCAACTTTCACTTCGGCGACCAGTCTACTACGCGCCCGCGGTGCCACACCATACCGTTTCCGCGCAGTACAGCCCTTGTAGAGCGCGGCGGCATCTTCTCAGAGCTCGAGAGGCTGCTCCCGCCGCGGGCCGAGTGGCAGAGCGCGGCGCTGTGGGGCCTGGGTGGGTCCGGGTGAGGCTGCCTCAATCCAAACTTTTGTTGGGAATAACGACTGACGAGCAAGCAGGAAAACGCAGGTGGCGCTCGAGTATGCGTACCGCCGGTGGTACAACAGCGCACCCTGCTCGGTCTTTTGGGTGCATGCCGATAACGAGGCGACGTTTACGCAGGACTACCAATCGATTGCGAAGAAATTGCGCTTGCCGGCGAATCTGCAAGACGAAGAGCTGCTAGCGGCGGTGCGGGACCGTATCGAAGCTGAGCCTTCCTGGGTGCTCGTCCTCGACAACGCCGACAACCTCGGATTGTTTGGCGTGGGTTGGAGAAAGCCGGGCGCGAGCAGGCAGCCGCATCGGGCGACGACAGATTATGCACCAAAAAATCTGCACCAGTTCGTCCCCCGGAGCCCTACCGGAACGGTTTTATGGACGAGCCGTGACGAGAGGATCGCCGGCAGCCTCGTTGTTGCCGGGCAAACAATCAACGTGGCGCGCATGGAGGCAGGTGAAGCGGTGAAACTGCTTGAAACAATAAGAAATCGAGCCATCGACGACACGGAACAGGACAACGCCTCAGCGTTACTTGCCGAGCTCGACTGGCTCCCGCTCGCGATTTCGCAAGCTGCGGCATACATGCGGCGGACGCGCACGCCGATCGAAGAATATCTGTCGAAGCTGAAAGGAGGGAAAAGACGATGGAGGATTCTTCGAGCATCGGAACCTGACGTTCATCGGAGATGCGAGGTATCGAATAGCATCCTGGAGACGTGGGGCATTTCGATCGAGCATATCCGACAGGAAAATGAAATGGCATACAACATTCTGCATATTTTGGCGTTTTTTGGACAACCAGAATATTCCTGAGCAGATGATGAAGAAGGCGGCAAAACATTTCGAAAGCCGGCGAGCACAATTAAGCGATAACGAAGACGAGAGCGACAGTGAGGACGAAGACGCTATAGACGCGATCACGCGCCTTCGGGAGTTTTCCTTTTTAAGCCTACGCGCATCCGACTGGGGCCGTGCGTATGAGATGCACAAATTGGTGCAAGAGGCCGCGCGATACCGCCTGCGAGCGAAAGAGGACGAAACGCTTTTTGCGAAAGCAGCGCTCCGTATTGCCGACAATCTTTTTCCGGAAAGACAGCGGGAGCTTTGGGAGGAAGCAGAAAAATACCTTGTGCACGCGCAGCGAGCGGGCGAGTGGGCGGAACTATGTGGGGAGGAGGAGGCAGCGGCGTTGTTAACTCGAGTGTCGAGCTATTTATACGACCGCGGCAGGTGGAGAGACAGGGAGCCAGTTGATAAGAAAGCGTACGAACTTCGGAGAGAGGTGCTCGGCGATAGGCATCCCGATACGATCCAAAGCATGGCGTCGCTCGCAACGACATACCACAGTCAAGGGAGGTACGACGAGGCAGAAAAAATGAGGGTGGAGGTGCTAGCATTACAGCGCGACATGCTCGGCGACAAACATCCCGATACGATCGGGAGCATGGCGGACCTCGCAACGACATACCACAGTCAAGGGAGGTACGACGAGGCAGAAAAAATGGAAATAAAGGTGCTAGCACTGCGGCGGGACGTGCTCGGCGACAAGCATCCCGATACGATCGGGAGCATGGCGTCGCTCGCAACGACATACCACAGTCAAGGGAGATACGACGAGGCAGAAAAGATATCGGTGGAGGTGCTGGCACTGCGGCGGGACGTGCTCGGCGACAAGCATCCCGATACGATCGGGAGCATGGCAGACCTCGCAACGACATACGAAGATCAAGGGAGGTACGACGAGGCAAAAAAGATATCGGTGGAGGTGCTGGCACTGCGGCGCGACGTGCTCGGCGACAAGCATCCCGATACGATCGGGAGCATGGCGGACCTCGCAACGACATACCACAGTCAAGGGAGGTACGACGAGGCAGAAAAAATGGAAGTGGAAGTGCTGGCATTGCGACGCGACGTGCTCGGCGACAAGCATCCCGATACGATCGGGAGCATGGCGGACCTCGCAACGACATACGGCTGTCAAGGGAGGTACGACGAGGTAGAAAAAATGCAAGTGGAAGTGCTGGCGCTGCGGCGGGATGTGCTCGGCGACAAACATCCCGATACGATCCGGAGCATGGCGGACCTCGCAACGACATACCACAATCAAAGGAGGTATGACGAAGCAGAAAAAATAAATATGGAAGCGCTGGCGCTGCGGCGGGATGTGCTCGGCGACAAACATCCCCATACGATCCAAAGCATGTATGGCTTAGCTTTTACGTGGAATAGCCTGGGCCGGTACGATGAGGCATTGGCGTTAATGGACGACTGTGCCCGGTTACGGAGCCGCGTCCTTGGTCCGAACCACCCTGACACGCAGGATTCCCTACGTTTGTTAACTTCGTGGAAAAGAGATTAGCAGAAGGCGGCATACAGACTGGCTGCGGTAAATACAATGGTTCCGACTGGCAGATTCTGTGGTTCTTAGCTCGTAGATCTGCTAGTCGACATTTCTCCGCCAGCATCGTGGCGCAATTGTCTCTACCCTGCAAACGGATAAGGCTCGCCGGACTACGCTCCAATTACAAACGAGGAAGCCGGCGTAAACCTAGTGGATTGCGAGCCAAACTGCCACTGGTCACCACGCTCTAAACCTGCTGCACCTCTGGCGCCGTCCATCAGCTCCGAGCTACGAAGCAGCGCGTGAGGCAACGATTGGTAGGTAAAGCCCTGCCATCAAACGCAGCTGTGTCGTCCCACACTCCCGCATACGCCCCGCCTTGCCAGCCCGGATCTCCTGGCTCCCGGCTTCGATGCTGTCCTAGCACGCCGAAGCCGTCGACTGATCACCAACCGGCTGCCCTACGCCCCTGGCCGATGCGACCGCACACCCGCTCGACGCCGCGCCCTGGTCTTACCTCACGGACCTCGACGCCAAGCACGTACGACCGACGCAATCGACATCACCGGTACTCGTGGGTACAAGCACAATCAGGACGTCAAACGCAGTCGATAATCTTGGCGTTACCAGGAAGGGCCCTGTTCAAATCGGATCCCGATCTAACGGCCAGAAAGTCCCTTCCTCGCCGCGTAGCGGACTACGGGGGTGCTGGACATTATTTCCCTGTGGTCCTAACAACGATGAATTCCTTAGTGGGCGATGAGGCGAGCAGATTGCTGTGGATCTCACTGCGGCAAGGTGCGTCGGCTGACCAGTGCGTCTATGCGCCGGTAAAGTATCATAGCTTCTGCTCTGGTGCAGCTGGACAAAAGTCGTCCAAAGCACACTCCCTGGTGGCTCTAACGCGCACGGCAACCTCGCTACCCAGCTATCTCGGTAAGCAGATGACGGGGAGACGGAAGGCACACCCTCCACCCCGCCGCACAAAGGGTTGACCCGCATGTCCGCAGACCCCACCTACCGAAGGTAGGCATCGATCCGCCCCACGCCCTCCTGTGGCCGCCCTGCTCGATCTGCTGACGCCGACCAGATCTCGGCGTGTGACTACGCCGGACCGCAGCGTCCATCACGCCTCGTCCCAGCCTCCGAAGCGACGTCGACCTTTGGGATCGCCGTCCCTGCCTACCGGTCCGCCTCCGTCACGCTCTCGATGCCCAGGTCCTGCGATCCAAAAGCGCCGAAAGCCGTTCGGCTGGCAGTCATCATCTTTCGTCGTCTTCCGCCGGCATATTAAATGATAGACAGAAAAGACGCAGCCCACAGAACGGGCGGATAGGCTACACCTGAAAGTGACGTCCTCACAAGCGGAAAAGGAGGGAAAATAAAGAATACGAAACGTTAACTTTGGAAAGCGCGCGAAGAGGATGAAATAAAGATTAGGAAAGAAAAGAAAACGTCCCTCCTCACCCTGCCGAGTGCGGCACAGGGAAAGGAGGAGGGGCCCTTCGACGATGTGCGGCCGGCCCGCGGCGTCGTACGCCACGCGTCCCTCGTCCACGGCCCGCCTTAACGGCTCCTCCAATACCACACGATTTCCGGTCTCGGCATCCCAGTCCCAACACTCGCGCATCCATCGCCACCTCAGGTAACCGCGCAGCTTCTTATCCGCCGGTAACATACGCATCCACTCGGGCTGCATTTCGTAACAGTCGTGGCCCGCCGTTTCCGTCGCGCCACGCTCGCGCCCGATGCGGCCTAGCAGCCGGTCGCGATAAAAGATGCGCCAGCAGTCGAGCGCGTAGGCCCCCGGCGTGATGTGGCCGATCTCCCAGGTCGTGCCGAGGGCGCGCGCCGGCTCGCAGACGTCGGCCTGGCAGGAGCGGCCCGGCACACACTGCTGCTTTCCCATGCTGTGTTCCCATGCAGCAAACTCCTTTTCTTATCTCGCGTTTGGTACGAATGGTCATTATTTGTCTTCTCTCGGCCTTTCGGGCCAGGTCGAGGTCGACGCGAAGGATAAGAAAGGTGCTGGTCATCAAAGTGGTCGTTTCGGATAGCCGGACGGCGGGACTTGATCATCCGTTCCTCCGCCGAAAGCCGGCCGTCGCCGATGCAATCGGGGCACTGGCTCGGGTCCATTAGGGGCGAGAACGCATCGGGCGAGAGATCCGGCGACTCTTGCTTGATGGGGAGTTCGATCTGCCTTCGCTATCGGATAAGGTTGCGCCGATAGATTTCCGCTTTTTGCAAAGAGACGCCATCAGGCATGTGAACATATTATGGAAAACAGCATAACTAGTTAACTAGTTAACTAACTATTAAAAAAAAGATACCAAGCAAAAAAAGGCTCGATTGGTTTGGCCGCAACAGACGAAAACCGTAAGCAACCAGGTTTTCGATTTCTTTGCGATATATGCCAAGGATGATCGAACTGCAGGGAGCGGCGTTCTGAATGGCTTGGCTAGCAGGGCGAGTTGAGCTAAAGTGAAAAGTGCGACCGACTGCGGGTGCGGGGAGCAGAGCCATCACCCGTTTGGCCAAAAGGTGCAGCCAAACGGCCTACGCGCCCGCGGCTTAATCTCCGTGCTAGCTGATAGGACCTAGATAGACGCCCAATTTGCCCTCAGCCGCACGAGATAACCCCTCCCGGCGATGTTCTGCTTTCCCCTTTTCCCCTCGATCACCTTCTACGATCACGCACAAGGCTGCTTAAATAATAAAGGAAAGCACATCATACAGCTCTGCTGTTTTCGTTTGACGTACATCTCCTAACCTACGGCAAGGGTTTCACCCAGACCATCATCATGTCTTTTGCATTGGCAAAGGCCGCGCGGCTGAAGCCCGAGATTCGGCTGGCGCAAGAAATCTCAAAGTTCGAGGCCACCCTGTCCGACGAGCAGAAAGCGACCTGCAATTCCTGCAAGTCCCAAGCGCTGGCATCACCGCCAGATGCTGGCGATATTATGCGATTGACGGCCGAGGTTGACCGTCGCGCTGCCGGAAGGGGGTACCGTGGCCGATGTTTCGGGCCTCGCTTCTCCAATATCCTAGAGACCATCCAACCGTTCGCCGCTCTTGGGGATACCGTGGTCGGCGGTTCTCAGAACATCATTGCCTGCGGCGTCTGGTCACTCGTGAGGATGACATTACTGGTAAGCCACTCACCTCCTCAGCCCTATGCGTTCTCTCTTATTCTAACATTTCGTAGTTGGTGGTGAACTTCCATTCCTACTTCGAGAAGCTGTCGGATCTTTTTATGGCCATCGGACGGTCTTCTCCCCGCTACCAAATGATGGCACTACTCTACCCACGATCCGAAAGGCTACAATCATACCTCTGCGAATACTTCATCGTGGTCGTCCGTCTCTGCCATCAGCACCTAAAATTAATACAAAAGTCGACACTCGGACAGCTTATGTCTTTCATCAGCGATTCGGATTTGAAGACCTACCAGTCAGATACCGATTCATGGGCGTCGCTGATTAAAGAGGAGGTGAATGCTCTCATGGCGAAGGATGTTGCAGAGCAGAGCTCCCGGACCAGAACTCTCCTCCAGTTTTCGAAATCGGAAACCCATCGCAAAAAGTTCAAGGCCTACACCCGCATTCTCAACGCTTGCGCGACATACAACTACCAGAAGGCCTGGAAGGAGACACGAAAGGCCGGATATACCACCCTTCTCGATCGAGCGCACGAATACCAAAATTGGAAAGTCCAGCCCAGTTCCTGTACACTTGTATGTACTGGCAAACTGGGGTCCGGCAAGTCCGTCCTGTTGGCCAACATGGTCGATGATCTCAACCTCCATGTTCAAAAAGAACCGCTCCCGGTCGCGTACTATTTTTGCCGACATGACAACTCCGAGAGTTTACAGGCACGCACGATAATGGGCTGCCTGGCTCGGCAGCTGCTAGGCCCACCTCCTGGCCCTGCAGGGCTCGAATGCTTAATCGACGCGATAACTCCGACAATGGACCTTGATGGAGTGACGAATTTACTCCTGAGGGCCCTGCCAACAAGAGCCTACGTCGTCGTTGATGGACTGGATGAATGCGACAATGATCAGAGGCAGAGCTTGATTCGTGCATTGTGGCAACTTCAAGAAGAATCTTCCCTTCTGGTGTGTATTTCGTTCAGAGTTGAGCCCGACACCGCCTCACGACTACGCACAGAGGCTTTTGCTAGGCCCAGCGTCTTGCAAATTCCCGGCGACAATCCCGACATCGGGCAATTCATCAATGCAGAATTGAAAAGGCGCATAGTGTCTGGGGAGCTGAAAATGGGGGAACCAGGCCTTATCCTAGAGATCCAGGATGCTCTGGTGCGGGGTGCCCATGGAATGTTCCTCTGGGTTGCGCTTCAGATCGAGTCTCTGTGCAGCGCAAAGACAGACGAAGCGATTCGACAAGCCTTGGCCGACCTATCAAAAGATCTTCCAAGCACATTTTCTCGCATTCTACAGAAATCGGAATCGCTTGGGAAGGACTACCAACAAAAGACACTCAAGCTTGTCATCGCCGCTCGCCATCCCCTCACAACAGACGAACTACGGGAAGCCCTGAGTGTGAACCCGGGGAATACGGATTGGAATCCGGCCCAGCTTCTCAACGACGTCTATTCAGCGCTGGCCTGCTGCGGAAGCCTTGTCACTGTCGATGAGGAGGACTTCACGGTGCGATTGGTGCATCACAGCGTCAAACAGTTCCTGCTTGGCGGGCTCGGAAGCTCGTCCGGCGGCATGTTTACCCTCGGCAGTGCAATGGCAACAATGGGACACATTGTTGTCACCTACCTCAACTACGGGGTTTTCGACAACCAGTTATCCACTTCGGTGGCTCCGCAAGTAATGGCCGCGACAGTACCACGCAAGATCATTCAGTCCGCTGTGGGCACCTCAGCCTCAGTTCGTGTTCAGGAGCTTGCATTGCGGCTTCTAGAATCCCACAAGCAATCCGAATACAATATAGGCCCTCTTCTCAGGAACGAAAGCAAGCGTTCCAGTCCGCACTACACAAATCAGTTCAACTTCTTCCCTTATGCGAAATTGTATTGGTTTCATCATATCAGGAGCATCCCAAAGGAGGAACCAGTTATATACGGACAGCTTCTCAAAATACTAAGGAGGGGGGTAATTAACATAAATGTAAAAGATGAAGATGGTTCGACGCCGCTCCAGTGGGCTGCCGAAAATGGGCACGACGCCGTCGCGCGGCTGCTGCTCGACAGGGGCGCCGACAAGGACGCCAAGGATGGCGACGGGTGGACGCCGCTGCACCGTGCCGCAAAGGCCGGGCACGAGGCCGTCGCGAGGCTGCTCGTGCAGGCGGGCGCCGATAAGGACGCGGAGGATGGCTACGGGAGCACAACGCCGCTGCAACTGGCCGCGGAAAACGGGCACGAGGCCGTCGCGAGGCTGCTCGTGCAGGCGGGCGCCCATAAGGACGCGGAGGATGGCTACGGGAGCACAACGCCGCTGCAACTGGC
>NW_008804559.1:105386-123078 GCF_000145635.1 Gaeumannomyces tritici R3-111a-1
GGATGGCTACGGGAGCACAACGCCGCTGCAACTGGCCGCGGAAAACGGGCACGAGGCCGTCGCGAGGCTGCTCGTGCAGGCGGGCGCCCATAAGGACGCGGAGGATGGCTACGGGAGCACAACGCCGCTGCAACTGGCCGCGGAAAACGGGCACGAGGCCGTCGCGAGGCTGCTCGTGCAGGCGGGCGCCGACAAGGACGCGAAGGATGACTTCGGGTGGACGCCGCTGCACCGGGCCGCAGAAAACGGGCACGGGGCCGTCGCGAGGCTTTTGCAATAACAACTTCACCACCTCCCCACCCACCACCTACTGGATGCTTTTAATTATATACCTAAGACGCGGCAAATAGAAGGCTTAAAAATACGAAAAAAAAAAAAAAAAAAAAAAAAAAAAAAGTTGCTAGGCTAATGTTTATCAGATGGCGGCGGCTCCGTGTGGCAATTACGCTGATGTGCTCTGCTAGATTTATGACGTATGGAGTTTTAGTTTCGGTGGATTAGCTCTCGCATCGTCACAAACGCGGCCGCATTTTTATCAAAGTGGGTACCTGCAGATCCACTCCGGCAGCTGTTATAAGTCCTTTAGACCGCGACTTTAGTGTATGACACGTACTGTAGGATCAACTTCGAGCGCGACTCTGAACGCGCGTATCGTCTCCCGTGCACAATCGTTCCGGCACGCGGCTGTTTGGCGAGTCGCGACACCTCTCTCCACTTTGCATGCACTGTGTTAAAGCACGCCGAGAACTATGCCGTGGAAAGAAAAGCCCTTAGCGCTGTAACACCCCAAGCGGTGCCAGAGCCTAAGCGGTTCCAGAACACCCTGGGGCGCCAGGCGCTACAGCTAGTTTTCAACACAGCGTCAAGCGTCACGGTCGGTTTCCAGCGTGGCGTGGGCCACTGGAAAACATGACATCAGGATCGAGGATCCGGATCGGAGATCGAAGGAGAACAACCATAATGATGATCCTTGGAAGAACTCAGGCGGGATTGGGGCTCGGAACGCATCGCGGAACCGTTGAGAAATGCAAGGGGGAGGCAGGGGTGGGGTCAAATTTAGACGGATGAGGAAGGCGGATTGACGGAACTGTCATGGTTCGGCAGTAGGAGCCTCCACCCACTTGCTACCTGTGAGGCAAGGCTGCACGAGAGGGCACGCCACGCCATAACACGGATCAAAGAGGCTCAACAGGCCGTCGAGGAGGCACGCGGGCCGTTGACCCGGACCCAGGCCGCCAAGTCAGAAAAATTGGCGGCTCACAGGCCCCCAAGGTTCTTGAGGCATTGGACAACGACGCTGCATAATTTTCCATTTTTTTCTATATAGTTTGGCGCGAATTGATGGCGTTCAATTGATTGTAGTCTCGAGTCCCTGTGCCGATTATGTGGCCCGTGAGGGGGTGACCCACTCTAGACGATCACAGCCATTATCCCCTTACTGTTCGGTCTTTGCCCTTACTCCTAGGAATGTTGAATGGTGGCTACTGCGGGGAGTAACTGGTGCGGCAGCGGCACGTGGCCGTAGACGTGATCCACCACGAGACCGGATTCCTTTCCCCCTCATCCGTAATAAACTGTTCGTGAGGAGAGCAGAATGCACGGCGACCGTGACACTGGCCGCGTCGGCCCCGCGCGAGTCGGCCCTGCGGGCTTCCGTGCCTCCCGCTGCCGGCTCGGCAGGACCGGCGCAGCGCCAGCGCTTCCCGTCTGACGCGCGCCAAGCAAACAATCCGAACCCCGCCCCATGCGTGCCGCGGGCCATCCTTATAATAAAAACCAGATTTCGTCCCTGGGTTTGGATGTTATGCATACGGCTACTTTCGCAGCTATATTCGAATCCAAAAATAATTAGGGAACAGCCACGACCGTCACAACCATGCATGTCATATTGGGTAGGAATAAATACTACACATCATCCTAGCTACTCCAATTGGACACGGCCGACAGAGATGAGAGAGTGCGCGGATGGTCTGGACCAAGGACACGCTGCTGAGCCTGCGCGCAGTCCTTTATCAGCGCTAGGGCCTCTGCATGCCGGCCCTGATCCTTCCAGGTGAAAGCGAGGTTATTCATGCTCGTCAGCGTTAAGGGATGGTCGGGTCCGAGCTTGGTTTTGCTCGTTTCCATCACTTCCACAAATAGCTTTTCAGCCTCCCGCCAACGGCCTTGATTCCTGTATGTCGACGCGAGGTTATGTATGCTCGTTAGCGTTGAGGGATGGTCGACTCCGAGCTTGGTTTTGCGAGTTTCCATCACTTCCAGCTCTAGCTTTTCAGCCTCCTGCCACCGGCCTTGATTCCTGTATATCGACGCATGCAACGCCATACTGGCCAGTGTCTTTTCGTCGCTTTTTCCCAACTGTTTTTCACGACTTCTTTTTGCTTTGCCCGCCATCCGCTCTGCTGCCCTGTACCTGCCTTGTTCCAACGCATACCATCCCCCGCGGTGCATGAGGCCTGCCCACAACTCCTGCGTACCCTCCTCAGTTGGCCGGCAGTCTATTGCTGCTTCGACATGCGCAAATAGCTGCTGGCATGTCGCCCAGTTGCTGTAGTCCCCCGTAGGAAACGCCGCCGCCATCCGCTTAACAAACTGTCGCCTGAATTTGTCTTGCAGCCCGTCCGCTTCCAGCCATTGCCGCATCGACAGCTGTACGAGCCCGTGCATCTCCAACACGCTCGCGTTCTCGCTTGTAGATACAAGACAAAAGTCTTGCAGGATGGCCACATCGTCTTCAAAACCGTCATCTGCCTCGTCGCTGCTACTGCCAGATTCCGACCCTGAATCCCGCTGGACACTTTCGGTATTGACGGGCTTAAGAAGCGATAAAGCGATTCCCTGTGGATCGAAGAAGCTCATGAGCGCAAGAAGGTCGGCTGCAGAAGATCTTTTGGACCGGATATGTTCGAATGAAATCTGCCAAGTCGTAAGGATGGCATTTGATGCCCCACCATCCCGCCGTAGGTCACCTGCATCGTGGCCCAGGAGCCGAGTACGTTTGCGTTCGCCCTTATGAAACTCGGCCAAATACAACACGATTGAGCTCAGCGGCGACCTTGCCCGGATGTATGCCGCCGCCTGGCTGACGGCAAGGGGAACAAAGTCAAGTGCCTGCACCAAGGCTTTGGCTGTGTCCGTATCGGGGAGCGGGCCCAGTTTTCTCTCTAGGAGAAGGAGAGCATCGGCCAGGACCAGCGGCCCAATTTCAATAATGTTGTTGTGGTTCCCGGTAAGCCTATATGCTAGGCCCTTGTTGCGAGTCGTAACGACGATGGATCCGTTTCGGCTTTGTGGGAGGTAGCTTGCCAACGGTTTTCCCTCGCGGCCGTCGTTCGTCGCATAAAACACGTCTCCGTCGTCGGTGCTGTCAAGGATAATGGTCCATTGGCCGTTCCGTTCGTTGGAGAGCCAACCGTATACAAGCTGTAATACGTCGGCCTTGGGCTGGTTCCGACCGGGTAGCTTGACGGCGTTGGCAATGGCCTGGAAGCCTTCTTCGACGCGGGCCTGCGTGCCAGCGTGGATCCAGAAGATCCATTTGTTGGGTGTTTCCTCGGCGGTTCGGTGGGCGAATTCGATGGCAAGTTGCGATTTGCTACTATTGTTAGCTTGTTTTCGGCACGGTATATTTTAGAATAACACGTACCCAATGCCACCTAGGCCAACCAAAGCCACACGGCCAGCCGGTTCGAGACACCGCTGGCGAAGCTGGTCGAGAATGTCGCCGCGGTCAACGAAATCGGGGTCGCGGGAAAAGGGAATGGTAGCGAATGGCTGCGGCGGGGTTTCTACGCGTTCTGACTCGAAAGTTAGCAGGGCTTAGCCAGGGTGGATCGCACAACTAACCCGGCGGGAGGTGGATCTCTGTGTTCATCGTCCCATAGTTTTGTCCCAGCTGCTGGCCACGGTTCCTGGATCCGAATGAAGCGGACGGCAAAAAGGCGGGCGATTGAGGACGATCTTGTGACAGCTGTGAGAGTTCGGGGCCTTGGATTTCAGAGGCATACAGTCAGCTGAGAAGTTCCATCTTAAAATTGCATGTTACGGCTTGTCCCTACCGGAAGCGACTTCTGCCACCCATCTGCTCAGCTCTCCAAGTAACCTTTTGAATCCGTTCTCCTCCACAGAGGAAAACCTGACCATGTCCCTGTGGTTGGCGTGAATGCTGATCGAAGTAAAGCCCTCGAAAGTAGCGGATTCCTTGGATACAACCGTCCCGGCGATAGACAAAGGCAATTCTTCAAAGAAGCATGTGACCTCGAGGCGCCTTCCGCTTTCCCGCTGTTCGCGTACCATGTCCAAAAACCGGCCTTGAATAGATTCGAGGAACTGATCTTTCGTTTCCAGGATCCCCAAGAGCGACTCGTTGGTAGACTTGACAAGGCCAATAGCCCTCGCCGGTATCCGACCCCAATCGGCCATCCAAGACCCCTTGTGAGGGGTGCCCATGAATATGATGCCTTTGGTGCAATCGAATATGTCGCGAAGGTGAGATTCGGGATGGTTTCGCGAGTGCAGAATAGCCTCTTTGCAGACAAGGCCGCCCAGACTGTGGGCAACGAAAATGAGGGGACGAGACCGCGCTTCGCAGCTAGCTCTGTCTGTCGTCAGGTCGTTCAGAAGGTTCTTGGCATGGTCTTTCAGCCGATTATTCGATGCAACCGATCGTCGCAACACGTATGCGTCGTATCCGTACGTGAGTATGCGGGCGTTCTTGAGCTTCTGCGGTAGAAGGGTCCCTGGCCAGGGCGTGGACTGCCCGTCGGCGGTCCAGGTACTGTCCCGGTTCCCAGTCAAGCCGTGGACGAAACAAATGTCGACCGTGGCATCGGGACAGTCGTGCAGAACTTTGACTCCATCGGGGAAGGGGGGGACTGGCGGCGCGCTCTCCGAAGGGCCCGGTTGGAGCGGGTCTTGACTCGGTTCTCGAGGCGGGCTCTCGGGGGGGCCCGGCTGGAGCGGGTCTTGGCTCAGTTCTTGCGGCGGATCACGCTGCTCCAAGTGTAGCAGTTCCTTGACTTTCTTCTTCATCCGCTTCATTGTCGAAGCAACCAGTAAGGCGGCCTAGGCTGAAGCACAGTACAGGTAATCGCAATGTTTGATGGTTTAACGACCAAGGCCCGTCGTTTCCGAAATGCAAACTCGCGAGAAGGAGAGGAATGTGGTGGGGCCAGCTAGATGCCCGACACACCTGCCTAACAACGCACCACAGCCAATCATCTTCGCATTTTGGCCGGGCTGAGCATTGCAGTTTTAGCGATACGGACCTGTTCAGCCATTGGCGTGGGGCGGTAATTTGACGAAAATACTCTAAGGCGTCCTGTCCAATCCGGCGCGGCAAGCCTGGCAGCACTGCACGGGTGGCGAAACAAATTAACACGGTTTTGTTGTCAAAGCCCTACGACGCCCCGACGCGTCAATATACCTTATCGAACCGCGTTTTAAAACGGAGGAAACAAAAAGGCAACGGAGTCATGGGTACATCCATCGTACTTTCGTTATAACAGGCAGCTGAGCTAGCAAATTACGCACAGCTGCTGCGCCTCCATTTCACACTCGCCTCCCGAAGGAAGGGGTTCGGCCGGGGCCGTGTGACGCCAACTTTTTTCTCTATTGGAACGTCGCCTCCATACCGGTCTTGGTTGCATAATATTAGCACAGAGCAGACAGACTTGCTATTCGAAAAAATCTATCATACCAAGGCGCAGCGCTCACGCATCGAGGCGGCCCGGCGTTATGCAGTACGACGTACGGCCGCACGATTTCCTGGTCGACGAAACCAAGCCTCAAGATTCCCGACTTTGGCAGGTCCGTCCCTCGACGGGTCGCGGCCCGAAAGCTGCCAGCAAACTGGGGGATTGATTGCCAATCGGGAGCTTGGTTGTTGTTCAGCGGAAGGCGGAGCACCAGGGTTCCAGGGCAGGACGAGCTCCTCCTGGCGCCCAGTCTTTTCCGGCCGAGTTCGAATGCCAGCTTTGCAAGAAGTTCTCGATACCGTCCGACTGGACCAAGCACGTGTAAAAAAGATCTCCAGCCATTGACTTACACTTGTGTCACCGCATGCGGTGGCAAAATGCAATTGCATCGATCGCGGCTGGGACTTGCTCCACGGCCCCGCGCACAGCCAGCAGCCGAGCCGTCGCAATATGCGCGCTGGTCGGCAGGTCGGCATCCAGGTCCTGCAAATAACACTGGGTTCAGCTCGGACGACGCCTCCAACCTGTCCCTGGCTTTTAGCCGCCGCTGGGACGTACTGGGGCTGGGAAGACGATGTCGGGACGGCGCGGATGCTCATTTGGCGGCGTGCGTGCAGCGAGACGACGGCGCAAGCTCGCATTGGGCTTTGACGGACTCGTAATGCCGCTGCTGGACTGCCATCCCCGTCGGCTCCCTACAGGCGTCCGCATCGCTACGAGGGGCCGGGAGTTTCCCCGACAGCCATGTTCGCCTGCTTAGAGCCTCCGACGAGCGTTTTGGAATGGACGCCCCACGCTTTCGGCAGATGTTATGGCACGGCACTGCCAGTAGTAGTTGACAGAGTTGATAGCCGATGGCTGGAGATTAGATAAGGAAGGACTGATAGGATAAAAGTGTGGCTTTCGGCCACACCTCTCCTTTAACCTTTCTTGGACGAGTATGGGCGCATGGCCGCCCGACCGAGGAGTGTGATCGACGCCAGCAGGGGAACGCCAAGCGTAGCTCGCTTCCGGCTGCGGGGGCTGGAGTCACTCCTGGCCTGGTTGGTCTCTGTAGGAGCGGACATCGTCGGACGCGGCGTGGCCGACCCGCCGCGTTACGGGGCAAGCCACCGCCGGCCACCGGCGTTCGCGTACGGCCTTTTGCCCCGCGCCCGCTGGCTTACGAAAACGACCTGGTATCGCACGCGAAAACGGTCGCCTGTTAGGGCAGTTAGATAAAGGGAGACCCCTTCCACCTGTGCTAAAAAGCCAGGACAATTAGAACCGCTGTTCTGTTTGCGATAGGGGTCTTATACACCTAACGGGCACGAGAGGCAGGGCTGTAAGTGCACGGAGGGCACGCCGTACCATAATATCGCTTCCGATTTCGCGACCTCCTCCGTAAAGGGCGATGTAGCGGCGGCGAGGGCCAGGAAACTACTGTTGGACCGTAGCAAAGAGTTTGTAGAAGAGCGGGTGTTTCGAAGAAGCTTTATCGAGCCGGACTTGAAGCTGGTCTTGGAGACGCCAGCTATTGTAAAATCCAACGAGTATATTGACAAGCTCGAGCTTGAGAGGGGCATGTGGCGCTGGCGCTGGTCTCTCCCCGCGAGCACTGAGGTTACCCTGGATGAAGTTTCCGTCGAGCATGGCGACGACGACAGGCTTCTGGTCGGCGACGACGGGCTTCTAATCGCCGAAGCATATCCTCGACCTGCTGGAGTCGTGCATCTTCGTCACCTTTTTTATCCTGATGCGGCATTGGCGCTGCTTGCGTCGATGTAGGCGGAGTTTAAAAGGAATCGGGCTTCGGGTGTAAAGTATGGGCCGTTGCAAGGTTCGTATGGGGAGGGAACGCTCGCTTGCCACGTCGTCGGCTGGGACGCTCTGTTGCATGGATGCAGATGCCTGCCGTCGTTAGCTTGAGATCTGGATGAGAAGCAAGGATGGACGGCGAGCCCCGGACGGGGAGCGTTGGCGCCCTGTGGGCCCGCAATATGGCGGCACGGGATATTCGAAAAGAATTCTGGCCTGTGTTGTCGCGGCTCCAATCGTGGTGGACAAGGTGATATTACGTGCGCCCTGGTGTTCGAGGGAGGCGTGCGAAGGAGGCGCTGCGTCACGCAGCATGCTGGCACCAAATATTCTGTCGACTCCTTTCCTGCCAGCGACTGCTCGCTGCTAACCGATAGCCGAAGCTGAGATGACGTCATAATTTTTGGCGCATCTCCACTATTTTCCAGCGATGCGCCCGCACTTTGGGAAATCGTAGGGTGCTCCAGCTTGGATCCGTGCAGACCCAGGCGCCAAAAACAGCGCGCGCAGGCAGACGCCAGCACCTGCTGGGTCAACTCAGCCGTCCACAGCAACGCCAGCCCTCGCGCGCCCTCCTTCGCCGTGCTGCGCCTAATCGACAGGTAGGACCTGGCCGCTGTACGGGCTGGTATCCAAAGCTTCATGTAGTACGCCCAACAGGTCATATAAAACCACGAGTGCCCCTCCCTACGCTGCAACGCTTACAAGAAGGATGGTAACCCCGACAGCAGGCAGTTGGAACGTAACGTAATCCTGGTTACTTCTGCAGCCTATTTCAAGCCCTCCGCCCTGTTGAGCAATCGCAGACACTCGCATACAGAAACCGTCGCCTCCCACGTCGTTTTTCAGCGCCTAAATGTATCGCAAACAGCCTTTATTTCCGTCCACTGGCGAGCTGCATCCCCGCATGTCCAGTACTTGCTGTGGTTTAGATCGCGAAGTATCGACCACTGCCTGCGCCGCGTGTATGTTTTCCGCGGTTTCGGAGCTGCTTGGGAGACCAGTGGGTGCCATTGAGGTAGGAGCGTTTTAGATGTCGTCGGCATTCTTGTCCGGTACTCGCGAGTCAGGTCTCTGTGCGGCTCTGTAGAAGGTTGCAGGCGCGGAGCTGGCCGAGTTGTTTGCCTCGCCAGGGCGTACTGGCTGCTCTGGCCCAAATCGCGAGGTGTCAACCGCTAGATGCTCGGCGTGTGCGCTGTGTCTCCTTGTTTCAGAACACCTGAAAAAGAAATGCAAAACGCACCGCAAGTGGGATGACCTCCAGCAGAACAGGCGAGGTAAAGTACATAACAACGTGGGTTGTCCACCATCATTCGGCATCAGAAGACCAGACCTCGGAAGAGGAAGGGTCATCACACTCTCTCCCTCCCCCTCCGCTACCTCTTCCGAAATGTCCGCCACGGGCGCCACCGACGCGTTGGTACCGTTGGGACGGACCATGCACACCCACCGCTGGCCCCGCTGGTCCATATACTCCACACGGGTAAGGGGACCGTTCCAGCCCATCTCCTTATCCGAATCGCCATCCGACTCGGGCTCCGAATCGGAGTCGCCACGGGACGCCGGTCCCTCTGCCTCCACCCAAGGAGCCGCCGTTGGAATGTCGACGCCATCCCGGGTCAATAGTATAAGCCAGAAAGCCACGGGCCGAGGCCGAGAATTCTCCTCGTTGCAAACCGAGCGGCGCAGTCGAAGAGGAGGCTGGCTCAGGTTAGCCAGCATCCAGTTAACCTCCCCGGGCTCCGCGGAGGTCGCATGGCCGTTGCACACACGGTGGAAATAACGAGGTTCCTCGCCTTCGGCGGCCAAGTTGGCCGGCCGGACTTCCCAGAGCAGGTGCTGGGGCGAAGCGAGGGAGTACTCGTAGTGGCCGAGGTCCAAAGGAAGGGACAGTCGTCGATAGCCGAAAGAACCAGGAGAGCGGCGCCGGACTCGGAGCGACCCCCTTCGTCAGCCTCATAGAAGAGGCCGTATCGAGCGGCAGGATGAGTGGTGACAGAAGCGCCATGGAGTTCTCTCACAAGAAGAGGTTGTACATGCACCGGGTCCGAACTGCAGCGACCCCAGGAGACGGTCTACCACCACGAACCCACCACGCGGACTCCATAAGTCCAACGTCCGCGTTGAAGGGGTACCCACGGGGCAAAAGACAACATCTCCAGCCCCGGCGGTGACTGCGAAAGCAGCGACCCATTTCGGTATGACCTGAGGCGCAAGCCTGGTCGTGGTCGGAGTGATAGCCACCCGAAGGAGGTCGGCCACATAGCAGTTGCCGCAAGGGAACAGGCGCCGATCGTCGTGGAAGTCCGGAATGCTAGCGATAAGGATGTCCGGCGCCGACCGGCGGTCCTCCTCCGCGAGCAGGCGCAAGGCAAGACGATATGGCGCCTCACCGGTATTAAGGTCGGCAAGGCGCCGAGAAACACCTGCAGGATAGGCGGGCGGCGGAGGACCAGTATGGCTCAGAGACGGGCACAGCCGTGGTGAGCGATGGCGGGCGCAAACGCGACCGCAGGACGGGGACCGTGGATCGACGTGACCCGGAGTCTTTCGCGCACAACCTCATCAACGGAGGCTCGCTCCGCAGTGAGAGCGAAAAGAGACTCGCGATGCGCTGCGTTGTCGGCCTGAACGGAAGACATGATGCTGGGAAAAGTCAGTAGACGCTCGAGACGAGCGCACTGGAGGGGAGGACGAAGACGTACGAAGCCCGTGACCGCAATCTGAAGGCGTCGACAAAGGCAAAGAGCGCGAGCAGGCGCGAGGATATGGAGATCGTGCGAGCGCGAGGAAGCAAGCGAGGCAGGCTTATGTATCAGGAGCGCCAGCCCCGCGGGCAAACAGGCAGTGCGAGGGCAGAGGGAACAAAGCAATAATAGGTTGTTGTTGATTGCTATTGTGGGTGGTGTTGTTGAAAGGAAAAACAACGCCGGTCCGCCGGAGGGAAAACAAAAGGCCCACCGGCAGGCCCGCTCCTGCCCTAACCGTCGCCGGGGCCGCCCGGGCCCGCCGGCCCCACACGGCCGAACGCCACCAAAATCACCTCGACCTCGTCGCCAGGCCAAAAGTGAGGCCATTCCCAACGCCTACCGAACACCAACCGTCCGTGATGGTAAAGGCACCAACAACGCTGGTCACAACGCATTCCACCTCTGGCTTCCTACCAGTGGGCACCGCCGAGACGTCAGCGCCCCGGAGGGGGATAGTGTAAGGCGATCTGCCGCGACAAAGCCCGACGAGGGGGATCCGGATAGGGAATTATGAGCTCAGTATCGCTGCAGAAGCCGGATGCACCGCTATGTATTAGCCCACTAGTCCATACAACACAGTCACGAATCGCTGAACCCGGAACCTCCTATTGACCTGCTCATCTGTACGTTCGTGCATGACAAGCCGTGCTTGCCCACCATCCCTCAAAGAGCTTCAAGCGTGGGTCAGCCCCGGAGGCGAATGGGTACGAGTGATTGACGGACTGGCAGCTCGCACTGACCATCCCTGCCTGTTTTTGGTCATCCGTTGTTTGCGCAGGCAAAGCGCGCAGGATGGAGAGTGGGCAAATCGCCCGTCTCTGTTGGGATAGCTGACATCTGTGCCTTAACCGCGGAGCAAAAAAAGAGAAAGCAAGCCAGCAGCCAACCGAAAATTTGAGATGTCGCCAGTTTGGGAGAGAGCGTCAAATTCCACACAAGCCGCCGCGAGGCTTGCATCTTTTGGTTTGGACGGATAGGGATGGGTGCTGCAGGCTGGGTAGCAGCCCCCTGTTGGAAAGGTCCCCACCGGCGCCGGGATGTGCTCGCCGAGCGGTGGCGAAAGCTTGACATAACTTCATTTATTGGAGCACACAACAAATCACCGAGGACCGAGCACTGGCGGTGGCGGTGGCGGGGAGTCGGGCTCGGGTTCTATAGCGGGCCTGGATGGCTTCAAGCGGCGCGGCGACAAAGCTCTGGAGGGCATTGAGATTTCCCCCGGCCTTCACATCTTGGTTCGGCACGCCATCCCTGGATCTGGAAATTTATGTGGTCGGGAATTTCCCCGACTTGCCAAATCATCCCCCACCATTTTTGAACCATTTCTGGTGTCGCACGTCCAGCGGAGGGACAGACTAAGATAAAGGTCTCGATAACGGGGATAGGGTGCTTTCTGAGCAGCCCGTGCACGGCGTCGATAACGCGGACCGGCGCGCCAAAGCGGCTGCGGCGTCGTCGGCGGCCACGGTCGAGGAGAAGCTGCACCGCGAAAGCAGACGATGCTGGTTGCACCACAGGTTGCTTGATCCCCCTCAGCCAGCCAACCAGAGCGGCTGGTGCAGAGTGGTTCGAGGTTAACCTTATTTTCTTAGCCCTTTTTTCTTCTACGCACACTACAAGTTGCCTTTTCAGCATTTGTCTGCTTATATTGCGCATGGCCCGACAGGTCCGAGATGCTATCTCCATTGGACCCGACCAGGGCGTACAAAGCTCGAAAGATTGGTCCCACCTAAAAGTGTTGGCCGTTTCTCGTCTCCCGTTCGCAGCTCTCCCGCCAAATTTCCTTTTTCCCTTCAGGTTTCCAGGTGAGGTGAGCTGGCCTGTCAAGACCGGACGCCGATGCATGCAACCGAATTCAGTTTCGAACTAAGGAGAATCCCGAGTTGCGTCGATCCGTCGGACCGCACTCCGTATTCTTCAGCATCGCGAAAAACCCGGTCGATATAATCACCCGCCCCCGAAAGGTGCAGGATGTGCCCAATCGCGCTATGAATGGCAAGCAGACGAGGCGAGGGCGGGTCGATATTCCGGTCTTCGGTAAGGTAAAGGGTTCGCGTAACTGGCAAACCTAGAGTTTCGCCAACGAAATCCTTGAACGCATCGATGCGATACGTATGCGGGGGTTGGTCGGGAACAGGCTCAAAAAAGATCTGAAAGGAGCCGAAGTCAAGATGGTGCTCATGTGATAGAGTGATGGCGTTGTAGGGCCGGTCGATTTCGGCGCCTTCAATCATGTACACAACTCCCACGTCGAACATATTCAAAACATCCAAGGCGGCTTTTCTCCCTGGGCTCTACATGCCACGTTATAGGTGTCAGCCCGCAAAACCCAATACGGGGACTGGGACTTGGGGAAAGGGGGTTGCCGTCCATGTACCAACAGGGAGTCTGAAGCTTTGGTCAGCGAATGCGGGAGGATATGGGCAACTTCCAAAGTCCGGAAGTCACGCGGCCCGATTAGATGGCCGTCATCATCCCTGGCATTTCCTGGCGCGGCTTCATAACGCTTACGGCCCTCGGTGGTATCGAATTTGCGTGAGATCACACAGCGGTGGCGATCGCGGACGAGACAGGTGCCGCGGAGAGTCGAGACGCGTTCTGGCGTACCGACGACGGCTTGGGGCAAATCGGAGCCTTGGGCCCTCTGAACGGCGGAATTGGTGATGGGGGACGGCTGGGGAGTTTTGTTCGAAACGGCCTTTACTAGGTAGTAAAAAGAGGCATATGTTAGACTGGCCCGGCGGAAAGGACAAGGAGAGAGAAAGGACAAGGAAGTCTTACGCGGCAAGAAGAAGTTGTCCATTAGGTACTCTGCGAAGGCGTCCACCGATTTGCAAAGGCGCTCCTTCACCTCCGGGTCGCCGAAATCGACGTCCGAATCGGTGACGTTGCCCGCGAGAGGAAGATCCAGATGTTCGAAGAAGCTCGACAAAAAAAGGCTCTTGGAATCATCCGACCGCGCATAGTCGTGGGTGAGCCGGACGAGGGCGGGGTGGTTGTAGCCCTGCTGCGGCTGCTGGTTTGCGGCAGCCTCGCAGTGCTGAAGAATGTGGCGCATACGGATGTTGGCCTGGGCGCGCGTATCTTCTTCCATGACGGGCGTCCCGGCGTGCAGCATGCCTTGGAGCGACGACTGGTGCCGATGATGGGGCCCTGCCGGGTATGCGTTTGTTCTCAGGTCCATCTCCGAGGCCCGGATTTCGAGTCGCGGCTTGTTGCTGGTCTGTGCTGGGGACGGCCCCACTTGAACAATAAAGCGGAAAAGAACAGCAGGGGACAGGAAAGAGGACAGGAAAGAAATACGAAAACACGGAAACACACGACCCGTGCATCCCTTCGAGTGCCATTAGGCAGAATAGGAAAGGGATAGGCAAAGGCCAACCTGTTTGTTGTTGTGACTCGGGTACGCTCGCGCTGTGTGATTTTTGCAGTTGGGTAACGTATTCGCATGGAATGTGCTGAAATGATGCCAAGTGCTAACTTGGGCGGATCGTTGATCTGTGACTCACACATGTACCTTTTGAAGGTCGCTCTTCCAGGCCCGCACTCTATGATCATCATGCTTGTTCCGACTTTGTTCTTGCTTTGGCGCGTCCGCCACCCGCCCCACCCGCGTCTGGTCGGCTTAATTCGTGGCATCCTCGCCCATCCGCCTCGCCTTGCGTGTCGCTCCGGTACTCCCACCCCCGAAACCAGCTGACCAGACCCATGTGCCGCCTGCCCACCACCTTCCTCTTTGCGGAATCCGCTTCCCTCATCACTGACTTCCCCGTCCAGTCTTCCAGTTCGAGCTCGTCGGGTTCCAAATGGGAGGAGGAGCAGCCCGCTGCTCCCACCTCTGCTCCCACCGCCGCTCCCGCCTCCGCTCCCGCCTCTGCCCTTTTCAACATTTCGCGCGGTCTCGCACGCGCCGACCGCTGCTTCCGCTGTACCTTGCGGGACCAGCCTTGCAACCTCGCTAGCTGCAAGTGCACCGCCGCCCTCCCCGTCGTCACACACCCGAAACAACGTTGGCTTCCGCAACCCAAAGAGGAGGATTGCCGACGACCAATCATTTGCCACACGGCTCGATCGGTCGCAGGCAGCGGCCATTTGAGGATGCCGATATGTGGGTCTGGCTCAAGCCTGACCAATCATTTTTTAGCGGCCTTTGTTCCTATGGAAATCCACATGGCTGACGGTTGCCGGACTCTCCGAAAAAGAGTGCGCTCGCTCAGCTCGACGAGGCGGCAGCCGTGGATCCGCAGGAGCGGCTGGGGCGCCTCGGGGCTCACGGGGGATCGTACGGCGGTCTTGGACCAGGACGCCCTGCTCTCGCCTCAGCCAGGCCTCGGCAAGGAGCACCAGGTCCGGTGCTACCACGAGCTCGTCAGCGACGGCGGCCGACCGCCCTATTCGCTGGAAACGCTTGACGATGTATACGAGCACCCCGCAGAGTTTATCGAGATGGTGCGGCCGTGGATGGAGGTCCTGTTCTCCTCTATAAACCCCGATAACTTGGGCGTGTTCTCGCGCCGCCAATACGTTCGAAGGAGTTCCGGAGGTGGCAGCGCGACAAACGTGGGCAGCAGGCGGAAGGGTAATCGCTTAAACGATTGGTAGACGGCAAGCGGCCCGCCCGGGCCCGCCGGCCCCACACGGCCGAACGCCACCAAAATCACCTTGACCTCGTCGCCAGGCCAAAAGTGGGGCCATTCCCAACGCCTACCGAACACTAACCGTCCGTCCGCGATGGTGAAGGCACCAACAACGCTGGTCACAACGCATTCCACCTCTGGCTTCCTACCAGTGGGCACCGCCGAGACGTCAGCGCCCCAGAGGGGGATAGTGTAAGGGGATCTGCCGCGACAACGGCAGATCACCGCCACAGGAGGTGGCTCGAGCCCTGGAGGGCCCACGCCACGCGGAGGCCTAAGGCACCCAGGCACACGACAGGAGCCCGAGGCCCGCGTTACTTAGGCAGCTTGTGGGAGGCAATTAGAGTAGTGCCGAGGACAAGCTGATGTTGTTGTATCGACCCTATAGCAATACAGGCCTTCAACCCTCTACAGATCGTCTGCTATCATCGTGATCACCTCGTACAGGCCTTCGGCTTACCCCGTGACACGTTACCCCGCCCGTACAAGCGAATATTTTAGGGAAACATATCAACTGATTTGATATGTATACAGCAGATAAGATTCTCGAGCCCGCGGAGAGAAAATATGCAGACCCCGAGGCCGCGCAGGCACAGGCACGGCACGAGATGCACGACAAGAAGGTCGAGATTGACCTCTGGAATCTCGATATTTCGGGTATGACCTCGCAGGAGTTGGGGAGCTATGAATTGCCTAAATAGCATTTGTTACACAAGAGATGCACGGGCATGTCGTTGGCATGGCATTCGGGTCCAGATGGGCCGCCACGATGGTGCAACATTGGGGTAGATGTGCCCTCCATATTACCCATGGCGCAGTATTAAATTTCCCACTTAAATAGGGATATGCCCACATTTGAGACGGTTAGGGAATAGGCCCGACACATACACAATAGAGTCAGATTTAGACGCACTTTTGCACGCTGTTGACATTTCCATCTGGACGAAATCAGATCGGGGGGTGGTGTTTGGACGCAGTGACTGGGACGCGAATTAAAACACAGGTTAGCGAAGGTGCGGACCCGAGGAGGCGTGGAGGAAGACGAACACCGCCAGACTGGATACGTGACAGAATAACAAAGATGGGAGTACTACTGACCCTGCATACCGACAGCGGGGCTCCCTGAGTGGAGGATACCGGAGGAAAAGGTGCTGCGACGAGGATGGGTGGACAGCCCAGATACGCGCCCGAGCAGAGGCCGCTAAAATGCCGTGAGGGGAGGCGGAGAAGGTCGAGGTAGAAAGACCACAGGGCCAGTCGGACAGGGGCAAGAAATTCCCACGGACCAAAATACTGTACACGCAGGAGAAACTGCGCAAGAACGACGAGGCGAGGAGCAGACACGCGCGACGCGTCGGGTATGGAACAAGGAGTCCCTGAACCGCTGGACCCCGGTTAGCTCGACAACACCTCCGCTGGTCAGCCCCGGCGGTTCCAGTCACCGGCACCAGGGTGTAGCTGGCCCCGCATGCTTGTGCGCGACGCCCAAAACGGCTATGGACAGGGAGTGCCCGCAGGGTCCTGCCTGCAGCCTTGGTTCCTGTTCACCCTTGGTTCCTGTTCACAGCCTCAGCGTTGTTACGGATCTTTGCCTACCAAAGAGACGTTGCTGCAGTAGGGTAGAACTTCGAAAAAACCCGGCCTTTCGATAGGCTATCAATCAGAGATGCAGGTGTGGCTGCGCACCGCCTCGCTGCCGTTTTGGGGCTGTGCGAGTCGGGCGTTGCATTAAAGCCTTACCCCTCCTTTCGCGACCTGACGATGCGCCCTTCAAGTTCTCGACAAGCGCTCGTCGACATTTTACTACGACATCCATCCGCCCTATATCGGCTGATTACTGACTTTTCATTCTCATTTCGTAAGTGCTACCGGCTTGCCGTGCGATGGAGGCTTTGGGAGCAGCAGCAAGCGCCATCGCGGTGGTCGAGCTCGCCGCAAACGTCGGCGCACTCTGCCTACAGTACTCCCGCGATGTCAAAAAAGCCAAAGACGATATCGACCGCTTTCGACAGCAAACAGAGGCTTTAAAGACAATTGCCGAAGGTGCGCAGCGGCTTCTGCAAAGTCCAGATGGGTCTCGATTTGAGACCGCGCAAAACCTGCGCAGCGCCCTTGCGAACGCCCGCTCGCAGCTCGATCCCATTCACACGAGGTTAGAGGAGAAACTGAAGAATGGCCGTACGCATCGTGCTATGAGACGTATGGGTCTGCGCGCCTTGGTATGGCCGTTCGAAAGCAAAGACGTCGAGAAAATCATCAGCGACCTCCGGCAAGAGCGGGACGCGATATCCGCCGCACTCCAAGTAGATCAAACGTTCGTCACCCCACCTACAAGCCTTTATTACGTAGCTAATTTCGCGCAATAGCAAGCTCACCGCCGACATTAACCGCAAAATCGACATTTCAAAGCTCCTTGTCGCGAAAGGCGCTGCATTCGATGCCCAGGCGAACGAACACGACCCTAACTGCCACCCCGATACCCGTGTGGACCTTCTCGCCGACATTCACAAATGGATCGAGGATCCCAACGCAAAATGCATTTTCTGGCTGCGTGGCATGGCCGGCACCGGCAAGTCAACAATCTCTCGAACGGTGGCTAAAAAGCTTTCTGCGGCAAAGGTGCCTAGTGCGAGCTTCTTCTTCAAAAAAGGCGAGGGCGACCGCGGCAGCGCCGCCATGTTCTTCACCACCATACTCGCCCAGCTCGTCCACCAGGTGCCGGTCTTGGAATCACATGTCCAAAGTGTAATCGAGAACGATCCAGCCATCGTCGACAAAAACAAGAAAGAGCAATTCGAAAGGCTCCTCCTGG
>NW_008804559.1:129427-134632 GCF_000145635.1 Gaeumannomyces tritici R3-111a-1
CCCGAATTGCAAAGCTCCAGGGCGGTTATCACGTGTAATTATGGCCCGTGCCCCAGACACGGACCATTTCCCGTGGTTTGTAGAAGACAGCCCACTTTGCTTCAGTCCACAGGGCTGCCGTTGGGCCTGTCGCGTCGTGTCGCGCCGCTCTCCTTTCTTTCGCACATTTGCAGTTGATTGAGCCATTTTCGACACCCATGGCAGCCGAATCACAGGATTTAGTCAACTTCACGCTAACGAAAGCTCAGTTTGAGCAATTGCCAGCCGAGGCTCGGGCCTTTCTGAATGCCACGAAGTCAGCCAGCCGTTCCGCGGGTAGGCGCGCCGCCGCCATCACCAATCAAGGCCTCCATCAGCAGGCGGAAGAACAGGTGCAAGAACAGCAGAAGGAAGAACAGTTGCAAACACTACTTGCATCATTTCCGCAGGAGAAACTGTCCTACCTACTCACACCGTTCCTCGCGCAGCTCAAACGGCAGCCGCAGGCCAAGCAGGATGGCAGTCAGTTCGGCTATGAACCTCGCGAGGCGGATTCTGAGGTCTCCCAGTTGAAGAACGAGGTCGCGCGGCTCGAGCAACAGCTGCAGGCCAAGGAGCAGGACGAGGAGGATAAGCGGATGAGGAGACTGCTCGCCGAGACGGACAAGACGAACAAGCGATTGCAAGCCGAAGTCGAACGGCTAAAAAAAGAAGCCGAGGAAAATGCCAAGCTTGCTGAACAGCAGAAGCGGCCAGGCGTGCCACCGCCAAGTCCAGCAGCCGAGCCGCCTGCCCTTGCCTTTGTGTCCCTCCCAGCGCCGACGCGGGATGGGCAGGCAGTTCCAGCTAGTAACGACTCCGTTCAGGCCGTGCCTGACAGCAACGCCGGCGGAGACCCCAGCAACGATCACGACGAAGCCGGTGCAGGCCCCCTGCCTATCTCAACTGCTGCTCCACCAACGGCAAACAGCGGGTCAGCGGGGAGTAGCGGCAGCCCCTCCAGCCCCGCCAGCGTATCTAGTCGCGGCCCCCCCAGTGACGGCCAACCGCTGGCCGATATTCACACTGCATCAAGTGTCGATCCCGAAGGAAGCCCCGAAATTGATATGCTCGACGCCGACTCCCCAAGCAGCCGTTCTGGAGCCGAAACGCGGGCAGCAGACCATTCGCCGCAGTCAATCAGCCATCACAAGGGCCGAGCCACGGCCGGAATTTTGGCCGCCGCCTTATCGGATTCCGAGGGCCAGCACGGTGACAAAGTCATAATCGAGCACTCCTCGGCTGCACCTTTCACTTCGGCCACATTCAGACCAACCAGAAAACAGCTCCCTAACGGTCGAACGCGTTCCCAGGTCGACGCGGCTCCCCAAGTTCAATCCACACTAGTTCCCCCGCCCCCTTCCGGCCAAGGCAACAACAACCCGGCTACTTTCCATGAGGGCGTGAAATACCAATGGAGGCCTTGCGAAGGCGACAAGATCTTAGTGCTCGAGCCATCACTGGACCAATATTCGGACCTTAAAGAAGGTCCAGAAGATAGAAGGCCTTTGCTTTTTACTGTTGCTGAGAATCTTGGAGCACGAAATCGGGGTGCAGTCGTTATCAAAATCCCGGAGGAGTGTCGACCAGTGCTTCCTCCACAGCCAGCTCAGACAAAAAAGTGTACAACCTACAGGCCGATGCCGGTAAAGGACGACTTTTGGCGACTCTACACCGTGTACGAAACACAAACCCTTCCCTCTTTGGACGGCGATACAAGCGGTGTCGGTTCTGGTCTTACTGTCGCCGTCGGTGAGCATGAGAGACGCATCTCAGAAGCTTCCAAAGAGGATCCGGAGAGCATCAAGGGTGTTGCTTACCTGACGGACATCCCAGCACACTCTGCCCAAGAACGCGAAGATGCTCTCCTACCCCCGGAAAGCCCAATCTGGCACATCCGGGATAACAAACTTCCTCGGGAAGGTGTACCTGGGCGCCCCTGTGTACCCGGGCTCCATACTCCGACTGCTTACCGAGGAACGAAGAGCGCACCATTTGCGTGGCATTTGGAAGACTTGAGTCTGGGCGCCATCAATCTTCTCTACATCGGGCGGAAAGTCTGGTTTGTTACCGAGCCAGCATCATCCAATAAAGCAACTGGTGTGTTCAGCAACGCACTGGGGGCCAAGGCGGACCATGACCAATTCCTGCGGCACCAAGCGTTGCACGGCGGCATCGAGCACCTGCGGAATAAGGGCGTTTCGACGATAGGTTTTATGCAGGAGCCCTGGGAGATGGTTATCGTCTACCCGGGCGCCTACCACTCTGGATTCAGCGTTACGGACACTCTGGCTGAAGCCGTCAACTATGCCGATCGGCTGTACACTTTCCCGAAGATGTACAAGCCTTGCGATGAACGCTGCCACAAAGACCAAGAGCCAATTACGCGCGAGCTAGTCTTTCCCTCCGAGGCAGAGATTATCCCTGTTGGTGAGGCTGGTTCTGCCGTACGGCGGTCCTCAAGGCAAATCGCCACTTTGCTCCCTGCGCCTGCCAAGAATTCTATGGGCTCCCCAAGGGGCCCCCAGAAGAGGAAACGCTCCACAGGCGAGCCAGGGTTAGCAAGACACACTGGACAAAGAAACTCCAAATCACACGAACCAGAGAACAGGCAAGGTGGGCTGCAAGACGAGCCGCCAGCGAAGCAGAAAAAAAACACTCCATCTTCCCAGGCCATAGCAGAGGAGTTAACTGGCCCACACGCAATAGAGCGGATCATGCGCTACGCAAGATCATGGAAAGAATGGCACTCTTCACCCGTCTTGCCAACCTTGGCCAACAAGCAAACCCAACCCCACGATGCCACGTCTGAGGGATCCAAGTACCTGGAACTTGGGTGGGATTGGGAAGAAAAAGCAGAAATCAGCAAAATAGTGGGCGCTTTACTGGCAACCCATGGCCTCAAGAAGTTGTACGATATTGTGCCTGGGGGCATGTATAACGGATCCAGGGTGAGACAATTACCAACAGCACTCTCCGACAAAGTCAGAGCCGGCCTTCGCACAAAGCTTTCGGACGACGCATTCAGGAGCAAGTTGAAACGATTGCGCAAGTTTCTGAAAATAGGCGAGGACTATCTGCCATTCATGTCTTGTGCTACTCTAACGAGTTCCAGTGCTGCCCTGGGACATCTTGAGAGATTGGCGGATGACGAAATAGCAGAACTGCGCGACAAGCTCGACAGCGACCTGAAAGCCAAAATCTTTGCGGCCATGGGCAGCGAATTTCGAACCATGATTCTAAAGACCCTTGGTCGTGAGCCAGATACGACACATATCGACCGGGTTCTCGAGCTGCTGGCGAATAATTTGAACGGCTGGAGTGGTGCGCAGGTTGAATCAGGACAGAGCGAGTGAACGCAGGGGGTATTTGTTAGAGCCATATGGGGGCCAATAAACTAGTGGTGCGGAAGGTCGTTCATTCAAGGAATCTACCCTGCGGGCCTCGCGATGCGGGGATATCTATCTATGGCGGGGTAAAGCCATGTGCTAATCACGTGGTCGCTACACCCCTTGGTAGCCGTGACAGCGTTGTGGTTAGTTCAGATTTGCGGAGAGCCCCACTATTGAGTGCACGGACGAAAAAGTGTGGCCAATGGCCACACTTTTTCGTCCGTGCACTTGTTAAAGCACCGAAATTTGCCAGGCCCGGTGTTCGTGGACAGCCTCTTAAGGTCGGGTGGGAAAGACTTCTAGTTGCATTGCAAAATATCTAAAAGCTGTCCTGTTTTTTCTAAGTACAAGAGAGAGTCGTACAACGACTCTCTGCTCCCTTTTTATAGAGGGAGCAGAACGGAACGCGGACGTGTTGTTCGGGGCGCTCCGCGCCCCGAGTGCGGAGGCCACGTGCACGGTCCGGTGTGCTTGTCCGTCCGGCTCCAGTATGGAGCCCGGATCTAGAGCGTGAATTCTTCCGGACCAAAATTCTCCTGACCTTGGACGCCAGTTCCTGTGCGATCACGAGGTGCCCTTCCAACACTTATCCCAGTATATGCGCCGTCGAGCCCGGCCAGCTTGGGGTGTCAGGCATGTATGTGCCTTCGCACCGCGCCCTGCAGTCGGCCTGCAACCTTTTGGCCGTGTTGGTATCTCCACCTCAAGCGTCTGTGAACCTCCCCGTCATGCTCGCAGCGCCCTGGCCCACGTCGACAAACCCCCCCCCCCCTATCCTGGTTGCAAGTTCCAAAATGGAACACAGTAGGGTCACGAAAGCCAAAAGATACATTCGCCTCGCCTCGCAAATCACTCAATCGCAAACTCCACTGGCCACCGTGTAACGTGCTGTGCACTGGGGAGGGGGTTCTCCAGGGGAGATCTCAGAGGTTCAGGTCACTCAGCTATCTTGGAGGAGATGCAAGGGTGTAGTGCATTCAGTGATCAATTCCGAATCTCACCAAAGACCAACAAAAAACGGTTGCTTGCCCTCCAGTTCCCTTGACAGGGGATCTTGCAAGCTCTACTTATACATGATGCCGTAGAGGCATCCTGTCGCCACGCTACAATCCTCTCGAAGCCTCTGGTTGCCACGCTGTAATCCTGTCGAGGCTTCTGGTTGCCACGCTGTCATCCTTTTCCGGATGGCTTCCCAGCCTTTTAGCTCCTGTTTGGGAGGCGTTGACCCGTGGGGTGTTACACACCGGAAGAAGAACGAAGTAACCGTTACGCCCCAAAAGCGTTCTGGCCGACCCGCCGCCCCACCCCGCAGACGAGAGGATGGAAACCTACCCCCCTGCTTGGGCCACGTCGATTCGAAGGAGGCGTCCAATAAGCCCATGTCAAGGATGTTTACCCCTGCCCTTGTCCTGCTGGCCACAGTGTAGCGCGCTCACTTCTCTGCATGAATTGAAGCTAAGCCATCGACAAGCCAATAGGGAACGCGCAGCGCCGATTTTAATGCATACCCCCCAGGCATGGCAAGTCCCAGGCCAGCCTCTGCCGGAACGTGGAGTAGCTTGCAAAGTGGAACCAATTGACGCTGGGCCTGAATCACATACCCGCTCAACACGCACGAGACACGCCCACGCCGGAAAGGCCGAGAAGGAAAAAAAGGGCGGCCAAGAAAGGTAGTACCAAGAAGTTAAAGCCACTACGACCGGCAGGGCGGGCAGTTCCACAAAAAATGGCCGAGTCGATAACGGGATAAAGGTCGGGCGGATGGGAGGTTAACTTGACAGATGGAGGATTAGCA
>NW_008804559.1:135729-137705 GCF_000145635.1 Gaeumannomyces tritici R3-111a-1
TTACCGGGTCTGCCTGTGCAGCCGTGGTCCTGGTCTCCTTTGGCGTGTTTTTTGGTGGTCTGGGTTCCAGTCCAAACAGTTTGGCCGTGGCTGGGGCTCTTAACCCGACCGGGTGCAGCCTTGGGGTTGGTATCGGTTCGACCGGGGTGAGGTCGTGCAGCCTTGACAGCCTCGTGGGCGTTTCCATGGAATGCCTAAGCCTATAGGTGATGGGGTGGTTTACTGGGAGAGTGTGTAGCCTGGCAGACGCCCTAGCGAGCTCCCTGCCCCATACCTCTTGTGGGGAAAACCCCGTGTTCCAGTACCGGATGGCCACCGGGGACGTTCGCCATGCTGGGGTAAGTGCTTTAAGTGCTGGTTTGGTCAGGTGTGGCCAAAGGCCGCACCTTTATCCTGTCAGTCCTTCCTTATCTAATCTCCAGCCAATCGGCTATCAACTCTATCAACTACACTGGCGACGCCGTGCCATAACAGTAATCTATCCCTCAGATGCCATATCCTTTTTGCCCAAGCTCGTTCCAGGTGTTTGGGCTTGCTCTGGCGCGACGGGGAGCAGATCGGTAGGCTCCAACCTCTTTGCTGCCGTTCTCTCCAGCGTCGTCCTGGCCCCGACTGGAGGTCTGTAACAGCGAGGCGTGATGTTTTTATCGCGGGTTCCGCCGCCGTCTCAGATCTTTCGTCAAAAGCCTCGGCCTTCCGACTTTTAGGGTGCTGGTGGTGTGTTGTTGCTTGTTTGTTGCTGGACTAGGAGCGTCAAGAGCCCGCCCATTACCGCTGGGGTGAAAAGGGTTTGGTGTGCCGAGAACCCCTCTTCCCGCCTGTCGTTCACGGCGTATCTCCGTCAGGGCTCTGGGTCAGGTGAGCTGGCCTGCTAAGCCCCCGCACCGATGCCAGCGACCCGCACCAGGCTCAAGTTGACAAGGAACCCGAGCTCGGTCGATCCGTCGGACCGCACTCCGAATTCTTCGGCGTCGTGAAGAACCCTGTCGATGTAATCCCCCGCCCCCGAAAGGTGCAGGATGTGCCCGATCGCGCGATGAATAGCGAGTAGACGAGGTAAAGGCGGGTCGATGGTCTTATCTTCGGTGGTGTGGAGAGTCCGAATGACGGGCAAGCCTAAAGCTGGCTTAAGATATCGATTGAACGCATCAATGCGATAAGTATGCGGGGGCTGCCCGTCGGGAAAATGATCGAAAAAGATTTTGAAAGAGCCGAATGCAAGGTGGTGATCATGAGATAAACTGATTGCGTTGTAGGGCCGGTCGATGTCGGCGCCTTCGATCAGGTGCACAACTCCCACATCAAACATGTTCAGAATATCCAGGGCCGCTTTTCTAGCAGGACTTAAGACGGAGTCTGGAGAACTTTTGGCTAGTGAATGCGGGAGGATGTGAGCCACTTCCAAAGGCCGGAGCTCATGCGGGTCGATCGGAGAGTCATCATCGTCCAGAGCATTGCCGTCTTTTGCCGCTGAAAATCGACGTAGGGCCTCCGCAGTGTCGAAATTTCGTGAAATTACGCAGCGGTGGTGATTGCGGGTGAGACAAACACCACGGAGAGACGAGAGACGATCTGGCGTACCGGCGAAGGATTGTGGTAAAGAGGAGCCTTGGGCCCTCTGGACGGCGGAGTGGGTTATGGGGGACGGCTGGGGCGTCTTGTTCGAAGCGGCCATGAGCGGCAAGAAGAAGCTGTTCATCAGGTACTCTGCGAAAGCGTCCACCGAAGTGCCGAGGGCCGCCTTCACTTCCGGGTTCCCAAAGTCGACGTCGGGATCCGTGGCATTGCCGGCGAGTGAAAGGGCCAGAGACTCGAAAAAGCTTGACAGAAAGAGGCTTTTGGAATGGTCGGAAATTGTGTATTCGTAGGTGAGGCGGACAAGCGCGGGGCGGTTGTAGCCCTGCTGCGGCCGCTGGTTTGCGGCGGCTGCGGCGGCGGCGGTGGCGGCGGCGGCGGCGGTGGCGGCGGCGGGGGCG
>NW_008804559.1:138542-144579 GCF_000145635.1 Gaeumannomyces tritici R3-111a-1
CACCTCCTCGAGTTGATTGAGAATGTGGTACAGACGGACTTCGGCCTTCGCCCTCGTATCTTCTGGCAACATGGCGGGAGTTCCGGCGAGCAGGATTATCGTGCCTTCGAGCGAGGAGCGGTGCCGACGGAAAGGCTTTGCCTCGTAGGGACTTGCTCCCAGATCCATCTCGGTGGGGAGTCGCGTGAATTTATGGTGGTCTGTGCTTGAAGCGCCCCACTCGAACAAAGCGGAGTCGAGCAGTGGCTGTGCAAAGGAAATCAATTGTAACAAGGGGTCAGTAACGGCTTGAACGAGATCTTAATTGTAACAAGGAGACAACTGTCAGCTTGAGAGAATGCTTCTGAATTATAATAATCTCTCAGGGCCTCAAGGAGTTGCTTAAGGAGTCAGAATCTCCTCGAGGGATCCCTTCGAAAGGCGCCCTCTATATAGGCCCCAAGGTGGCCCGTGCAGGGTACGTATCTATGTAAGGGGTTGTCCTGCCGAGCCTACAGCCGGCGGAGATCAGCCCATTCTACAGCAAGGTTCTTGTGTCTGTCCCAAGCGTCCCAACCGTAGGCGCTCTCTTATCATGGCCTCTCCATTGGCCTCCTGTTGGCCCAATCGGCCTTCTCTCGGTCCCGAGGGTGATCCCCGTGTGGCAATTGTGCTATAATCTCTCAAGGCCTCAAAAGATACTTAAGGAACCAGAACCTCTCGAGGGACCCCATCGAGCAGGCGGCTTATATATAAGCCTCAAAGTAGTATGTGCAAAGTCCTGAAGATCCCCTTTAGCGTGCCAGGCGCCGGAGGGAACTCACACAAAGACGGCAGCGGAGAAGAGAAAGTGCAAAAGACGACAGTTGTTACGGCTCTGGCATTATCTAGCTAAGCCCAATCCAACTAGGCCAAAAGGACGAGAAAGTACAAGTCGGACGACTTGTACCTCACGTTGGGCTTAGTACCTTGGTGCAAACGAGACATGGCTGCGTCCGCCCAACAAGGCACGCCGCGCCATCACAACAGTAGAGATGAGGAATTGCAAAATCGGCACCAGAGAGGAGAAAGTGCAAAAGACGACAGTGGAAATGAAGAATTGCAAAAGACGGCAGCGGAGGGGAGATATCACGGACCTGTAGGGGTGATATTTGAGGGGAGCAGAAAGATGGTATTGGGGAGAGGTCGGCCCGCAGGGCCCGTATGCGCGAGGGGCGGACATCCCTCACATAGGGTCACGTGCAATGGGGCCGCCTATCTAATCGATCGCTGCAATCGAGGACTTCTGCCAGATACAAGAGGCCCTATAGGTCGTGACAGGAGAAAATGCAAAAGACGACAGTGGAGATGAGGAATTGCAAAAAACGGCAGTGGAGATGAGGAAGTGCAAAAAACGAGCTAGGAAGGGCGTAAAATAGCTGCATGTGATTGGTTATATTAGGCATGTTCTCCACAGGCCAACATGGGTTCGCCATGCAGCGCCAAGCTTAACCCTAGGTTCGGTTTGAGTGCTCATCTCTGCTCTCTGTCACGATCACGGAGAATAGGACTCGTAGCTAGTTTCAATTGATGCTACGGACGAAGACTCTCATATGGGGAGGGAAGAGGAGGAGAAGCGCGAAGCGCCGAACCGCGACGCGGAAGAAAAGGTGGCGTCTTATCGCATGGGCCATTTCGCGGCGCGTGCTCACGTGCATGCCTGCGGCATGCGGGTGAGCTGCCTTGGGCCGTCACACTCCCCTGCCAACACTAAATAACATCGCATGTGGATCCAGTCGAAACCAACGATTGTCCAGTCTTTCGGGCGATTGCAGGTCCCACCAAACCCTTGTCGGTACTTCGTTTGGTGGCCAACCACGCTGGGCATAGGTATTCCCTCTGCTTGTCGCTCGCCCCATCCCGGTATGTACATAGGTACCGCTACCGCCCCCAGCCTAGTTGGTGGAGGCAAGTCTCGCTGTGATAAGTACTTGCACATATTTCCGGTAAAAAACGCTAGAATCGGCGCCTCCCTCCAATGGCCCCACCCACTCTACCCGCCCTCAAGATTGAGGCAGGGTTAACGCTAACAATCGATTTGGCACAAGACGCACGGCTGTTGCGCACGTCAAAGATCCCACTCGGCAGCTTCCCCAGGCATCGGACGCATATGGTACCTTTGTGGCCCGTGCACAAGCAGCGCACATACCACGCCTTATTTTGACACTAAACAGGTTCCTACGTCGACTTGCTGTCGGCGGTGGACACTTAACCGATCTCTCCATATGTATGGTGTCGGCAGCGGGTGTGACGTTGTCGTTGCCTCCTACGACTTCCCCAACCTCAATCAGGCGGTCGTAAACTCCGTGATAGCCTCCGGAATCAATCCAACTGTTACGACGTGGCATTTGAGCCCTCGACTTGTGCGGAACGTATGTGAATGTTAAGCTGGAGAGGTGTGGCCGAAGGCCGCACCTTTATCCTGTTAGTCCTTCCTTATCTAATTTCCAGCCAATCGGCTATCAACTCTATCAACTACCACTGGCGACGCCGTGCCATAACACCAACCTAGGTCAACAGGAACACCGCGAATCTAACCCACGAGTATAGAACTAGCGTCGTGGCCCGTTCCACCTGTAGTAACAAAAGCTGCAAGCCCTGGTCCAGCGGTCTGGTCGCTATCAATATTAAGGGCAGCCCAAACAGTGGCTATTACCACGCCGAAGTTTTTGATCAGTGCTGCAAAGCCTGCAAACAACTCGGCGCCTTGGAGCTGGACGAGACCGTTTATGTCGAGCGAGTCGCGCGCCGGCTCAAGATCTGGGCGGGGATGCCGTTGGAGGCGCCTGTTCTCTCGGCAAAGACGAGCAAGCCTCACGAGCGTAGGCTTTGCGAGGGCTGCAAGAGGGGCTACTGTTAGGGTTGAAATGGATGGTGAAAGCAAGTTGCTTGTCGACCCAAGAGGTGGAAGGCCATGTCGCCGTGTAGCCGCCGCCGTGTTTCGATAAGAGCTTCTGGCCTACGAGCTACGATACTGGACCTGCGAGGCTGCGGGAGAGGTTTTAGACGGGAAGAAGCGGCTAAGAAATCGAGTTGATAGTGGATCTCCGCGGAGACGGCCAGGCAAAAGCAGAACAGCAGTAGCTCGGTATTACAAGCCAAAAGACAAGCATTCGTGCTCTTACCTTTGGTGTTCCAACGTTCGGGACTTGGACGCAGGCTCTTGCCCCAGCACGAAACCAAGTACTGCGCTGTTAGACGAATCTGAAATTGCCAGTAGCTGCCTTTTGGATCATGTGCACATGGCTGGGTCTTACGTGCCTTTAGTCCGGCTATGACAGCGTTGGGCTGCTCAAATCTAAGGCGTACTGTCAGACTTTTAGCACTGTCTCGAAATTCTGTCCCACAGGCTGCCCTTATAGCACGTGAGCCCTGTAGATGCTTTAGAAAGAATGCCCTGCGGCTAACATGAATGCCTTGCGGCTAACACACCCCCTCAAGGAAGCCATCAGTGGTGACTTTCCTGGCCCGTATTCTAGTCGATTTCAGGCTGGTGCGGAAGGGCACAGTGGTGCCCCCCTCATCCATCTGAAGTTTATTCAACCAATACCTCAGACCCAGGAAGAACCTCCTCTATTTTATCCAATTTTTCGTTTGTTATTTCAGGCAGTTTCAAGGATCCGAGTAGCTAGGTGATATCCGTAAGGTTGAGTTAATCTCTGAAGCGGGTCATCTTGTTGCCAGCCAGGGCCTTTGTGAGGCCGTCCGCAGGCATCTGGTCGGTTGGCGTATAGGTAACGTTAATTCTTTTGGAGTGAGTCTTTTGGAGTGAACTTCCTGTCGAAGCCAATGATTGTGGATGTCGACGTGCCGGAGCTTGGTTTGCAGCGTGTATAGGTCTTTATTAACAAGGCCAATTGTTTGCTGATTGTCGCATTTGATCTTAATGCTGCAGTCGTTGAGGGTAACTCCCAGCTCTTTGATCAACCTGCTCACAAAGAGAGCTTCCTTGGCGGCTTCTGCAAGAGCGAGCAGCTCGGCTTTAGTTGTTGACGTGGTTACTGTGGCCTACTTGCTAGCCCTCCAGCCAATGATTCCACCAAAGAGTGCGATAACATACGCCTAGAAACTCTTGCGGTCTTGCGAATTGTCTACAAAGGATGCATCGATATAAACAAAAAATCGTTGCTTCCACCGTATTCGAGGGCGAGATGGCGTGTTTTATATTTATAGATACAAGACAAAAGTTTCGCAGGATGGCCACATCGTCTTTAAACCGTCATTTGCCTCGTCACTGCTGCTGCCAGATTCGGACCCTGAGTCCCGCTGGACACTTTCGGTGCTAGCAGGCTCAAGCGATACCCTGTCGATTGAAGAAATCTTCTGCGGCCGACCTTCTTGCGCTCATGAGCCTTCAGACCGGATATGCTCGAAGGAAATCTGCCAGGTTGAAAGGATGGCGTTTGAGGCCGCACTTTTTCGTCCGTGCGTTTGACCAACCAGGCGTAGCAAATTCCAGGAGTTCAGGTTCCGCCCCCATTTGAGCAAGGCTATCTTGTTAACCCCGGACTAGCTCCAGGTTTTCCCTTTGTTCGTGGACAGCCCGTTGTTACAAACAGGCTTCCACTGCTCCTCAGGTAGGGCAGCCTAGGGAAGGTGTTGAACAGTACACTTGACAAGGGGTTCTGATCTTGGAGACAATAGTTTGGCTATTTGCTCAAGGGGATTACCTAGGTTGACTGATGCCCAAGCCTTAGTCAAAACTATCTACTACACTAGGAATCCCGTTCTTCTTATGCATGTGAGATTCTACTGCTGTGTTCGATATGTGTAATATGCTGTGATCCTTCCGATCCAACATACCACCTTCGATTGGGGTACTATGGCTGATATGTTCCTAGCAATCCGATCCCACGTATTACCTGGGAGGCACGTCATCTTCCGTTAAGTGGTGGGGTCCTGACAGCCTGACTGTTACCCTCCACCTTGACGTCCCGTCCTCCCCTGGCCTTTTCTGTCTGGTCGTAACACACGGATAGATATCCCCGCTTCGCGAGGAGGCCCACAGGGCAAATTCCTTGAATGAACGATCTTCCGCACCACTAGTTTATTGACCCCCATCTAGCTAACACCCCCGTTAAGTTGGCTAAGCATTTTAGTGTCCATTTCACTCCGGCTGCCGGAAGGTTGCTGGGCACTGCTTTGAAAATGGTGGCTGCTCATTGGCTGTCCAAAAGGGCAAACTAGATGGGTGCCCAGGGTAGTCACGCCGTCCTGGATGGTCGGGATTGGAACAAAAAAAGTAAAGCCGGGATTAACTGGCTGGAAGACGCACTGGTTGCCGGTCTTCTTACAGTTGAAGCATTTTCGATCTGCCGCGGTCTGGTAACCACTGCAGCGAGTCTAATCCACGCCGAAAAAAATCGCGGGTTAGTTAACTGTAGCTAAAGTGCACACATGGGATAATGTCTGGGTGGGAAAGTTAGGCGGAAGAGCTGACCTTGCGCTTCCTGCAATACGTCTGGCGCGACTGGCCGCACGCCTTCGTCAGCCACCCGGCCAACGGGGCCGAGCACTTTATGCCGCTGGCCGTCTGCGCGGGCGCTGCGGGGGATGGGGTGGCGAAGTCGTATGTTGATGAGTTTATGGGGTTGGAGATCCACTCGTATTATTGGGACTGAGGACGATGTAGATGAAACTCGTGCTCATCATACCTGGGTGAGGGAATTGTACAAAGGGAAAAGAAAGGGAATCAGAAATATGCGAACTGCGATACGTTGCTTGTAAGCTCCAGCATTGTGGGGAGAGAGACAAAAAAAACCCAAAAAAGAGAAAAAACAACCAACTCTCTGCCCAAGACCGTCGTGATATCGCTCGTCACTTCATTGCTTGACTCCACCCGCGATCCTTGTGTTTATAAATCTAAACCCCCCCCCCAGGTGCGTGCGTCCCCGCGGGGCCGTGGTGGGCGCCGCTGTGGGGGGGCTGGTGATGGCCCACGTTCCCGCGGCCCCAGCCGGCGCCGTAGCGGAACTCCTTGACGGCGCCGCCTGCGCCGCGGGCGACACGCCTCCGGCGT
>NW_008804560.1:0-3776 GCF_000145635.1 Gaeumannomyces tritici R3-111a-1
CGACCGCAGAGCTCGTATTGGCGTTTAGGGGAGGGCCGGCTGTATCCTGAGAGGGACTATCGGGGGGGCTGCTGAGGGAACTGCCAGACGGTGACTGTGCTCCGGAATTCCTGCCCGGGGGTGCGGCATCGGCGGCGTCGGGCATATCGATGTCGGCTGCACCTTGGGCGGGACCGCTGGGCGACTGCGGTTCGGGATCGCTGCTTGATACGGCGTGAGCATCGCCCAGCAGTGAATTCATCGAGTGGAAACTTCGAAGGGTTCTTCGTCTAGAGCCGGGGTCGACCTCAAGTGGTGGGGGTTTCGTTGCAAGTGCATCCGACTGGCTTTCGCGGGGGGGCCTGCTGGAAGTGCTGGAAGTGCTTGCGGAATCGGTGGAGCCGGCGCTACTCTCTTGCTCGCTGCTCGCCGTCGATGACGCAGCCGAAGATGGCGAAGGGCCCGATGCAGGTGCCCCAGAGACTGCATCTAAGTCGATAGTTAGCTCTTTGTTTGGCGGTTGCCTGCCTAATGTGGCTGCTCACCAGTCCCGGCCGTATTCCGTTGGCGAAGCTCAAGTTTAGCCTGTCTCTTGGCCTTTTCAGCCTCTTGTTTGAGCCGTTCCTTTTCGGCCTCTAATTCCTCTATCTTCTTGGCTAGCTTGGCCCGGACATTCTCGATCTCTTTGGCGTGCTGTTTTGCTAGCTGTCTCTCGATGTTCTCGGTATGTTGCTCAGTCTGCTCACTGGTCCCGGCTGTACTTTTCTTCTTGCTCTGGCGCAGTTTGTCAAGCTCGGCCCGCAAGTTCTGGTTCTCCTCGGCCTGCCGTCTGATCTCCTCAGTCTGCTTCTCAGCCTGCTGCTGGGCCCTCTCCTCAGCCTGCTCTTTAAGCCTTGTGTTTTCTTCCTCCAGTTCCCGGATCTTTGCGTCGCGGTCGCGGTCGCGGTCGCGGGCACGGGAGCGGTTTCCCAGGTTGCTTTGAAGCCATTGCTTGACCTTAGCGGGTCCGTTGGAAATGTATTCCTTGACTTCGCGAGGCGCGTTATCGAAAACGCCGCCTAAGGCCGCCATTGCGTCGAGGCCCGCTCAATCGAGCGAGTGATGCTTGAGTGGAAGAAAGAGGTCCGCGCGACGTGGGGCAGCTGGCCGTTTTAATGCGGACTACTTACGGATTTGTGGCTGACGCCCTTGGTATTGGTAGGGTTTTGGCAGCGCCAGGCAGCGGTTATGCATTGTTTGTGGCTGACGTGGCTTAGCGGAACGCGTTTTACCGCGCCGTGTTCGTCGCGTCAAACACCGCATCCCAACGCGAATCGTCGCGCAAACTCGCACATCCAGTTTGGCAGGAACTTCTCGGTACCTGAGTGCAAACAATTAGACATATGCATAATTTAAACGCTTGCAAAGCAGATTATGCAAATAGGATGGAGGGGGAGGGGTTGTCGACCAGCCATTGCCGCAGTATAGGACAATATAAACCCGATTAAAAGGCTTCCTCTAGGCCCAAATAGACGTGCGCAACCGAGGCGCCCCTCAATTCGAGATGCGCGCACGTTTATACCCGTCTGGGTTCCATTTATAAAAGGTCGGAAGTCCAGTGAAAGGGCTGATGGCGTGTCAATGCAGGCCTTATTGCTTGATGCGGCGTCGTGGCGACATCCCCGTTCTGTTTTCCACCCTAATAAGTGCTCAGGTGGTGCTCAGGGATCTAACCACCCCCACCACACTTTCGCAACCAACATCGCCTCGCCTTCCACGACTTTGGTCAACTTTACGGCAAGCGGGCGTGAAGGCATATCCGAGTGCTGAGTCGAGGCCGGTATGAAAACCAGGGACTGTGGTGGCGTGGCGCCTGGGGAAAGTTGAAATCGGATTAACGTCTGTGCCTCGGGTGGGGGTGCATTGCGCCCCTCCCGTCAAGCAGCCACCACTGTGGCTCTCAGACGCGCCCGCGACGGTGGCTGGGCGACTCTAAGTGGCCGCGTTGCGCCGGCTCTAGGAGGATAGGTACAGGGAAAGTTATAACCACGAGGCAACCGTAAAATCCTACTCCTGGCCTCCTCTCTTTCCTTTTGGGCCCTGTGTCCCCTTATTCCAGTCTGCCGACCTCCACGATCGGGAGCTCCTCCTCCACTTCCGAGTCCTCCGGGTCCTCCTCCCGGGATTCTTGTCCCTTGGCCTCTATCCCATTTTTGTTGACGTGCATTAACTGGTCAACCCCTATGTTTTTGAGTGTTTTCTCGATCCTTATCCGGATCATAGCGTTTTTGCCCCTCCTCCACCACTTGGCTTCCTCCGTGTTGTTTTGTTCCAGGATGGGTTCCTTTCTCCATGGGGCGGGCACCTTGCGTACCTCGCATCTATCGGTGTGACCTACTTTTTTGACCTTTCCGCAGATGCAGTACTAGCCTGGCGCTGGCAGGTGGCTAAACCATAGGTGGTAGGACTTAAAGTTGTCGTGTCCCGACCCTTCTGCCAGCAGTGAAGCTGGCCCCTGCCTTCCACTAGCGCGGGGTCGTGTGTCACCCTTTCGCACGCTCCCCTCCCGTGTATGTCCTTTTCCCATGTGTGCTTGGGGTCCCACGAGACGTTGGCGAATGAGGTCGGCCTGTTAGCCTCCCACCACACTTCCGGGTCGGCTTGTTCTAGGCGTGGGCCTGGGTCCCCCTTCGGGCGGGAGGCCTTGGGCGGCCTGTTCTGCAGGCCGAATAGGTCCACCACCTCTGTCGCCCCTGGGCTGATTGGGTTTAGGTTTCGGAACCGTTCCGGTACGGTGCTTGTGTACAGTCTCGACAGGCGGGAGGGGGTATCCATCGAATGCCTGAGCCTGAACGTGGCGGGGTGGGTGACCGGAAGGGTGTGCAGCCTTCTGGACGCCCTGGCCAGCTCTCTTCCCCATACTTCTTGTGGGGAGAACCTGCAAACTATGGGACGACTTGAGCCCATCTTTATGATATGATTAGCGCTACAAGAGAAGACCAAAAGACCCAATACTAATGTCCGTGGGGACTCCGTCTGGGAAGACAGGCCCAAAGGCTCGCACTACCGTCTTTTAATGCAACACGCCACGCAAGGGTAGTCGGGAGCGTGCTGCGGCGAAAAGACAGCGTTCTAACGGCAGGGGCGTTTGAGCGCCCCGTCGGGTTTAAGACGGTGGTCGACCCTCGCGGCGTGCATCTTTGCGAGGGCCGTCAGAGACATGATCTTTGGCGATGAATCTCTCGACGGTTCGCCGCGTCAATTTCTTAACAGCATGCATAAATCCGTTGGCCGACCGCGACGCTTGAAAGTCGCCGCCCTAATCCTGGCCCCTGCATACGCAGCTTCGCAGCCAACTTCTTTTTGTGAACGCACCCCCCGCCACCATTGCTAGCACCGGCTGCTCTGCCCAACCGTGTACTAGCCCCAAATGCGACAATCCGCCGCGCGAGTCCCGATGGAGTGAATTTACGCCCCGACCGTTTCGGGCATAAACCCGACAACGGGGACGACTGGCGAAATTGCCGAACCTGGACCTATACCTCCTCGAAGTTGCCAGTCACTTCGTATTTCGCAGGTTGCATATGCAGGCCAACGCATGCTTGACGTTAAGGCAGCTGCTTCGAGTAAGGGCGTCGACCTGGGGAGAGGTTGGGACAGCTGTCGCCGCCTCTGGCTCGAAAGTACAAGCAGTGGGCAGTAGGCAGGCTGCGGAACAAGGATTCAAGTGCGCTTACCTGTGCCAACTTAGCTTTAAGCCCATCGCCCACCCTCGACGTACGGGTGAACACAGTCTTCTGAACGCGGTGAAGGAACAC
>NW_008804560.1:4857-84278 GCF_000145635.1 Gaeumannomyces tritici R3-111a-1
AAAACGGGAACGTAATTGCGTTCGCCATCTGGACCCAGGAGAGCCACTTTCCTGCCGAGCAGCGAGATGGTGAGGGATTCGCTCCGCCATATCTCTCCTCTCTCCGGACTCCCGTTTTATATACAGATTCACTAATCTGCTAATCTTTCTTTGGACCAGAATGTCCCCCGGAGGACCTCGCCGAAAAATTCAAGCTCGTCGGCTCCCGAACGGACGTCTTCGAAAAGGCCAGCGCGTGGATCCGGGACAGGATCAAGGACGCCGGCATTCAAGAATGGTTCACCATGCACCTGCTCGTAACAGATCGTCCCTTTCGTTGCCGCGGCGCTGCAGCGATGCTCCTTGAGGAGTTTGTGAAGGAGGCCGGAGGGGGATATTGTTTGGTCGAAGCCAGCCGAATGGGGGAACCCCAGTACGCGAAAAAAGGGTTTGAACATGTTATGGACATGCCAGTGAAAGTTAAGGGCGAGGAGGAGGGAACCAACGTTGCCGTTATGTGGAAGCAGCCAACCGCAGCGGAAATTACTGTAAGGTGGTCGCCGCCTCCTCCGTCGCCGCCTCTTCCGCCGCCGCTTGCTTCGCTTCCCGAAGAAGATTTGAGCTTTATGCAAACCTTAAAGGAGTCTGACCGAAGAAAAATGGGCTTTTTAGAATAAGATGCGGACTTTCCCAGTTTTAAAGCGCTTGCTTAAATTAGTGAAAAATGTATCACGAGTCCCCATTTAAGAGCAGACACCGTTTTAGGAACACAAAATTATATTTTGGGTGGGCATGATGATAGTGTTAAGAGGGCTGGGACCCGTGGTACAAGCGGCTTCCGGAGGCGGTGGGAAGACCACGGAGATGCGATTTCCAACCGGACCGGCCGTATACGTCAGTGCAAACCGGACAGCCTCAACAGGCTGCGGACGTACGATGAGCCGGCGAGCAGGCCGACATGATAAGGGAGTTCCCGGGCCACCACGTCAAGAAGACGAAGGAGGCCGCTTGCATCGACGCACCTGTCCTAAGCCCTCGCCTGGTCCAACAGCGAAACGATTTACGTGTAGCTCCACCGGGCCGCCTTCCAAGTTCAAAATCGACGGACCTCGAAGGCATATCGACTTTTGCGGGTGGGCGGAGACAGCTGGGCCAATGGGGCTAAGCTGACCTGACTCAAGGGTTCGCGAGACTTGATGCTCCCCGCCGAAATTCTGATGGACTACGACCAGTTCATTGGACTCGTGCACCCACGGTCAAAACACGACGGCGCCCGCGCCCCCGAGCCAGAACGGCTCAAGCAGCGCGAACAGCTCAATCGAGTTCCGGGATCGCCAAGCAATACCTCATCAGGAACCGACCCTCGACCAGGACGGCGACATATCAGTGGTCGTGGGAATACAAAAAGGGAGGCGCCGGACGAGGAGTTCAGGGGAAGTCGGGGATGGAGGAACGATTTTCCGACTCTTTCTTGAACTCGCGAACTTCGTCCCGCAGCTCGGACGGATCGAAAGATCGTGCGGGAAGGGCCCACAGCATCACTAAGCGGGGGTGAGGGGCGATGCTGATGGTTTGGTGGGGTGGCGTCATTCTGGAGTGGGCCAATCCGTTTGATCAAACGCGATAAGGTGCGATAAGGCGGCGCCCAGAGGGGCGGCGGGAATACCACGTGCGTGCTGTTGTGTTATCAGCCCAGTGCCCCGCTTGCCGCCCGACTTCAGCAGGTGTCCGATCCCGGCTCCGACAACAGCCAAGCTCAACAGGCCCGTCATGGATCCCCCTTTCGAAGTCGAACGTTTGCCGGATATACGGGAAAGTGCTGGTAGGGTCCGCTTTTTCGCCCGAGATATGACACCGGTGCAAGAAAGGAGAGGCACATGGCGGTTGCCGAAGTCGTATTTACTGCAACCAGTGAACGATCTTGCCTTGTTATACAACAGGGACTATGTAAGTCGACAGGTCTACCCAGCTGCCAACCATGCCTAACGAGGTGTTAAGTTTAATACCATTGTTGTTGGACAAGCCAAAGCCAAAGGGCTGAGCATTTCCTTCGATCACGCCATGGAGTGCCTTTGGGTCGAAAACGCCCTGATATTGAGCAAAAATCAGATGGTGGTGATCATTGTGCTTCCGAAGCCACTGGAACCCCAGGCTGCTAGAGTGCCACGAGGAATGGAAGCCTTGATTAACGACTATCCAACGCCAGAAGAGCCACGAAGGTCTGGTGCCAACGTTTATAACGACGCTAATATGGGCCAGCAGCTGCTGACCAGCAATACTTCAACAGCATCCAAGCCGAGGGACTTGATGAGGATCAGGTCGAAGGAGCAATCGCTATCGAAAACCTGCGAAAAAATCCCACGATTTCGCTCAGCAAGTCGAGAATAAGCACTGGCCCCGAAGCCACCACGATCGTACGCGATTTTCAGCCCGTGGATCTACAGGCTGGTGACATCCTCCAGCTCTATGAAAACGACGGTATCCACGTGACAAATGGGGGAATTGCCATAATGGCGCTTCGGTACAAAACAAAAACACTACATGATCAATAGTGCGGATGGGGAGCGGAACCTCCTTGATGAGAGCCCTGTTGATAGAAGGTAAAAGATACTTCGCCAGGCAGAAATTCCATAAAACTGAAGTCCAGACACCATTCGTCGACTGGTTCGAGGCTCTGGTTACCCGACGTGGTGTTAGCGAATAGGTGCAGAATTTTGTGGTAATCGCAAGGGTGGGGGGTACTTGCATCCAAAAGGGCAGTCGTGGCTTGGTTGATCGGTTGTTGGGCAGCTTCGGAGGTAAGACCAGAGTGCGCGGCCGGGGGGGTTTCATTGCACAGCGCGGTGGTTTGAAGGCGGCCTTGAGTTCCCGTATCCGAGGTGCGGGACGAAGGCCATGATGATGTGACTGGATCATGGTGAGGTACCGGGGTAGCCGTCAGCACGTTCGGGGGTGGAGGTGCCGATTCGGTCTGATGGGGCATTGATTGGACAGTAGGGCTGCGCAGAGGTGATGCTGCATCCGATGGCAGGGCGTGCGACGGTGGGGGATGGCAGGTGGATGATGCTTGAGGGTCGAGCTCTGGCAAACCAGCAATGCGGACGGTTGCACTGCTCGCTGCTGTGGTTTTCCTCCTTTTCGTCCCCCGTAGCTCCGCGCTCGCTGCAAGCCACAGACCGCGGAGGTCTAATTTGTCAGCGGGTTGTAACGGTTGCAGGATTGAACTCACAACCAACTGACCAGAAAGGAATTTTTCGTAGGCTGAAGTTGTAAGTTCAGCCCCGACGCCGACAACGCAATTGTAAATGTCACGGTTGGAGAAGATACGTTTTTCCAGCCTATCCCCGATGTGCGGGCCGGCCGTGACGAGATCGTCGATCACCCCTACCCCCACATCTTTCAGTTCCTTGATCTTGAGAGTCAGGCCGAGAGCGATGAGGTTTCTACACCCGAGTTTTTTCAAGCTGCTTCGTTTTCTATCATCAGCTGCGCTAGGCTGCTGGTTGAAGACGAAAAGTATCATTTTCGTTAGGTTAGTTAGGTCGGCCTGTTGAAAATGACGGTCTTCATCGTGTAATGCCTGGTGGTGAACTGCTCTGCGGGCTTTCAGAGCCCCTGCCGCCTCGTCAAGAAAACGTTCGATGTCTTCCTTCGTAGGCTTAGGCGAAGCCCATATCGATGCATGTATCTGGTTAAGGAGTTGTTGCATAGCATTGGGTAAATGCAAAACAAAGTCGGGAGGTCGAGATGGGCAACCGCAGAAAAACGAAAATCGGAGGTTCAGTAGTGGGCGACCGCAGAAAACCGAAAATTGGAGGTTTAGTAGTAGGCAACCGCAGAAAAACGAAAATCTGAGGTTTAGTAGTGGGCAACCGCAGAAAACGAAATCAGGAGGTTGAGGTGGAAACTCGAGAACCAATTAGAAGTCGAGAGGCGTTTGAGCCAAGCCCGCAGATCCACGTTATGTATTTTCCGGACAAACGGGTCCCCCGCTCGTGCTCCGCTTTTAGCGGTGTGGTGGTTTTTGGTGTGTGAATAGCGATTCACCCGGCGGGCTCGCGGCGGAACGGGGTCTGTGCAGAGCAGCGATTTTAGTGTGCCTTGGCTTATCACAGGATCGCCGGCATGCAGTTCGAAAGGGTGGAGTACTCTGTTTTCAGTTGTTTTGGTCACACTTGTCAAATTCCACAGGCAGGGAGAGAAGGTGGAAATGGGCCAAGCCAGCCGTCTCCGCAACTCCCATCCGGATCGCCGTTATCTAAACAGGGCTCCTAAATAATCGTGCAGGGCTGCGGGGGCCTGAGAGGCGACCCGGCACACCTACCTGCGGGGAACTTTCGCACGGTGTGGCAGGGCGGCGCTCCGCGTGTTGAGGCGATAAGGATACCTGCCGGGGTCAAGCTGCCGGTCGGGGGGCAAGCTGACAACCAGGAAAACAAACCAAGCCTAGATAAGAATGGCCAGGACAAGGGAAGCATGAATAATTCATCCATGAAGGTACTTTCCGCAAAGCAAAGATCAACTTGCAATGTACTTCTTGGGTCGCTGCTCGTGTTTTCTTTTCTGTCAACCAATCTTCCAACCGACCTAGCTCGACGCTGGCTTGCAAGACAACTACATCGCACCACACCCGTCCGCGCGACCACCAAGCGTCCCCCGTCCACCACCCTCCAAACAATACTCCTTGCCGCAAGCATCATCCAAGTTGGGGAATCTTCGAAAAGATGTACGGACGCGGATACGGTGAGTATACATCCATCAAATCCAACGTGGCTGAGCTGACTGGCCGCTAGAGGATCTACTATTGAGAGCTCCGGGCGGTACAGCTGAGGGGCAACAAACTGCGCCCCAATCATACATGCCACTCTGGGGCGTTGCATTTTTGTGTTTGATGTTTGTTGTACTGGTTTTTGGTCTAGCTGGCGCGCTCGAATGGCCGTGACTTTGAAGGCGAGACGGGGCCCCCTTTTATTGACGGGGCGTGATCATGTTCTCCCATGCCACGGGCTCCCGCTTTACGCAGTCACCTATTTCAGGATGGAGCAAGGATGATTAGAGAGGTTGCCAGTACCGAGGAAGTGGGTTGGCAGAACATACTGCAGATTTCATCTCGCCTGTAGTCCCTGTTTTCCACCTGGGGCTGGCACGGCAGCTTTGTTCTTATAAATTTGGGGCACCACTCGGCGGCGACGACGCGGTGGTGACCGCAGGACTATTCTCGCTGGAGGGTGGCTCGGTTAGCGGTTTTCGTGGGACGAAACTAAACGGAACGACTTACGTCTGTCCATGTGCACATTTTAAAATAGCGGGAGAGACGGGTGTATGGGTGATAGCAGGTCGCCGTTGATGGAGCTGGTACCAGAGATCGGCTATTTTCCGTGTGTCGATATGTGATCACCTGGGCTTCGGCGGAGGTGGTTTAGGCACGCCGGTCGTATCGTATGCGCCGCGGCCCATTGGGGAGGTCTTGCCAGTCGCCGTGTTAGTAATAAGGAAGTCTGCGGGTTTTGCTGTTCCAAGACATTTAGTCACTTTTATACATCATTTGCGTTTTGCAACACCCTCGGAGGCTTGGTTTCCAACCCGGAACTGCAACGCCCCTAACCCTCGCTTCTCTCCCAGATCGCCATCGGTGGATTTGCCGTTACCCCGCTGCCATCATGACCGATCTGCACAATTATCGCACAGGACGATGGTGCAGGAACCCCAGGATCAGCTCCTGCGGCAGTTATTGGCCTGAGCAAAGAAGTCGGAAAAGCCAAGGCCCGAAAACACAGCAAGCAATTTCTAGGCCAGCCCAGCAGCCGCTGCAAGGAACTCACTAATGGACCCACGCCTCGGGTCGCGATTCCCGGGACCCGCGGCCCCGCTATAACCTTGACGGGTGTCAAGGCGGTTAGACAGAAGAAGACCCCTCCCACCCCTGCTAAAAAAGCCAGGGCAATCAGGACTGGGATCCTGATTGTGATAGGGGTCTCATACACCCAGCGCACACGAAAGACAATGCTGCAAGTGCACGGAGGGCACGCCGCGCCCTAACAGCTATCGGATCAACTAATCACGCCTTGTGCTTTCGAGAGCTTCCACTACAATCTGCGCCAGGGATAAGAGCCGTTCTTCGTCCAGCTGCGGCCCAAAACTTGGCGCTCCAACGATACAACCGTCCGGGCGACGGCACCCATAATGTCGTCAAATCAACTGATCGCGTCTTCTTTTGTACTTTTCGAGAGCGTCCACTACAATCTGCGCCAGGGACAAGAGCCGTTCTTCGTCCAGCTGCGGCCCAAATAGCTGGATGCTTGCTGGCGCGCCGTCGTAAACGTAGGGGTCATCTTTCAGGCAAATTTAGCTCGGTACCTACAGTCTACGCCTAACACACCACATGATCGGTCACGGATTGAGTAACTTACAAGCTTCCATGTTGATCCTGTCTGCGTTGGTTAGCGGCTCAAAGTCGGAGGCCACAGTATCCACGTCCTTGTCGGCAAACGTGACTGGGATGACGACCGTTGGGTAATCGAGCACGTTCAGGGCACTCGAATACGCTATTCCTGCAGTCAGTCATATTGTTATCACCGCGCTTACGAAGCAAAACTTACGCGAATGGTAGAACTTGCCCGGCAAGACTGCAGCATACGGGGAAACGGGGGACAAAACTGCGCCCACCGGGAGGCCTGCCCGGCCTTGTCAGTATCTGGGCGGAGCAGGACAAGGTGCCGCGATGTGATTGGTTTATATCTCCGTCTTACCGTTGTCGGTTCTCCGAGCAGAAGAGCGCCAGTAGTCGTTCCACTTTGAACGGTACGTCTTCATCCTGTCCACAAACTGTTCGTGTTCCCGTAGCGATATAGATGGCAGCGGTTTCCCTCCAGGAAAGACGCGTCTGATCTCTGGTATGATGGGCTCTCCAGATAGCTTGATGGCTTCGTACGCATCCGGACAGCCATCGCCACGAGCAATCGGTCCCTACATTAACAGACTATTAGTAAAACAATGAGTTTTGTCAATATTGGATAGCCTTACATGTATTGCCATGCTCTCGTTATACGACGGCGGCTGCCAATCGACGAGCCCGTAGCCTGCATGCTCGAGCGCCCTTTTGGCAATGTTCATCGCGCGCGAAATTGGAGGATGGGGGGTGACAATGCCATCGTTGGCAAAAAAGCCAAACGACGGCTTTTCGGCCGCTTTCCCAGGGACATACTCGTTTGCCTCTCTATAAGGAATGGGCAAGCAGTACGGATCATTCAGCCATGGCTTGGTATCGAGAAGCGCTCGGAAGACCAGACGCAGAGTTTGGACTGAGTGCGCCATGATTCCCGTGACAACCGGCATGACCTGCTGTCCAGGAGAGATGCCTGCAATGTCTTTGGAAGACATCCGGCCGACGGATGGTTTGAAGCCAAAAATTCCCTGAAATGATGCAGGCATGGACACGGATCCTCCGACATCGGTTCCGATACCAAACACGCTGCCTCGGAGAGCCTGCATAGCTCCTTCGCCCCCGGAAGAGCCGCCGGTGGATAGGCGTTGATTGTGCGGGTTTCGCGCGTATCCGAGTATGTTATTGTTTGTTTCTGGGGCCCAGCCGCTGGTCACAAGAGTCGTTTTCCCGATCGGAACAGCGCCCAGGCTTTTCAGCTCGCGGACGAGCTCGCTTTCAAAGTGCTTCTCCTTGCCTGTCCCCTTTTTGCCCTCGAACGTGCCGATCCAGCCGACGTACGCGGCAGACGTTTCGAGGCCCTTGATGTGGAACTGGTCCTTTAGCGTTATTGGGACGCCGTGGAGGGGCCCGACAAGTCTCCTATGCTTTTTGAAATGCTTGTCCAGCTCCTCCGCCCGCTCAATGGCGAGGTCAAAACCAATCTCGAGAAGCAAATTGCTCTAGCGAATGCAGCAGGCTCGAGTTAGTACCGCATAAGCGTTCCCGAAACACTCTCAGGAGCTAGCCGGTCTGTTTTACAAGTTGATGTGCAATCCCTGCGCGCTTGCAGAATGCCGTTACCATTTGGACTGCAGTTAGAGCTCCGTCGCCCATTTTTTCGACTAGGGTCGTGGCGTCCATGGCGGTGATTTGGAATGTCTCCGCGTCTAGCAGCGTCTTTATGAACTCGCCGGCGATCTTCCGTTGAGACCTGGCCCGGTCTACCACAGCCTTCTCCAGACGCCACTCCCGTGGTATCTTGGCCTTGTCCGCATCGAGCTTCCGTGCCACGACGGCGCGCCATGAACGCTCATGGGGGCCGCAGTCCGGGCCGGAGGTGTCGTAATTATGGCCGACGAGGAAAGCTGCAATGATAAACAAAGAAAACAGAACCTCCCATCTTTCCGGCATTATGAAGGGTGGAGTCCGTGTTGGCGAGGCGCTGGCGTGGTATGTTTTATTGGCGGTTGCAGCAGCTGAGAATAATGAGAATCTGTCTGGATGTGTGCCTTATAGCAAGGGGCTCCTATTGTTTAGAAGGAGCTTGATGTCCTTAACACAAAAGCCTTGGTGTCAGTTTATACCAAAATACACCTGCCTTGTGCTTCCGACCTCGAGACGCAGCTGGACTGGCGGGCAACATGGGCCAAGCGGCGGACCTAGGTGGGGGTGAGGCTGTAGTTGCTTCAGGGCCGCCGCGCCGAGGACAGCAGGACAGACGCAAGCCCATTGGAACGGAATTACAACGAGCTGCACGCCCTAAGCTGACGCCCCGCTCTCTGGGCGAGTAGCACGCTGCGAGGGCAGGTATATCGGTGTGTTGGGCCATCGGTCACTTGACCTTTTCGAGCGCTGTCGTTGGATGGGTAGGGGCTGGCTTTGGCCGCAGAAGGCTAAGCCACGAAAGCTCCGCCAACAACGCCGGGATGGTTGCCGCGGCCTGTATCCAGCCCGCTTTCCAGACTCCGTTTGGCATCGCCCTTTGCCAACTCTTTCCGCCCCGCCACCAGTAGCGGGCGCCCAGGTTGGTACAGGCATGATGCATTAGAAATAAATGGCTACAGCCTACTGTTCGTCATGGATCCAATCAACCCCCGGCTTTGGATTCTGGAGCTGGTCGCATTCGTTGGGGAGGATCACTCGCCAACGACGGCGTCATCGCGGTGCTTTTTGGCATGTCTGCCAGCGGAGGCCGGACACGAGGTAGCCGGGTATTTTTTTTTCTTTATTTCCGTTTTTTCCTTCGTTTTTTTGTTCCCTGCGCAAGTAACAGCCGCACGACATTAATCGCACCCGCTTTAACCGCCGCATGTATTGACAGGCCCTTTTGCATTTTCTATTCCTTATTTATAAAGCAGCCATTATGTCCTTACAGACATAAACCACCGGAAAAGGACAAAAGAAAATGGCGAACCAGTGCTATCATGTTTGGGATCTGATCAAGTCAGACACCAACCTGTTCCAGTGGCATTGCAGATTTTGCAGCGATGGCCCCAACCCATATATCTGGCAGTGTAGAAACTGCACGCTCAAGGCGTGCCGCAACTGCGCCGGCGTCTAATCCTGCCGCAGGACGGCTCCCACCTAGGCGGCGGCCCAGGGCAGGCAACTACGCTGGCGGACGCGGCGGGTCGACGCGGCCAGTCGGGGTGTGCAACGATACGCAGGAAGCCTACATCAGCGAAGAGACAAGACCCTTTCCAGGGTATCATTTGGGAGGCGTTCATCGAAAGGTGAGCCCTGCAGCCACGAAAAAAGACCTGAGATCGGTTAACCACCCCGCCAACCCTTATTTTTCGACTGGGTCTCGTTCGAGTCAAAGGGTTCGCACGTGGGCGATGTTTCCATCGCGGGCGGCTCCGGGCTTTGCCACTCGGATGGAGCATTGCCGACGCTAGCAATCCCCGTCGCGTCGGCGTCCGGGAGAATCTCGTCGTCGTCTAGAGCGAGCTTGGCAGGAGGTGGGCGGGTGTCGATGTCGGCATCCTCGTATTTTGGGAGCGGGCTGAAGCAGCGGGCCGACTGATCGTAAATTACGCCCAAGACGCCAGCCCGGACGTGCGTCCGTCGCAACACGAGCTGCGCCGCGGCGGGCGCCGCCGCCGCCGCCAGGACGGTTGATGGCGAGCTATCGCTCTGCGCGAGCGTCAACCGCGCCTCGTACGGCCAGCTGACCGAGGGCGGCCCGCTGCCCATCCCGCGGTCTTCCAGGAGCTTGTGTTTGCGCGGATCGAAAGGGACGGGGCGGCGCATCGTGGGCGCCATGCAGTGGGACGGCTCCTTCGCCGAGGCCGTCGACGCGCGCTCGGGCAGGTGTGCGTCCAAGGCCTGGTTCAGCTGGCCGGCCGCCATGATCGGCGCGGCTTAGGGAGGTTGCCGACGAGCTCGGGGTGGAGTAATTTGGCACATTTATTAAGTACTAGCTACTGGGAAGCAGCGCACCAAAAATGAGGTTTTATGCTTGTGAAGCAAGCAGCTGCGGTTGAACGGACAGGCCGCCCGGCCGGAACACCGCCGCCTTTCACCGCTAAGCAGTGCACTTCAGCAGGCCCGGCTACTGATGCGAGCCTTTACGTAGGGAGGTAGGGCGCCAGATTCTTGGGCGATAGCGAGCTTAACCACCTTCCCTCTCTCCTTCCCCCGCCCGGCCTGGACCGCTCACAGCGAGGCTCCCTCCTCTTTTAGCTGTATTCCTCGGATATTCCGGGGCTGCGTGTCCCGCGCCTCACCCTCCGAACGCCCTGAGCCGAAATATAATTATGGGTTTAGGCATGACCGGCAGCAGCGGCGGCGGCAGCGGCAGCAGCAGTTGCCGCTGCAGCTTTAGTATGGTTCCTGCCCTGCAAATTCTAGGGCTAGTGGTTTTGCTGCAGGTGCCGCTGCCGCTGCACCACACAGAAATGATGCGCGGCGGCCGAGTGCTCTGGCGGCCAGACATGCGCACCCGTCACAATTCCCGACCACGCGGGAGGAGGGAAACCCAGGAAGAAGGCCCGAAGGAAGTTTAAAGTTTCGTTTTTAAAATACTTCCGCGGCCTCCTTATGTAGGTAGCTCGTTGGTTTGGGGGTCTGTTATAGTAAATAGCACCTGGATATGGGCGTTTTATATATCCTCAATTCTTGCAGCGGGTGGTAGTGGCGGTGGTCGCGCAAGATGCGCTGAAGCTATCACCTACGACGTCGACCTACAACCCGCTGGACCTTTTGCAGAAGCACAGCTCCAATGCTTCTACAACTCCAAACGCTAAGGGTTGCCACAGGGGGCGTGAACAGAATGCCCGCCCCTGGCACGGCGGTAAGCTAAAGCCGCATATACATTAAAGCCCTTGCAGCCACCACGCAGCGCGGTGTAGCACCCCAGATTGGATTGCGGAACGAATTTTCAAAATGGCCCCTTACAGAATTGTCACCACCATCCTGCATGAAAACCAGTACTTTACTTGACACTCCGTTGGAGCAAGGGGCGCTACGAGTGCGTTGGGAGGGGGAAGAAACTCCACGCGGCGACCTGGGGAGAAAGGTAGCAGGCGAATAGCGGTATGCCCATAGAAAGCAGGAGTCTCACGGCGACAAGGAAACCGGCCAAGGGATGATCAATGGCCGCGAAGCTGAACTCGGCGGGGAAACCTGCCAAGCTGCTAGCCTGTTCCGCGCTGGCGATTGGACTGGCGTTCATCGGTTGCACCTGGAATCCTGGAGCCGGCTGGGGACCTAGTTGCGACCACAAAACCGCCGTCGCTTTGGATGTGCAGGCCGCCACTAGGAGCTAACCCTTTTAGTTACCGGGCAGTCGGCCGCCTGCCGCTGGACTTACAAGACATTGGCGGCTCGCATGTTGAATTAAAGTTGCGGCCGTGCATCATGGGCTCCGCACGGTGTTGGAACGGCTATGTGGGCCTGGATCCACAGCAAACAGCCCGGGTAAGGCACCCTTGGAGGTGTGTCTCTGGTCGCTCTTAGTTGCCTGCCCGCTCCAATAGCGGTCCTATTAGCCGATGCACTCCCAAGTGCCCCCTGCTTCCGCCATTTTCCCCGCCCCTTTCTTTTCCAACGTTTCGGATTCTCCTTTAGCATACTCTCGGGCTGCCTGCCAGGCTCAACATTTCAAGCGAAAGGAATAGGGTCCTGCGGACAGGATTTAAAAGGAAAGCGGCGGCTCGGCACTAGTCGAGTTCGGAGCTGGATTAATCGAATTTAAGGACAATGTAACCTTGCGGGAACAACACGGCCACCGGGCAAACGCTAGCTAAAAAAGGCGGGCCGCCAAGGGCTCCACGGGCCCGGGGGAGCGGCTGATAAATGCTTGGACGTGATAAATTGCAGTCGATTGCCTACGCCCCATTTGTCCCATTCTTTACCCTACGCCCCATTCTCTCCCATTCTTTACCCTACGCCCCATTCTCTCCCTTACGCCCCATTCTTTACCTTACGCCCCATTCTCACCCTTTTTTTTACCTTACACCCCATTTCGTCCTATTCCTTTCCCTGCAACCTTTTTTATCCCATTCTTTTCACTACCCCCATTCCCCTCAACGCCCCATTCCGTCCCATTCTTTCCCTTACGCCCCATTCTCCCATTTTTCGCCTGTCGCCTTTCGTTTGTCATGCCCCGTCCGCCACAGCAGCGATTGCAGGAGCAATCCGCGAAGGCGTCGAAAAAAGCTCGACAATTGCAAGAGAAAGTCAAAGAGAACGGCTTCCATTTTAGCCCTCGAGGTGATCATACCAAGTTTGTTATTGAGTGGGCGCGAGTCCGGTACGACGGCAAGACAGGTCCGAAGCAGGCGTTGCGCCTCGACGTTGGTTGTGCCTTACAAACCGCTTCGGGGACCGTCAAGTTCTTGGAAAACGCGGAAGATGCAGAGGTTCTCACAAAGTTCCGTGCGGATGCAAATGCCCTGTTCGTGCGTCTCGACATCAATTCTTGCTTTCGATACCTGAGTGCCCTCGTCGAACCGGAACCCGAGCTAGCCGCGTGTTTTCTGATCGGTAGGTTTTGTGTCCCGATTCCGAACCGGAGCTTGCTAATCAGTACAACAGAGTTGGCTACACAGTACACGAAATATTTCGAAAAGTGTGTTAAACTCGTGCCGGGCTTGGCGGGATCCCTTGACCATAACACGGCGAATCGCCACGAGGCCGGCTCGCCGTCCTCTCCTCCCAGCCCGTTTGCGCCAGATCGTAAGAACGTCCTCTCCCCTTTCATGTCTCGCGCCGTCTAACTTTAAATTTCAATCCTTATCCCTTCCGTTTGTCCTGTGCCTTCTAACCTCGAATTTGGGACAGAATCGTCCTCCGCCGCACACGCCTCGACCCATCCGCCGCCGCCAACTTCTACCCAGAACGACCCCGCCCCGCTTCCGCCGCCGAAACGGCAACAGCCCCAGGCGGGGAACCCCGCCAGACGACAAAGGGTTCTATCCCACGCAGCCTCGCCGCCGTCGACCGAACCGGCCGGACTCCTAGCCGACCAGCCGCCTCCATCGTCAGGTCCATCTTCCCCCCCGACACAATCTGCGGCCCTGTTTTCCGACGGGGCCAAGACGCCGTCCCTTCCGACCTCGACTACCACCTTCGCCCCTGTCCCTGACCATCCGCCGCATACCCCAAACTCCCCAAGTCTGCCGGTGGCCCCGCCCGCCCTCGCGGCCCGCCCCAAGGACACCGCAAACGGCACAACGTCTGCCCCCGACATTCAGCTGGACGGTTCGCATTTATTCCCTGGTTCGAGTAAGTGATAATTGGTGCCTTTTGTTTCGATAACCCCGCACGATCCCTGGACCTCCGCAGCGCAAGCGGAAGCCATCATCGGTGCCTGGGCGGCGCAAGCAACACCGGGGCCGCTCCCACGCGCGCGGTATGAATGACCAGCGCTTGTAATTTTGGCCTGTACTAGCTAATTCAGTGCCGTCTAACCTGCAACTTTGGCACGCAGACTTGCCTCCCTCGTCCTCCCTCCCGAACCCAACTGCAGCGCCTCAAGTCCGGCCCGACGACGCCACCACGTCAGCGACAATCCAGACCAAAAAGCGGAAGGCAGCCAATGTGTCCGTGCAGACCAAACGACCTAGGCGCAGACCTCGCAAGCAGGATGTGGCAGCCATTTCAGCCCCGTCGCGAATGGCTCCATCAGCCGAAACCGAAACGTGTCCGCCGACCGCTTCCATCGGTGCCGCATCATTCAATGGCGCCCAGGCGAACCAGCAGCCTACGCCTCCCCCACCGATCCAATCCGCGGCCGCGTCTCCCGACACCAACGCAGCTCCCAAACACCCCAGTGCCAGGACTGAGCCACCGTCCCTCCGGACCCCGACTTTGAATAGCACCCCATCACAAGGTTCGCCTGCCATTCTGGCTTTCCCCTAACCCACCCTCGCCCCCGACAGACCTGTCCCTTTATGTGAGATTCATTCTAACCGTCCGTCGCATATCGCCATACCCTAGGCTCGTCACCGTTTGCCCATTCGAACCAACCGCCCGCAGGCGAACGCGAAAACGCAGGGAACAGCGGAGCGCCTTCGCCTGGGAACACGACCACCCGTTATGGGCCAGCCCCTCCTCCCGCGGTCGAAACGCTTCAATTGGCAGAACAGGTGCGCGTCGGCGCCGCGTCACAAGGCCTCGGTGACTGCCATCAGCCCTCTCGGCCTCCCCACCCAACCCCAGGCCCCATTCAGCTGGCACCGCAGTTGCCGGACAACACAAGTCCAGCTTCGTCAACTGGGCCGAGCCCTTGTAAGTTTCGACATAAACGGTCAGGCCAATCTGGCATCAACATTAGGCCTTTCTGTGCTACCGGCTGACCCAAACATACTGTCAGCAGCCTCCCCAAACCCCGACAAGGTTCACCGCTTCACAGGATATCTACTTTCCGCCGCCGATGAGTTCTTTACTGAAGAATGCATAAAGATGTTGGCTCCACAAGGGATTGTAGGCCAACCTCGGCGAGGACAATCAATTAATGCTACTCTTGAGCATGGAGTTCTCACTTTGGGTATCCGTTTACGGAACGATCGGCCGGACTTCAACCTCCAGGAAGCGCATTTAAAGGGAAAGCTTTTGACCGCTGTAAAGTGGTGGCAATTTGAGAATGAGAAGGCATCAATCATCCGCGAGACACACGGAATCCTTATCCGAGTTCATTTTGGTGGCGCAGGATATTTAGTGGCCAAGGCTCTTTTCTTCCATGATGAAGATATGCAAGAGTCCTAGGTAAACCAAACCCACGCAGTACCGACGAACACCTGGACTACCTCCCCTGTGGGAACACAAATTTCCTTATGGCCGCCCTTTTTTAACTCCTCCTTGGCCACATAGTTATCACCTATCCCTATGACGAACGCGCCAGCTTGCCAATGAAGTGTCACTGTTTCTTTTATTTCGAAAGTCGTTTCATTTTCGATTTTTGTGGGCTTTATCTGTTAGTTTATTCGAAAGGAAATCGCGATCCCGATGGAGACGCGCTCACCTTTGTAGGCAAACCCATTGCTAGATAGCCTTAGGAGGATTCAATCGGTCGGCAAAACTGTGTATGATCGAATTCGTTTTTGTGGGTTTTTTTTTCTGTTTTCTCCCGGATGCCGAGAAGACGCTGGTCAGGGAATGCGGTATTTTAAATAAAAGATCGAGCGCGACTTTCCCTCCCACCAGTGGGCCGGGCTAGAAACAAAATTTACCACAGGATCCCACTCCGCGATAAAGGATTCCAGTGCGACCGGCGGACTCATTGAGTGGGCCAAAGCCTAGTTCTGCCATGGGAAAAAAAAAAAGGCAGCAGGACTCCATTTAAAAAGTGCCAACCCGCGCAGGCAGCCATCCAAATGGCCCGCCCGACTCGCTAGACATTAGCCACTTTGTCGTCGGGCATTCTTGCAGCACCCATCGCATTTGCCGATATTCCTCTGATCGTGCCATTGGTGCGCAAACGTTTTTGTTGCGACCGGATGCCACACCGGCTCCCATGTGACAGCCGATGACTCGCGTTATGGCTTCCGGCTGCTGCCGATGACCAGCTTGTGCATCCCGTTCATCCGAAATGGCTGCTTTTAATTCCCGCATCAACGCGAGTGCTACATACAGCCTGCACTTTAACCAATGACGCACAGAACTGCGGGGTACATTCACGTGTGATATCGAGGAGGGGTTTATTTTCGAGGGCGACCAAGCCACCAAGCGTGGCGCGGTAAGGCGCTTGAGGATCAAATTCCAATCCATTGCGCTTGTCCCAGCTATCTGTTATCTACACGTGACTTGAATTTGGCTGGCGCTGTCCTGGCCCCGCCAGGAGCTGAACTTGATAAGGGATAAACCCGTGATTGGCCAAGATAAAAAGAACACCACTTTCGCCCCCGGCCCTACTTCCGCCGGAGCACAACGGTCGGCCCATTCGCACATTTTATCGGCGGTTCGGAATTGGGTTGGGTAGAAATGGGCGACCAAACTGACAATCTCGTGTGGCGAAGCCACTTGATTGACACTGGCATGCCCCTGTTATACTTCTCGGTCCTGCAAGGGGCTTGCTTCAAATGGGACGTATTCCCAAGAACCCAGTCGGCGGTTTGCGGCAGGGCGCAGCCGGAGCTGAAAGACCTTGGATTACCCTTGTCGCGAGCCTTCTTGTTTCCAGGACCCGGGGATCGATCGTCGCTAAAGGTACCCTGCAGGCCATTGCCGCGGAGGTGGCTCCTGCTACCCCTGTTTGGAAAGGCACGGCTTTTCCTGTGGCTTTCTGAGGGGTACGCATTGCCGTCTTCGCAGCTATGGATCCGACAGACGACACAGGCCAGCTCGGGCGCAAGGATGAGCGCCCGTTTAGGCAGGGAAGGTGGCCCCTGCTGTTGATCCGACCCCCGGCCACAAGCAATTGGTCAGTTCACAATCGGGCGGCTGTCATGGAGCGGCACGGCCTTGCAGGCCTCCCTCCAGATTGCGGGACAAGGAGGGCACGACGTCACGTGGCTACATGGCCCGTGCAACGCGCGGACAAATCTCTGCACGCGTTGGCTGTTGGTCACGATCTCTGTTCGATGGCTATGGAGAGAGAGAGGAAAGAGACCAACCCAAATCCTCCGTCTCGGTCGTCTGTCTAAATAGATACAGAGATATGCTGTTGCCTAGAATGTACTCTGCCTAAAGTGCACGGACCATGTAGGCTGCAGGCTCCTCCAACATTGGCCGGTGCACGCACTGATATCCTTCCTTGTTCTCCAACTCTTGATAACGTGGTTCATAAGCGAGCGACACACAAGCGAGCGACACACTTGCACAGTGCATATTAAACGTGATTTTATTAAATTAAATAACTTGTTCAATTTAAATCCCAACTTAATTAAATTTTAATATCATACATTTGATTACGTAATAAATCTAATTTATTTTTTAAATTTTTATTATTATTATTTTAAGGTTAGTTAGACATTTTAGCATGTTGTATACGGTATATTGCACAGTGTTACAAACTAGCCCTAAAAAACCAATAAAAAATTTAAAGAAAATTAAATTAAATTTGCTATGTAGTTAAATAACAATTATTAAATTTTGGTGCGATTTGGGTTTAAATTGGCGGATTTAATAGGGGTATCGAAAACCGCGTTTAATATGCATTTTGCACGTGTGTCGCTCGCTTATGAACCACGTTAGTCAATATCAACGCCTACCTTACTGCAGCATTGTCTCTTTGGTTGGTGCAGATTGGGACCCAACACTATCCGCAGTCGGCAACCGACGCGCCGTCCCCGACGGCCTCAATCATTAGCGTCCACTGGTGTTGCTACATCCCTTGCTGTAGGAGTGGGAGAAACTACCGGCCCAACAGCCGAATCTGCGGCATTGAGAGATTCCAAGCGTAGTCCCCCAGAGTCGCTAGGAGTAGGCCAACCGCAAAACGCGCAAGTGGGGTCGACAAAAGGGACCAGGCCTTTTATGCCAGCGGCCAACTGAATCGTTTGTTAGCACACAAAACCGCAATGTTAAAGACCAAGCTTACCAGAACTGGAAGTCTTGTCCATTCCAAAGTCTTGAGCGCGAGAATCAAGGACAGCAGCAGACACAGGATGTCTATTATTCCACAGTAAAACCACGGGAAGCTTCGCCAGCTCCGGTGCGGCCATCCCAGATCCCTTAAGATCTTAGGCCGCCGTCGTTCAGTACAAATTAATAATGTCACTAGGATGCCGTGGATCAGGCCAATAACGGCTGTGACGATGGCGGTAGTCCTTTGGTCGAAAAGATCAGGTCGAATGTTGAGAAGGACCAGCAAGGCGGGGTAAAAACCAAGAGAGACAAGTGCATCCAGTGAAAGTAGTGGGATTCGCCATTTCATTTCGACTGGCGTCCCCCTATGATAAATACCGGTAGAAAAAACCTACGGTTGTGTTAGAGTAATTCGAAATTGCATTTTGGAAGGAACTTACATCAAGTAAAAACGGTGTGTAAATGCAGATGGCTTGAATTAGGGAGTGATGTTGGATGTGAATCGGGTGCGCCGGTAATACAGAGGCCACAATCACAGCGACCCCCGCGGCCACCGCGGCCACCAAAAACACGGTTCCCGCGATCTTTAGAATAACGCGCACGGGGTGGCAATTGCCGAAGGTGCGATACCAAATGGTTGGGCGGAGAAGCAAGTGGATAGGAAGCAGCACAAGGGCCACTGCAGACCATATCCAGTTGTCCGTGGTGAGGTACCGATATCGTTTTAAGTTGCATTTGTTGAACCGAATCCACGAGGCGGATGAGGTCATTTTGTAGCCGAATCTGATAGGTGGGTTGAGCAAGCCCAAAGCACATCACGTCAGGCATAACACAGCTCGCACAATGCGAACGGGGGCATTGACCGTTCGTGCCTGCGGCTGAGCGGATGGGCACCCATTCCGTGGGGTGGCAGTGGGTGGCACCGCTAGTGGTAACCATCAACGCTATAAGACAGGCCCGGAAGCCGGGGTAAGGGAATCCCGAATACGGAACGCAATCCGCTGGAGGTGTGGAAGCTGAGCGGTTTGGGTTGACAAAGAGGGTATCGCCGACGACAAGGGGGTGGTTAGCGTAAGGTGGCTGGTTCCCCAAGATTCGATCTGCCATGGACTCGTTGGCGGCAATCCCCAATTTGTAACGCCAGCCCTTTACCCTTTTTAGCTGCCTGCTGTTGGGATGGCTGGCGGGAAATGGGGGAGGCGTGTAGCATCGCATGTTCCCATCCCCTGCCAGGAGCAGACAGCTTCGTCCTATTGGGTGAAAGCAGGCAACCCCAAAATGAGCGCTCGTTGGCCACCGCTGGCCTGGGCCACGATCAAGGATGGAAGAACGATCGCGATGCCGGCGGAAGACGGGTGGGTGATCCGGCACGATGAACAGTCGCAGCCTGAACCTGCCAGTTGCATATTAGTGGTGTGGTGAGTGAGAAAGCCACCTCGGGGTCTACGCGGAAATAAAAGTGTTTAGCGGTAGAAGGCTGATGATCGATTTTAATTCCGCATTCCCCTACCAGAAAAAAATTCCCATATTTTTACGCCGAGCTCTCTAGTGTGCAAACGGCCTCAGCAAGGTGTAGTCCTGGAGAGGGTTGCGGCCTTGAAACTTATAGTCTTCTGTCTAGCATTTTGTTCTTTCGGCTGAATTTACCAATTGTTTGTTTGTCCCTTTCTTCCCCGTTCCCATTTGGTGGGCTCCTACTGCAATGGAGGCGCCATTAGGACCGAAGCCGGCCCTTCCAGCGCCGGGCGGCGGCATACAGCACCTCCTGAACCCATCCAGCTCAACACAACTGCCTTCGCCGCCGCTCCACTCCCCACCAAGGGCAGGGCCAACAGGGGCTAAGGAGCAGCAGCAGCAACAGCAGCAGCATCAGCATCAGCATCAGCATCAGCATCAGCATCAGCAGCAGCATCAGCAGCAGCAGCAGCATCAGCAGCAGCAGCAGCATGGGCAGCACAACCCGAGCTTTCCTGGAAGACGGATCTTGCCGGGTATCAGTCGCTCCGTTAGCCTAAGGGGCCCAGGCGCAGTGAGAGGGATGGAGCAACAGAGGCACTCCTTCTCCCGTTCGCGCATGGGCTCGCCTTCTCACCACGCGCCTTCTCCACTCCACCAGATCCCGCCTCTGTCGAGTATACAGACCCACGGACCGGCACTTCCGATTCCATACGCCAACGCCCCTCCCGGCCGCGAGAACACGCCGTCCGGACTCAGGTCGATTTCGCAACCGCTTTACGGCCCCAGCGACCACAGCCCCGCGAGCTCTCCCGACGAAGAGGAAGACGACGACGATAGCATGGGGCCGGACAGGAAGCGCGTCAAGATGGGAAGGCCGCCGAAGCCCGGGAGGTGGATGCTTAGTTGGCGGGATCAGGCGGGCTGGTATCCGCAGGGCGGCCAGGCAGGAGGAGGAGGAGGCATGATGGCGGTGCCCAACGCAGGGACGCTAATACGCGACTTTGTAACGAGTGGGGGAGCCGAGGACGGCACGGGGCTGGCGCTTCAGATCCAACCCGAGGGCGCCGAGGCCATCCGCGTCGACGTGGACATGTTCCAGGCGTCAAGGGAGGCCGACAACGAGAGGAAGCGCAACGCCAACGCGTCGCGTCGGTTCCGCGATCGCAAAAAGCAGGAGATCCAGATCATCAAGGAGCAGAATGCGGAGCTGCAAAGGCAGAACGGCGATTACAAAAAGGAGCTGGAGGACATGGAGGCGCGGCTGAACCGGGCCCATGCCGAGCGCGACTTTTACCGCGACGAAAGGAGTAGGCTGCACAGCATCGTCCGCGGTAACACGGACCTCTTGCGCGAGGCTGAGCGGACAGCCCCCCCGACCAGCCCGACCATGTGGTCGGCCCTGCCGAGGCACGCCAGCTCTGCCCTGCCGGGCCCGGGCCCGGGCGAGATGCAGCACCCCGGCTCGCGGGGCCCGTCGCAGCCCTCGTACGATGCGATCTACCACAGCGACGACTCTCCCCAGGGGCGCATGAGCCTGCCGCCCGTGCGTCGCCGCCGGACCGACCAGGGGCCCGGCGCCGACTTTGGCTCAGCCTCGTCCTACAGCGGCACCTCGTTTCAGAGCCCCCACCAGGGGCCGCAGCACCACATCACCTACGGCCCTGGCCATCCGTATGGCGCCTCGGGCGCCGGAGCTACGCCGCCTCTTCGGCAGGACTCTCGCCACTCGCGGCCTGGCCTCCTCCCGCGAGGCCCGCCCCCGATCCTGCCCGTCGGACCGTCGTCCCACGGGCCGCAGCACGGCCACCACGGCCCGCCGCACCTGCAACACCCGCAGCCGCATCACGGCCAGCCGCCTCCTTATCCCCAGCAGCCGGGCGCTGTAGGCTCATTGAAACGGGCTGGGCCACCGTAATATCCCGTCTTTCGCGGTAAATCCGCCTGCACTTTTATTTCTTCTTACTCACCATTCTGTCTCTGATGCCCAAGCACGCAGGACCGCAGGGAAGGAAAGCTAGGAGATTAAGGGGACTCAGGTTTGAGCCTTATGGGGCTGGACATTGCCAAGCTTGTTGCCATCGCCGGCTGTTTGATCTTAGCTATGTTATGCCGTGGATTTGTTTTCCGTAATTTCCAAAGGACGGAGATCAGTTCCTTAGATCATTCATTTTTGTTTCCCTGTGCCGTGCAAAGTCGTTTACAGGAAATACACTAGCGTGGGGTGGTGCCTGCACAAGGCTGCCAGGTGGGTCGCCATGCATGGACACTTGACCCTGGTCACCCATACGGATAGTCTGTGCTTTTGTGGATCTGCAAGTCGGTCGGAGGCGGAGTTGTTGTTTCTTGCGTGGCTTGTTAAAAAAGGGTCTGACTAGCTCGATATGTAAGTACGGATTTGGTTCAATTTCTAATTTTCCCGCTATTCGTTCAGGGAGGAGGGGTGGAGTGCACGTAGTCAGCCCTAAATCCTAGTCGCAAGGCTCTGGGTACAAACCTCCCAGGAGCTGTAGTCGCGTCCGGGGCTAGCCAGTAAGGGTGTGTTGGGAGCGCAACGCGCTAGCACGAAACGGGCTGCTAGACGTTGCCTCCCACCCCTGCAGACGGTTCGGTGCTGCAGGTCGACCCTCTCCCAGCCACCGCTGTGTTGCGATGTTGACGGCCAGCCAACAATACGACATGGTGGGCGCGCAGACGCGAGACGCTTGGCCGGCGCAGCCTGCGTGATCCTTACAGAGGGGAAGAGAGCTCTTTCCGATACACCCTCCCTAAAGGCTCACTTTTGGGACAGCCTTTCCCACCTCCAGCCACCAAGTTTGTAAACCTAGGGCACTTCCATTTTTTTTCTCTATCACATCACGGTTGCCCGAGCAGCGTATATCACTGCTTCGTTTTCCGTCTGCAGCACGCGGGAAGGTAAATGCGTGATTGGACGCCAGGTTTTCGGCTGGAAACATGCCGGTTCGCGAGGCCAGGAGCTGCATGGATCGGCGGTACGGTGAACGGCCAGCAAAGCAAGGCCATGAACGCGCCAGGGTGGCCGAACACTCGTTCACAATTCGTCCACAATATTGTCTCTGCATGGTCACATCGCTTCCAGGTGTAGATTTATAGGACTACCCCCATGAGGCTCGGCGGATTGAGTCTAACTAGACGCCGCAGCCAGCTGCGCGGTCCTCGGGTCGCGGTCCGCTGCTGGTCAACACACCACAACAGTCCTTACCACGCAGAAAGAGACACGTTGGCACAAGTACCTCCGAACCGCCGGGTGTGACCAACACCAATGCAAGATACGAATCGCTTCCGTGCAAGTAGTAAGCAAGGAGGGTCACAGTTTGAAATGGTTGCCTGCCGGGCACGCGGAGCGGTACGCTGGCAGCGTCCCATTATCGTCTTGTCATCGCTCAAAGTGCTGTTGCAGGTACACCGGCCAATGTTCCTCCGTTTCGTTATCGGTAGCGAACGCCCAATTTGTTACGTTACAATGGTTTTCGATGGTAAGTCCTTTGCCAGGCAGTACATGGGGGTACAAGTTTTGACTGGCGAGGCTGTACTTGGTCTCCAAGCTGCACACGCTCTGGTGCAAGCGGAAATACAAGGATGATGCATCGGGGCGAAAAAGGGCTGCAGCCTGCCACCTCTCACTGGCCAGGGAGCGAACACGGGCTGCCAGCTGGTTCGAGTTTGCTGCCCTGCGGTAACCCGGCCTCCGCCACTACCACCTAGGCTTCGCCATTTGCCGGCTACATTTGCCGGATGAGGTGTCAGTTTCCAAATCCGTTGGCTAGCAGCACAGCTAAGCCGTCGTGGCCGTGATAAAAGCTGCTTTGAGCCTGGCCTTTGCATGCGCCCAGCTACCTGCCCGTGCTTCAAAAGCAGGGAAGGGCGGAAAGTTCTGATTTGTGATTTTGACGACAGAACCCGGGCAATTTACACCATGGAGTGAGCCCGCTGCCGTCGGGCGTTCCATACTCGGGCAAAAGCACCGGGGATGTCATTTTTGCCTGACCCCCGATTTAAATTTCGGGCACAAGCTTTATCACCATTATTCGTTCAGCTATAAAGGGGTTGAAAATTCCCGCTCTCTGGTCTTACATTCTTTCTTCGTCGCCCCTCATTAGCTCACCTTTTTACGCATTGTCGCTCACCATTCGCCATGGCTGGCACCAGTCGAAAGCTGCCGGGCCTGATTTACGAGAGCTACGAGGTCGTTGGGGTTTGGCGCTGCAACGTGAGTTTGCCCTAACCCGTTTGATGGAACAGTCGGCTAACATACGATCCAAAGATGCCGCAACTTCACGTTTCGGGGAAACCCTTGCAGGATTTGCTCCAACGGAGAGGGCAACGAGATGGACACCGAGAGGGTGAGGCCGTACAGTGCTATAAAGCTTTGTAAGGTGTCGGGGGAGGGGTGGGTTGTAGCGGGAAATGATCGTACATTTTGGAATCGTGTTTGTTGGAGGTTCCAAACAGAGGCAGAGGAGACCGCGTGGGGATTTTTAAATTCCAATTTCCCAGAGATCAGCGCTTGTCATTAAGAGTTATGTGCTACTCTTAACGAGCAGAAGCGGCTCGCTGAAGAGCTGTCTGCTAAGGTCGGTCTTTAGTCGGTGTTGACATTATTGGGAGAGCCTTTGGAGGAGAAACAGAAGAAGGATGAGTTACGCCGGAAGGAGGTGGAACAGGTTAACGAGATGGCCGAGCGGGGTTTGGAGGACTTATGGGAGGGGAACCAAAACCGGGATCAGGGGATCCAGAACGTTCTGGATGAGCTACTCAAACCTTTCCTTCGCTTGGTTTGACCGCTACGGCTGGAGGGGATGTATGCTATAACAACGACAACGAATCAAATCTCCCACACGCCCCATTTAGCATGTTTACTTGGAAAAAGTTGGCCATTCCCCTCCAGCTTTTCGACCTGGCGTAAGGGTGTGTGCTTACTTTGGCTGTAGCCACGGTGACTGGCCTGCTGCAATAAGCTAGCTCTGGTAAGGATCTTTTCAAGGCAGGGAGGGAGTACGTGGCTTGTCCAGGGAAATCCGACATTAAGATGTTGAAGCCAGCCACCTGGTACCTCCGATACAGTGCTTACGTTATTGCAGCGAATATGCAGCCACTCGGACATATGTCGGTCGATATAATATGAGCCACCCATTTGTTAAATACTGCTTCATTTGTTATGCATAAGCCCTGCAGCACGCTGTATGCGGTAGCTTCCAGTACGGTACACGTACAGTTCCACTGCGGACTCTTTCCACCTCTCTCACCCAGTACGTACCTCGGAGTCCCGGAACTTGAAAGGAAAGCAGCTACCTGCTCACCTCGTCTTCGCCATCCTGCCTTTATGTTGCTATCCGCTACCTCTGGTGCTTCTCTCGTTTCACGAGGACTAGCGTTTCCGCCAAGGGATACTACAAAAACACTCCAAAAATCAAGATTCTAATTTGTTTAAGCTGAGCATTAAGACGAATACCCTCCATCATCATTTGGCATGTTTGGCTAGGAGGACCTCGCAAAGACCCTGGCTCCCGAGTTTCCAACCTTCTGGTTGTACTTGTTCTACGTGCTATTGCAAGTTCCCCATCCCCTGGGAAGCGGGTGGTTCGCACCAACGCCAGCATAGGCGCCACCCTTTGAAGTAGCTAATCTGACCAGCAACTCCTTCCTTGTAGCCTTCATAGATATGTTCGGCTTATCGTACACTGCATCAGCCACTGGAATTACAAATCTTATCCCATTCCTAGCAAACCAAAGTACACGGAACAGGATGTTACGGTTGTTATACCCACCATTCACCATAATTTCGAGGAGCTCCGCCCTTCGCTGAAAAGCATCCTTGCGACAAACCCGCATGAGCTGATCATTGTTACGACCACCAATAAATTCGACGCCCTAACGAGGCTCGCGGAGGCCCTAAACCCCAGGATCCGCACCTTCTGCATCCCCGTGGCCAATAAGCGCCGGCAGGTTTGCGAAGCGTTGCCCTATATTACGACTCGGATCACCATTATGGCGGACGACGACGTGACGTGGCCCAAAACGCTCATGCCCTGGATTTTGGCGCCGTTCGAGAACGAACAGATTGGGGGCGTGGGTACGTGCCAGAGGGTCAGGCGCGAAACGGGCGGGTCGATCCTGCGGCGCGCGAGCAACTGGCTCGGGGCGTGCTACATCGAGCGGCGCAACTTTGAGATCTCGGCGACACACAATATCGACGGCGGTACGTCGTGCATATCGGGCCGCACCGGGGCGTACCGGACGCACATTTTCCAGGACGAAAAGTTCCAGCATTCGTTTAAAACGGATCGGTGGCGCAACTTCATCCTCAACGCCGACGACGACAATTTTGTAACGCGTTGGCTCGTAAGCTACCGGTGGAAAACATGGATCCAGTACGAGCACGAATGCGAGATTGAAACGACCCTAGAATACGGCCTCAAATTTTTATACCAGTGCTCGCGGTAGGCCAGGAGCAACTGGAGGAGCAATTGGACTAGTTTCGTTACAGAGCGCCATATTTGGAGGTGAGTTAGCCCGCTCCTCCTCCTCACTCTCTCCTCCCCACTCCGTCCAATCCCTGGATAGAAGGCCTTGGTTGTTAGCAGCCCGTTCTGACGAATCCCTCCCTTGCGGCAGACAACAGCCCTGGTCGACGTACGCGCTTCACATCGCCACCTTTACGTCTTTGGCCTTCGTTTTCGACCCGCTGATCCTGGCCTCGCTATGGTGGGGCACGGCCGACTGGGATAATATGAACCGATGCTATGCGTTTGGCGCCATGCTGGTTTTTTTCGCCTTTACCAAGGTTGTTAAGCTCATGGGCCTTTTTAAGCGCAACCCCAAGGACCTCGTGTTCCTGCCACTCTCAATCGCCTTTGGCTACTTCCACGGCTTGATCAAGCTCCACGCCCTATTCACTTTGAACGTGGTAAGATTTTTTTGTTTTGGCCCGTTTGGGGGCTTCGTGCCGAGGTAGCAAACAACCGTTAACTTTCCCCGTCATTAGACCACGTGGGGCAGCCGCGAAAACGCTGATGACAACGACAACCTGCGTTTGGCGCCTATCCCAGGCGTGGCCTCGACGGACGATGTGCCCTCCACTCGCGGCGGTGCTCAACTTGCAGTCCTGCAGTGATGATAAAAGGTTATTTAACGGAGTTTGTTCTCATGCAAGATTGCGTCCAGCAAAGCGGCCAACTTCAACGGCAGATGAGGCAGGATATGGAATCACCCCGCAGACGTTACTGTCGATGTTGAAATAACGTGTGGTTTGTGCACTATGTGGTTCGCTGCGTTTGGATGACGAGTCATTTTGAACTGGATAACTGAATGCGCACTGACTGACTGTATGAACCTAACCGAATGTCCCTGCTGCATCGGATAGTGTCTGGTGCATGAGGCACCTGGCCCTGGGCCGATTGCTGATCTGGCTGCACTGTAGCAGGTCGGGTGGGAGGACGCATTTCGGGGCGGACATACTATTCGGACGAGCTTCAGTTTTCCGACCGGGGTGAGAAGGCGCCGTCGGCAAACAGCACTGCCGGGCCCGTATCACCTACCCGATCTCCCCACAGTGTCCCACCTGGAGACGACGCTTTATCCCTTTTGGCCTTTACTAGCAACGACTTTCTTCTCAAATTTTACCACCTAAACTGTCAAACCTTCTTGGATCTGGTCAAGGACCCCTCGCCAACCGATCACGATCGGAATCAGAGATTTCGTCTCAGGGCCGGGTCAAGGCGGCGCCGTTTGGAGTCGGAAATCGAAGAACTCGAAGCTCCATTCGATATCACGTTCTGGCCACCAGATCATTGGGAGCAAGAGCATGGCGCGCCCACCCGGGCAACGAGATATTGTTTCGGCGACGTGGGACGAGAGGTCAGTGTGCTACGCTGCTGGCCAAACTATAGTGTTCGTGTCGTTTGATCCATCGATCCGGCTGCAAGGAATCAAGCCTTGGCGCAGGGGCGTTGGAGAGGGGTGTGAGCAGGAGGGAACCGTGGAAGGCCGCCAGGAGGTGCTTCCGGCGTTGGACCGGCAGCTGGCGTTGCCCGCTGCGCTTGTTGCGGGAACCGAACCGAAGTGGATCCGGCACGAACATCCAAGGTACAGCGTGATCCAAAAGGGGTTCCATTTCATGTAATCGAGGTGGCGAGAACAGGGCGAAGGACAGCGCTTGGAGTGACCTGCCGGTTGATACAGCTCTCCAGTGGGATGCATTATCCGGTAGAGATGTAGACGCTTAAAACGATTGGCTGTTTCCGGGCTGACCCTGAGCTCTAGCTGCAATAAAAAGCGGTTGGGTGGCTGGAGCGATGTTTACGCCACTTGATGACTCACTCAGTTCACCTTTCTAAGAAGTGGTTGCATAGATTTCCCGAGGTGTAAAGGTGCATGATTCAAAAAGTACTGTGCAGCGGCTGGCTGCAATCTGTTAGTAGTGACAAACAAACATTCGCTTCCAGGGCTGGCTTACACCCCTCCATAAGGCTCTGCGGCATGTGGGGAGGGTAATGGGTAAGTAATTGGACGCCATGTTTTTGGCTGGAAACATGCCGCCTTCGCGAGCGGTACGGTGAGCGGCCAGACGGTAGGTTTTGGTGGTTGCACAATAAAAAGTGCGGTGAGCGCGCGGAAACGCGTAAAAAGCAACGAGGAACGCGACCCCGCGCTGCGTGTTTCGCTAGAGAAGCGGATTATATCTGCACCGCCTGTTGACGGAAGTCTTCACATGCTGCCACCCAACTATGCAACGTGTTTGGTGAACCCCCAGCGGAAGGGTGGGAAGGGGTGCGTGCTGCTCGGCCTAGTTGCCGTCGCCTTACCTGATGAGTGGCCTGGCCACCCCCCTGATCGCTTGCCCACCCCTGTCCGGCCGGGGGCTCATTATAGCAAAACAGGGCCATCCCCCCGAGGCTATTCACCACCCCGCAAACCGTTTCCTTACTGCACCCCTCCTCACTAGCGCCCAGACAGTACAATCACACTACAATCCGGCGCCCGACAGACCTCCGCCGCGCCACACCTGTCCACACTTGATCCATTGCTGTGGAAGGTGAAATGCAGGCAACACTGCCTGGAACGTGGATTGTGTTGTGCACTAGGCTGAAAGCCTGTGCAGGGCACAGGCCCGGGAGGGCTAAATGGGCCTGGTAGGGCACGTGCATTGGGCACGGGCCTACCTCCGACAATTGCTCTAACGGCGCTCGGTGGACATTATACCGCCGCCGCCCTCACCGGACCTCGAGACGCCTGAAAACGGCCCACCGAATAGTTCCCGTGGTAGCAGGAATTCGAAAAACATGGCATTCACAACTTCTGGTGGCGACCTAGAAAAGGCTGCGCTGATCAAAGCAATGGGCGCATGCAACAGGAAAGAGTTTGTTAGTGCTGAGCTTTTACCCTTCCAATCGTTTCCGGCCAACCATCGCGGCCTGCCTGAGCTACGTGCACAGCGGTATTATGCGAGGAAACCTTGTTAATCGCTCACTTTTATGTTCTAGCACCATAACATGACACGGGAAGACGCGCTCCAAAAGGGCCGTTCTCACAATCCGGCGGACGAGCTGGCTCCTTTGGGGGCTCCCCCACCGAGCCCAAGGCCGTTGAATTTAAAGGCTCCATCCAACGGGAATAAGGCAGAAGGCGCGCTGACGACGACGCCGACTTCGCATCTGCAAAAGCAACAGTTGCCGCGAATAACCGTTGCCTCATTGCTGTGTGATAGCGAAACGCCTGCCATACAATGGAACCAACAAATGACCCATCCACAATGCCCGGCCGCCCAGGGGTATCACATAGGACAGGGAACTTTGCCCGGATACTCGGCCACCTATGGCCTGCCACAAACCGGTGCTGCCATGCAGGGGCAGCAGAGGCAGCCGGTACAGCATCCTGCCCCCGGAGCCGTCACCGGCCAGTCCTCTGCACAGCGGCCCCCGTATCAGCCCCCTCATCCGCAAGCGGCTCCTCCCGGAACTCAGGCCCCGGCCCCGACCCCGATGCATCCGCCGGAATACACGCAGTCCACCAAGCTGCAAGCACCACACGACGCTTCCCCCGCGGGCTTGTACAACTCGCTATCTGCCGCCAAACCGCCCACTCCGCTTCCGACGGCAACAAGCCCCAGCGGCGCACACAATGGTGCGCCCGCAGTGGTGGCCACAGCAGACATGGCCAGGATCTTGTCTATGACATCCAAGACAAGAGCAGCAGGCAGCTACGTGTCCACGACTCCATACAACCTTGGCCTTGGTCCATCTCAAGGTGAAAACCTCCAGAATGCGTCTGTGGGGAGCCAAGGGGAGAGCATGGCACCGACAACCTGCACAAACTGTTTTACGCAAACGACAATTTTGTGGCGCCGAGGCCCAAAAGGACAGTATCTGTGCAACGCTTGTGGTATGTATTATAAAGTCCACAAAAAGGCCAGGCTTCCTTAAATGAGATCCGATAGTATCAGGAAGCGGAACCTCAAAAAGAATTCGAGAACCGCATCGGGGACCACCCGCCTGCTGCTGCCCCGCACAGAGTCGCCAGGCCTCTCAGATTGAAAACCGATGTCATCTGGAAAACGAACCGCGGCAGCATGTCTGTCGGCGGCTTGAGCACCCGCCTGCGCAGATAACAGCTCCTTAGCCCCCTCCGCCTCCTCAAAACTCGTTTCCTCTCATCGTCGACGACGGGACAAAACCGGCGTGCTGGCTTGTGGGGACGTTTGTTTCCGTTCGAGCTCCTAACTTCCAACCTGGCTGCTACTGGAAGTGAAAAAACGGCACAAAGAGGCGCCCCCGGGTCCGCAGCGCCGGATGAGCAGCGCTGATAAGAGGGGCGAGCCCATTCCCCAAACCTCTTTCCAGGCTCGTGCAAATACGACTTCGGTTTACTTATTTAGGCTTGACGCAACCGTACGAATCGGAACTCTAGGGCAGAAGGGGGAGAAAGGCGCCAAGGGCATGTTGTAAAATAAAAGGAGAGATTTACGATGTAAAGTATGCCAATTTATGGCTATGTGGCCACCGCGGCGCGCGCCTCATCCACGCAAACTATGTGACATCCTTTACTGTAAGCGCTGAACATGGATCGGGTACCTCTGCTTCCACTGGAGCAACATGGTGTCCGACTTGAGCAAAGCACATCCGACATCACGCTCTGGCCGCCAGGGGACTAGGAACAAAAGCATGGCGCTGCAGGCCGCCAGGAACTTTACAGCATTCTCAACCCGCCAGGCATTAGGGGGGACAGCGGCTGGCAGCAGTGCAATGGATATCCCTATACGCAAAAATTTAAAAAGGGTTCGATTTCGAGAAATAGCAAGGGGAAGCCGCAAGGCAGATCGTATCGAGCCATGGATAAAACTCCGTGTCTTGCATATCTCCCGCAGCCCCCGGCGGCGGGGATAACCCGTCAGCCAGCACTTCACTATCCCGCTGCCTGCCCTGCCCTTCGTTTCCAGGTCGACACCCTCTTCGATCTGCTCCAGTTGCCGTTCCTGCGGATAATATTGGGTGGCTGGGTAGCAAGCCAACAGGGGTGCAAAAAAATACCACTCGATACGTGGCGTGAGCCTATAACAGTTAAAGCATAGCATCCGCCCGCCCCATGCAACACTGGATGAGCCATCGTCGCTGGAGGTACATGTCGTCGACCTGAATGCGCGTCGTTGGAGTGGGACGGAACGACATGTGCCTCCGCCTACTTCGCATCTCACATTGACGAGTCTGCGGCCCACCCCCCCTAGGGAAGATGGCTGGGCTTACCTACGGCCGCGCAGCTTTAGCAGGTTGCCAACAAAGGTGGGCCACTTATACGCGTATGGCAGTGGCCAGTTCTGATTGGAAATCAGTGATTCACGCCCAGAACTCGGCAAGCACATCCAGAAGTACCTATGTGAAAAGGGTGGGGGAGCCGATTAACAGCTAACCCCGTCGGAAAAGTTGGATAATGTATTGGCTGCCCCCTTTCACGTTTAACCACAGTGTATGTAGGGAAGTAGCCCCTGAAACTTTGCACTGTACCCCTTGCCTGCTTCCGTTAGCTAGCTTCCGCTTCGACTTTCCATCGCCAGTCGTTCCTGTTGTCGCGCTTATGACAGCGATTGCCAAGGGTACATGCTTTTTTAAATCCCGCCCTAGTAATCGCGTCGCGTATTGACGCGCCGGGGGCTGGGTGTCGGTGGACTCGCCAGAAACCGATAAGGTGTGTGCGATAGGCAGCCTCTTTTCAGGCCATCTCGTTTTTCCGTTACTGCTCCCTTCAAAGGTGCAATTAACGAGAGCACTCCGCTGATAAACACCTTCTGCTCCGTGCGGCCTTTCCATGTTAACAGCGGCTACGATGGGCGAATTTCTACCGTCGCCACGCTGCACTGGAGGGGGCTTATACAGTACAATAGTCTACACTCCACCTTGCGATGTGAGTTTCGCAAATTCGCTATAGTAAATTAGTAGCATGCTAATTTGTTATTGTTACGGCTAGTTTTGTGGAAAATGGAGTGTGTATGAACATCTGCCCAAAGAGCCTGCACGGCAGGTGAGACGCCGGGACTCGACGTCGTCGCGCAAAAAGCCCGCACCGCAAGCGAGACGCCGGCACTCGACGTCAAGGCCTCGAAGGAGCCAACACCACCGGGACTCGTCAAAGCCCCAAAAGAGTCCCCGCCGGGACTCAACGTCGGAAACGAGGCCGCCCGAGCCCAAGCAGCCCGAACACCGGGCTGTGACCGAAGAGGACGCCAGGAAGCACTGGATTCCCGACGGATATTCGTTGACCCACTGGGACCCCACGGAGCAGCCCATCCTGCTGCTCGGGAGCGTTTTCGACGCCAACTCCCTGGGCAAGTGGATTTATGACTGGACCGTTTACAGGCACGGAAGGGGTCGCCCCATTTCGCAGATGGCCGGCGAACTTTGGCTTCTCCTCATCGAGTTTTCAGGTAAAATTAAGGGCGCCGACGAGATCATCCCGTCCATCCGCCAAAAGGAGGTCCGTAAAATGGTTGAGGACTTCATCGATTCGGGCGACCGCCTAACCGACAAGCTCCGCAAGCTGCTCAAGCGCTGCGAGGCCCCCATGCTCCAATCTTCTCAGCGCAGGGGCTCCGAGCTCGGCAGCAACGCCGGCGTCGAGTTCGTCCTAACCCTCTTTGGTCGGAAGCGCGAGCTCCCTGCGACCGAGAAGTTCATGGCCTCGGTCCGCCTCTGGAACCTCCGGTTCGACACGAATTGTACGGAGGTTCTTCTGAACCCTGGGAAATAAAAACTCTCGGTTGGTTCTTCAGTACGTATGTTGTATTCGCTACCGCTGCAGGCACTTTTTGTACGTTATTGTCGGGGTAGTAAACCGAGCCTTTCTCTACCCTAGCCTTAGCACCGTCGCTATTTCATAAAACAGATTAACCTCCTGATTCGCCGCCTACAAAACCTGTTAGTTTGTATTTACCCAGATTCGAAGATGACCGTACTTATTGTATTCCACCGTTCAAACCCGATCTTGGCAAGCCTTTAATTATATCCGCTTCGACCTTTGTTGCAGGCGACGGTTTGGCCAGGCATTTTGGAAGTGTTCGATATTTGTAATGTGCGAATATGGCTTTGGTACTACTGCGTCCTTTGTTTGCGTTGTGCGTGGGAGAAGGTACGTCCGGGGGCGATGATTTGCTCTCGACGATATATCCGGCAGGTCTGCTGTTAAGCCAACCCCCCGGGGCGAGAGGCACTAGCAATCATTTGTCCCGCCAGGTACCTAAGTACCTACTAACCTCTAGGAAGCCACCAGGCGCCATGCACATATCAAGAATCTTAGGTGGGGTTTTGCTAGCCTGTGGCGGCTGGCCACTCTTGATGCCTACATCCGAAAACGCGTTCGTAGCGTCGTCGAGCATCTCTGGTCCTCCCACCGCGCCCGCACTCACAGCAGCTATCGAGACAGACCCAAGACCAAGAGCCACTCCCCGAGGGCGAGATGGTGAACAGGATAGTGGTTATCACCAGGACGAAGCCATCCTTCGCGTTGCTTCTTACCACCGGCGGGACCGGGAGCTGACTGGCATCCGCTCCGGTCCTGGCGGGCACGCTGGAGAAGTGGAAGCAGGTCGCGCATCCTCGTCATTGCTATCGGATGCCGCCAGCCGTGGATGCATCTTGATGCGTTTTGCACACCTCGCATTATAGGGAGGAGGCTGTGAGGGGCAGGGGGTGTGAGGCGCCCAACAAGTCCAGGCAGCAGCGATGCAACCTGACACCCTGCGTCTGGGCTAATCTTGGTCTCGTCTCTTGCGTTTCTTCCAATCAGGGGTGGAGCATGCTCGTTCGGACATGGGGACTAAGGAAACCTCGCCCTGCCAATGAGTTTAGATTTTAAGGGGCTGTGGTCGTCCAGACCAGCACATACACTTATGACGCTATGAGTCATTTAGGAATCTGCACTTTGCTGCCTGGTGGAGAAAGGCGATGGTAATTCTGAATACCGCGGTAAGGCTGGCCCTCCTCGCTCCTTGGGTACCCAAGACATGTCTGTTTACATTTTCGCCATTGGAGGTCGCTTCACGAGTCCTGCTATTCGTACCGCCTCTGCTGGCCTGACGGCTGCATGGACGGGCAGAAAACGAGCAGTGGGCTTCTTTTATGTGATAGGAGTTTCGCTGTCGCCTTGGTTATTTAGGAAGGGGATGATGCTTTCCCCGAAACTTTTCTCCCGTTTTCTTTCCTATCAAAGGTCAAACCCATAATCCAATCACCATCTGCCAAATCCACCCTAACTCCTCCAAAATTTCATACGAAATTAGGCAACATGGAGGCTTTGGCAGGCCATCACCCTATGCGCGCAATTGAATGTGCCATGGTAATTGCCAACGATGGCCGTGTTTCGCGGACACGTACAGGGTTGGCTGCGAGCCGTATTGATAAAAAGAACATACGCAACCGCCTGCAAAACAGGCACAGGAAGACCCCGGGCGAGCTAGGCTTCGTTGGGTGATTTATGGCGAAAGAGGTACTTGATCTTTGACCGAATCTGAATACAACTACCTGTCTCCCGATACTTGGCTGAACCTTCAAAGCGCGTCAACGTCAACAAGATGGTATCAACTGCCTGAGGCCTGTAACCGGCGATGGCAACCCGGACCCGGAGCCCTCCTCCTAAAAACCTCGTCGATTTCCTTCTAAACCCCGCAGCTTCTTTCTTTTGCGCTCGCTGCCTGGGAGGCAATTTGTAAACCCTCATTCCTCCCCAACCCTTATTTAGTCCTTCCGTTTTTAATCACCGTCCGAGCCCGGCGACTGTTTACTTTTACTACGTTGGAAGCGGTGCGAGCACCTCGACAGTCAAACGTTCTCGACGGAACTCGATTCCTCCCAGGGCTTGCCTTACCGTAATGGCTAACTGCCAGAAACTCGACGTCCGGGCTCGTGCAAGCCAGAATGGCTTCGAAAAGCGGGGGGGACCGGCTCGGGCTTCGGGAATCCTGTCGAGGGGTAGGCGGAGCGGACTCTAAGGGCGTCGCAGCTCCATCGTCATCCAGATCTTCGCGCCCCCTTCCAAAAACCTTGTTAATCATCTCCTCAACTAAGCAACTGTTATTCCCTTCATGGCTCCTAACTTTTAGTAGCTCGGCGTCCATGCTCGTCCAGGGCGAGGCTCCGGGAGTCTTGGGAGACCAGCTCGGGCTTTGAACATTTTTTCGCGGGATAGGTGGAGCGGGCTCTTGGGGCGTCGCAGCTCCGCTCTGGTTAAGGTTGATAAACTCGTCAAGGATGCTGCTATCGCCGGAAGCGTCTTCTATTTCGTTAAAGTCGGGCAGGGGCGACAAAAGAAAGTCGTCGAGGTGGAAATCGCCGCGAGCGGCCTTATCAGACTCGTGCTCGAACGAGATAGAGAATTAGACTTCATCAGCTAAGTCGCATAACAGTAAACTCGAAGATCCGAGCTAGGCATAGTAGTCTAGCTCCGGTAATGTCCCATCCGTCCATAAAAAAGTGTCGGTGGTGTCAGGCTACATGGAGTTAGTGGGTATGGAGTCGGGAGATCCCCTGGGGCCCACGACGCTTTCAACGTTAATATCATTAAGTAAGGCGGGAGTCTGCTCGGAGTCCAAAAGAAAGATATCGTTAAGCGAGCCGCCCCCACAGCTAGGGTCGCCGCTCGGCGCGGGGTTAGAAGGAGGAGCATTAGCTACGCAGGGTCGACGCAGAAGGGATCGCAGGGCTTTTCGGGGGCCCCGGCTGGCGGCGAGGCAAGGTCCATGGCTGTGGTTGTGCTGGGGCTGCGTTAGCAGGTCGGTAAACGAGTAAAGGAAGGGGAAAAGTCGAAAAGGGGGAGGGACCCCTTTATATAGACGAGCTACGCCGCTGCGCCGCTTTGGCAGAGAAGCAGTACTCTGCCAGCTTTGGCGGCCTGGCTAAACCTCCGCCACCCGTTAGGCACGTGTATTAAATGCATAGGGACACGAGGTCAACCTGGGAATAGGGAAAAGCATTCAGATTTTTTGCTTGTTTTTCGACCACCCCCCGCTGAGCCCCTCGCCACCTTCGCATGGACACGCGAGGATAAAGGCGAAATGGCCCTCGGCTCGAGTGAGCTAAGGGTGCATGGCGCTAGTACCAGCCAGGTGGAGCCAGAACCATGTGCTGTCCCTTACCATTGAAGTTCGCCGTCTGCGATAGGGCCACCCTCTCCTTCGAAGCCCGGTGCGATTTCATAGTCCAGGTAGGTGACATTCGGCTGCTGTAGTGAGACCACAGCCGAGGCAGGATCTGGACGTCCTGGGCGCAGGTACAGCTTGATGGCATCGCAGAGCGGGCGCTTTGCGAAAACACTGTAGCTACCACCGTACTTTGGAGCGAACAGCTTGACGCCGTCATCCTTCACGGCCTTCCAGGCAGTTCTACCTCAACCAATAGGTCTATCCTCCGGCCTAATATTAATCCTTCGATCGTGTGCGGATTGCCGAACACTGTCGGGGTTACGCAGTCGTTGCGATATCGCAGCGAGGGCAAAGGGTACAGTACATCCAAAGGCGCTTGGGGTGGCGCCACCGCGGCTTGGGGGTTGCGTGGAAGTGGTTGGCTGGTCCTCGTACATGTACCCGGTACATACCTTACATGGAGCCGTGCCTAACGAGTTGTCTCCCACTTCAACCGCCTCGCCATCACCATTGGCGGCCCCCTCCTCCCCTCTGTCCTGTCAACCTGTTATTCCACCAATTCAATTCCCTAACTAGGACATGCTCCCTGCAGCCACGCGTAGCCCACCTCTGGGCCGTCTGGCCGCCCCGTGTCGTCTTGAATCTGTTAAAGTTGAAATGGTCGCCGCCTTCCCATTGACCCGCGGCCGCAGTGTTTTTATCCGCTCTCCACGCGGTTCCGGTGCTGCTGCTGCTGTCACTCTGGACGGTGTTGTCATGCGCTTGGGCTGCCGACGACGGGGCGAGGACGAGGTATGGATGGTGGTGACAGCCGGGACCGCCGGCGCCCCGGAAGCTTGCAGGACGCTGCCTGGGCCGTCGCTCATGCTGGCCACCTCCCTTCTCTTCGACCTTGGTTCTGGGACATCTTTCTCCTCCTGCTCGTCTGTCGAGGGCTTGCGTCTCTTGCTTCGTCTTTTCTGCGATAGGTAGTTGCTCCTGCTAGCTAGCACCTCCGTCTCGTCTGTCTTGTCCTTGTCTGTCGTGTCCTCGTCCGTCTTCCCCATCCGCCTGCGCTTCCCCAACCGTGGCTCCACGACGTCCTGCAGTCCGTCAGTGTCGTCTGCAGGCCTCCTTTTCTTGCTGCTACCAGTCTTGCCGCTACTGCCCTCGCCTGCCGCAGCCTTCTGCTCTTCCTTGATCTTCTCAATCTCAGACAGCACCCAATCAACCCTGCACTGCTGCTGGTCGACCTTGGCTTTAGCCACCTCGTATTTCCCCTTCGCCCTTTTCTCCAGTCTCCGCGCGTCCCCGGCAAGCAGGTAGAGGCACTCCGCTTCGAAGGCGAGATACTCGACATACGTAATCCACAGGTCCTGCGTCTTGGGGTCCGGCAACAACCTCAGAGGCCGCCGGATAACGAACCCTTGGGGAAGCAGTTTCCTCACGACCTCGGCGTGCCCCTCGACATCTTCCTCGTCCTCGCCGTAGTCGCCGTAATCGCGTTCCCAGCGCAGGCGCGCAGTCTGCTCGAACCCCAGCTCTGCCGCGCGTCTAGAGGTTCCCCCGCTCATAAAGTAGTCGCGCCTGTATACGTCGAGATATTCCCCAAACCCAGGCCTCCTATGCCTTCCGCGCAGCTGCCACGCGCGGAACTCCTTCCATCGGTTCCATTGTCTGGAAAGGGCCTGCCACTTCCCCTTCGCATCCGCTGGGTGTTGTTGTGTGGTCCATGGCCGCAGCAGGTGGGCGTGCGCGTCCGGATTCGCTTCGATATGTGGGAGGAGATCGACGTGGAACAGCGGCTGGCAGTTGTCGTTAAAAAGCGCCTGGTAGCATTTGATCTCGTACTCGTGCTCTTCGTCCTCGGGAAGTTCGACGGTCGACGAGCGGGAGGGGCTCGGGTAATAGCTCTGCACCGGACGATGGTCTGATTCGGATGGGATTCGATCCAGCAGCGCGGTAAGGGCGGTTGCGTCAATCGACGGTGCTTGGCTAGGCAGCAGGTTTCAACTGTTAGATTATTTTATTGTGGCACGGGCAATTTGCAAATGGGCGATCCAAAAGGAAACTCACAGCAGATGTTGGGCAAGAAGACCCCTCTTGGTCTCGGACACGTTATCCCCGCCCGTGAGGTTTTGGATTTGAGGAGAGCCGTTTTGGGTGTTGTCGCTAAGATGCTCATCCGTGCTGAGAGAGAGAACCTGACCACCGAAGAGCTGGGTCGCCATGGCTTCCTTATTCCGATATGCGTGGTACGAATGTTGAGTGTGGTGTCGCGTTGGAGTGTGGGCGACAATTGAGGTCGTTGAGGACTTGAGGTGGTGCAGTTGGTGGGAGACGGGTGGGTTTTGAGTATGGAATACAGAACAATTAATGCACGGAAGCCTGAACAGCCCACCCAAGCCACCCCGGCATTGCGATGACTTACAGGGGTGTGGTAGGCGGGTACCTCCGCAAGTTCCCCAGCCTCACAGCCCCATAACCTCAGGTACTGCACGTACTGGGAAGTCACTAGGTATCCATCAACACGGCCACATAGCATCAAATTTCTACCATATCTAAATCATAAATTAACAACATTAAACCCTGCTTTCTGTACCACCACATCTGTTCCATTCCATGCATTTATTTATATAACCACCGATTTGGTCAGCCCATCCAATCCCGCCCCCCGCACAGTCCTATTCCTCTTCGCCGTCCTCGCGCTCAGACCATCTCCTACACCGCCGTCTGCTCCCCCAGCCGACAATACCCGAGGGCTTTTAGAACCAGGGCTCCTATGAAAAATGACACTGCATTAGCTTCGATGTCCAGAGATGAAGGATGGGTGGTGGACATGACACTTACCTGCTGGCGGGCCTGGATCTCTTGACCGAAAGCGTCGCACTAGTCCCGTTGTTGAGGAAATTGACAAGCGCCTCCCGGATTAGGGCATTCGACGGCATGTCCTCCTGCTCCTGGGTCTGCGGCTCAACGACGGTGTCCCGAGCTATTATAACGGTCGCAGGCGCGCTGGTGCTGCAGTCCGAGCCAGAATCCGAGTCCGAGGCCCTTCCGAAGCTGGATTTGTAAAAGAGGCTGTCCTGAGGATTGCGGAGCTTTTCCAGCAGCTGCACTGCATGGAGCGGGACCACCGTCTCGGGAGACGGGGCCCTGCAGGAGCGGTCCCGTCGCCGTCCCAGCAGTTCGTCCGTGTGGTTAATGTATCTGCTAAGCGACGATAAGCTCCCATCCGCCTTCCCAGCGAGGATTGTAGACGCTTTGGTGTCCGACTGCTGGTGCTGGTGGTGGCCGTCCGCTTCTCCTCGGTCGTTATCGCTTTCAGAAACGCTGTTGCTGTCGAACAGGAGTTTGAGGGCCTCCTTGTGGCACTTTGCCGCCGTCTTTCGGTCGTTTGGGTCGAGGCAGAGCATCGATTCCAGAACGAACGACAACAAATCCTGTCGTTGGCCTTGGCGGTGACCCTGCCGGAGGGCCCGCTCCACCCTTTCGCGGATGCTTTCGCACCATTCCACTCCCGTGTTGTCTATTTCCTCCTGTTTGGGAAGTCCGCACAGGAGCCTGGCGAGAACAACACCCAGCGACCAAACATCCACAAGGGCCGTATAAGTGGGCCGCCGGTGCCGCGTGATGCTTTTTCCCTCGTAAACCTCGGGAGCCAGGTAGGCGTACGTGCCGATAAAGGTTTTGAGGGTGTCTCCCTCGCGCGAGATGCCAAAGTCTGCGAACTTGATGAAGAGATCGTCTGGACGGCGGCGCAGGATCAGGATGTTTCCGGGCTTGACGTCTCTGTGCACGATCTGGGGGTCTTGCGAGTGTAGGTAGGCTAGGGCGTCCGACGACTGCGCAAGGATCTGCTTGCATTCACGCTCGTCAAAGGATTTGCCGGCATGAAGGTGGTCGCTGATAGAGCCCTCAGGCATGTATTCGAGGTGAAGCCACGGCGACGGCGGCAGACACGAGTTTATCAACGAGACGATATGCTTCTGTGAACGAGAGGTCAGTGATTCGCCGCAGGGTGATAGAGATAGATGGGGCACTGACGTGGCTGATTCTTTTCATGATGACAATCTCCCTCTTCCACTGAGCATCATTGCCTGAGCCTTTCCTCGGCTCCTTGAGCGCATACTCCTCGCTGGTACTGACGTTCCAGACGTGGTAGACTACCCCAAAGCCACCCGTGCCGAGTTTCTTGTGTACCGTCACATGCCTGCTGGGGCCCGAGGTCGGCGTTCGCGCGCCCGACGGGGCTGCGGTATTAACCCGGCTTAAGGGACCGAGACGGCCAAGATCGAGGACCTGCTCGGCATCCGTCACACCCGCGCGAAATCTTTCCACTCTGTCCCGGTAGGATTTGGAGTCGACGTCGTGTCGAGGTATGGCGAGCCGGAACTGTAGGAATTTAGTCACCTTGACGACGATGGTGTTTACTTTCTGTAGAAAGTCGCTCCCGCCCACGATCCAGTCAAAGCTACGCCACCGGCCCCGTTCCATGTCGTCATAAATAACGCTGGTGCCATACTTGGACCCCAGGTCTCGGACGATAAGGCGATAGTTGGCATCGAAGTTGAGGGCGAAGTGGTAGGCGCTGACGCCTGGGAGATCGAGAACACGGAACTCGGCGTCGCTGTCCCGACCAACCCTCAGGCCATAGCGGGTCTTGGGGGTGCTGTCGAAGGTCACTCGTATACAGGCCTCGTAGTCCAGGTCGCCGTGCAATTGCCCCTCGTCGTCATCCTCTTCCACCGTCCGCTCTCGCTCATGTCTGGCGAAGATGTCCGCAGGTCCCGATTGCGACGTCTCGACAACCCGATGACGACGGCGTCTTGGACCCAGGTACAGCGGGCTCGCTGCACTCTCGTCGATGCTGCGCGCCGCCTCGAGATAACCCCGGGTACCCACGGCCGGGTAGATATACGCTACGACATCGTCGTCGTAGCCATGGTTGTTTTCGTGATTCCTGTCGTGATGGTGGTCCATTTTGATGAGAAGGAGGAATGAAAGTGTGATGAGGGTAAGCAACAAAGTATGGCTGGGAGGAGACGAGTGTCGAGTGTCGAGTCTCGCAGACTGCCGCCCTAATCCCTAAACAGGAGCCAACACTTGGGTTCACCAGCATGCAACATGGGTTTGCTGGGTGTCTGCCTGGTGTCTCTGGTGTCACTAACACCCCTGCCCTGGAATGACTGGCTGGCGTGTCACCCGGCCCTGACCCTGGCCCTGGCTGGCACTTGCTGATTTGTTCATGGAACATCGCGCCGCGACCTTACAGAACACAGTCGAGCGAGGTGGTCAACCCTATTGCGTGATGACTGCTGCTTACGACCCCGCTTTCGCCTTACCATGAATGCCTGACGGAACTATGGCGCCGCGAATGAGACCTCAGGGCGCGCATAACAATTTACTGGGCGTTGCCACGAGGGCGAGCCGGTATTTATGTTGCATGCACACACACATACACACACACTGGTTACGGCGGGCCAAAGGCTCACTGGCCGCCGTGTTTTGCGTACTGATGTTGTACCTGCGCCGCTGGCTACACATACCGGATAAAGCACGGACTGGCAGATCTGGGCAGTTGCCTCTCAAACGAGCCCGGATGCCGCGGCAGCAATGGAGAGAATGATGAAATGGGTCGAGAAGGTGTTAGCTGAGCGAACACAGCTTGGTCTGGACCTGATGGATAAAATTTGTACTATCCGTGCGGTCGTTAAGGCCCTAGGGTGCGGTGGACAAAACCAAGACACAGCTAGCAGCCGTTTTATTTGGGGGCATTTTGAACTCATCGTGTTGGGCTCGACCGACGGTGTGAAGCGCCGGCGGCTAACGCTCAGAGATCAGTACCCTCCAGGCCAAGAAGGAACTGCGGGGACCGGAGCCCGATCTTCCCTTGGTCGAGCACGTGAGCAGGAGGGGGATGACTGTTATCAGAGCGACGATCGCTCGAATGATTCCTTCAATCTGCCATCGATCCAACTGACCCTCGTGGATCTCAAAGAGAACCCACCGATCCGTCCCTGGATCGATGCCAAGCCTTGATGATCCGTTCCTGGTTGGCCACAACCCTTGTTCCTAATGATTGGCTGGCGTCGCGCCCCGCGTTCCGCCTGCAGCCCCTCGGGCCGCCCCACACGGTCAGTCCGTGATACTTAAAAAATGACCAGGATTTGTGGCGTCCGAGGGGCAATGCTCAGAACCTGAGAAAGCAAGGATGCGAGAAGTTGGCCGCGCACAACAGAGCGAAGCCAGACGGGGACGACGCGGGAGAGGAGGACGAAGGTCGGCAGGCGAAGCGATCTGTGCGAGATGCTTTCTTCCCCGCCCTGTTCGTTCTATGCACCGGCCAGTCGTTGTTTTGGAAACCCACCGGCCGGCAATCCAGGGGGTCTGCAGAGCTAAGGTGTGCCCCGCCGTCAGTCTGTATGATCACCCCTGCGGTGAGCGACCGAGAGGAAGATGCATCGTTTGTCGAATGAGATCCGCTGGGAGCCGCCGAAACTGAGGGCTGAGGGTTGGGTGGAGGGCACTGCGCAATCCTCCCTTTTCATCGCGGAAGTTCTATCCGCTGATTGGCGGATGGCCCGTCAACATCATCCAGGGCTAGCTGCTCGAATCGTACATCATCGTCTGTGTCGCTGCTACTCTAGGTGAAATCACGTGCGTATGTCCGACCGCTGGAGGTACGCTAGCTCAGTGCCCTAGCCATTGTCTCCAGATGCCACGATAGAACGGTGCAAACGATGGACCACGGACGGCACCTCCTTGTTTCGTGTCTGTAGATCCGTTTTTCTGCAGGCTGCCGCCACCCCCATGCATAATACGCCTATCTAGCCCTGCGCTTCATCGATGTCTTCCCAAGATTCGCCGACGTTCCATTCCAGGGCAGTGCCTACGCCCCATAGTCCAAGCAAGCCACGCGCGACGACCCACTCAAACGTTCTGCGGAACAAAACTTTTTGCGGCCCCAGAAATGCTCAACGGTCACCATAACGCACGTTTGAAGCAGGGCTACCGGGTGTCGGCGGACATCTGGTCGGCGGGCGTCATTATGCTCGGTTGTACCTATGGATATCCAGCCGCGGGCGGCATGCAGCAATGTATAAACCGTAACGTTTGGGTGCCGCTTACACAGTGTGGATCTGCAGGCTTGGTTCAAACGCCTCGTCTTCCGAGCTTCCCCACCCCGACCTCCCGATTTTTATTTATTTGAGGCCGCCCACTACAGAACTTCTGATTTCTTTGTTTCTAAGGCTGCCTACCTCAACCTCCTGATTTCTATTTTTCTGAGGCTGCCTACCTTCGACCTTCCGATTTCTGTTTTTCCGAGGCCACCCACTACTGAAATTCTGGTTTTTCAAGTTACCCCACCTCGATCTCCTGATTTCTGTTCTGCATTCACCAATGCCATGGAACAGCTCTTTGCCCAGATCCTTACAGCGATATGGACCCTGCAGGAGCCTTCCACTGAGGAGGTCCATTCCTTTCTCTCCCGGCTGGAAGGGGCTCTGAAAGCCCGCAGAATAGTTCACCATCAGGCATTACCCGACGAGGGCATTCATATTAAAAAGGCTGACCTAAATAACCTGGAGAAAATAGTGCGCTTCGTCTTTCACCAGCCTCCTGACACAATTGCTGAAGCAAAACAAAACAGCTTGAAAAAACTCGGTTGTAGAGACCTCATCGCTCTTGGTCTGACTCTCAAGATTAAAGATCTGAAAGATTGTGGCGGAAAGATGATCGACAATCTCGTTACGGCCGGCCCATACATCGGGGAAAGGTTGAATAAACGTATCTTCTCTACCCGAGACATTTACGAGCTCGTTGTTGGCCTCGAACTCGAACTTCAAAGCCGAGCCTACGCTGCATTCGTTGACGGTCAGTTGGCTTTGGTTCAGTCCAGGGAGCGGGAGCGGGAACGCCCAGCAGGCGCTGCGGCCATCAGAACCCACTGACAGAATAGACTACCGCCGCGCGAGTAAATCGAATCCGGCGGACGCAGAGCCACACCGGATTAAAAGGAGAAGAATTACAGCAGCGACAAATCTTGCTGGTCCGCCAGAGCTCGACTTTCAAGCACCTCCACCTGCCATCCTCATCGTCGACGCGCCTACAGATCCATGCAACAATGCCCAGAAAGGGCACGCCCTGCCGTCGGATACGGCGTCACCTCTGAGCAACCTCACGGTTCAGTTGGTGCCCCATCATTCTTCTACCGATGTCGAGCCCAACTCTCAAAATCAGTCCCGGACTGAATCGGCAACTTCATCCCCGAACAGGCTCACGGCTACCTTGACAACGCTTCCGAATCCTTGTCAAACACGGACAAGTCGGCCACCCGAACCACCGGCCTCCGCCCTCGTACCCCCCCATGGCCCAGTCATATTATCATGGACTTCGTCCCGCATTTTGGACACGGGAACACCAGACCGCCCTCGAACCACCGAGCAGTGGAATGGTCCCCCTTCGACCGCGCAGTTATCTGGCCTTTCCTCCGAAAACCTACAGAATCCAGTGCTTATTATGGGAGACGGCACCGCCTCCCAAGCTGCTCAACAACCAATTAATCCAATCACGGCTGCCTCTTTTGGTGCACGTAACCCTTTCCCCCTGCGCGATGACCAGGAATTTCCGCAGCTACCTGCTAACATTAAATCGGGTAGCCAGACCAGTCCAACCGGACCAATCTACGAATGGGATTTGGGCTTCGGCTTTATGGGATCTCCGTCTGTCGAAGAATTGGGAATGAATTTCGGCCTTTCTCATCAAGAAAGTTCTGTTCCCCATCGGCCCTATTGATCATGTAGTCTTTTCTGTTTTGTACCGAAGCGCCACTGCGGCAATTCCCCCATTTGTCACGTGGATGCCGTCGTTTTCATAGAGCTGGAGGATATCACCAGCCTGTAAAGTTATAGGCTGAAATTCGCGTCCGGGCGTGAGGGCTTTGGAGCCGGTGCTCATTTTCGGCTTGCTGAGAAGAATGGTGGGGTTTTTTCGCAAGTTTTCGATAGTGATTGCTCCTTCGATCTGGTTCCCATTAAGTTCCTCGGTTTGGCTGTTGTTGAGGTTTGGCTGGTCAGTAATTGCTGGCCCATGTTAGTAGTGTTATGAGCGTTGGCACCGGACCTTTGTGGCTCTTTTGGCGTCGCACAGTCGTCAATCAAAGCTTCCATTCCTCGTGGCACCCCAGTCTTTTGCGATGCCGCATTAGCCTGGGCTTCCAGTGGCTTCGGAAGCACAATGATCACCGCCATCTGATTCTCGCCCGTTATCAGGGCGTTTTCAACCCAAAGGCATTCCAGGCCGTAATCGAAGGAAACGCCCAGCCCTCTGGCTTTGGCTTGTTCAATAACAATGGTACCATACTTGACACTTCGTTAGGCACGGTTGGCAGCCGGGTATACCTGTCGACTTACATAGTTCCTGTTGTACAACAAGATAAGATCCTTCACTGATTGCAGTAGCGTTCGATGCGACTTCGGCAACCGCCAGAGGCCTCCCCTGCCTTCCACCGGTGTCATGTCCCCGGCGAAAAAGCGGACTCGACTAGCACTTTCCCGCATGTCCGGCAAATGCGCAACTTCGAAATGGGGATCCATGACAAACTGAAAAACAATATGGTCTTAGTCAGAGAAGTAGGAGACCAAACGGAGCTTTGATCGGGCCTGCTGAACTTGGCCATTGTCGGAGTCGGGATCGGGCAGCTGGCTGAAGTCGGACGACGAGCGGGGCACCGGGCCCGATAACGACGGCGCGCACGTGGTTCCACCCTCCCCGCCCCGCTGGGCGCCACCTTATCAGGTTTGATCAAACAGGTTGGCCCATTCCAAAATATGACGTCATTCACAAAATCACTGGTTGCTGGTGTTCAAAGGTAAAAGGCGTGTTCTAAACAGAACGATCGCCCTTTTACTTCCTGTAATTATAAATATTCTTTATAGTATGCCACCCAGAAAGTGATAAACTATAACTTCGTCTTCCCAAAATTCCGCCTGCTGTAAAATGGGAGCGCGTGATTCGTACTTCACTTTCTTGTAAGCAAGCGCTTTAAAACTGGGAAGGCCTGTATCATACCTTTATTTTTTGACCCCATTTTGAAAGCCCATATCTTTTACTTCAGCATTGTCCGGGGCCTGCATAAAGCTGAGATCGGTGTCGTTGCTAGGGGCAGGTAGGGGAGAAGGAGGCGGCGGAGGCGGCGGAGGCGGCGGAGGGGGCGGAGGAGGAGGCGGAGGGGGCGGAGGAACGGAACCAGATCCCAACCCACCCGTCATGTTATTGCGAGTCGCCATATATGCAGATGATACAAAGGGCTCAAGGCTGCCAGCTTGGATAACAGCCAGTGGAGGTGAGTAGACATGTCTCTCTTATTCCTCAACACCGATGTAGAACTAGCTAGGCCATTTATACATTTTCAGCCGAGGCGAACAAGACTCTTTTTACACGAAGGCTCCTCCTGTTTGCTCGTCCTAACGCCAACAAGTAGTCGGGGTACCATCTAACCCTGGCTCAGCTGCGCGTCAAAGGCAGGCAGGCAGGCAGTTGCTCAAAAGATATTTCGTGGGGGTCGGCTGTCTGCTTGTACGCCGGCGAGGCCTCGTTGGCGGCCTTGTTGAGGTTGCTGTTTGCATGGGTCTCTGCCGCAGGCTGTGATAATTGGCAGGCGTGGCAAGCAGGAAAGCTGCCCGTCGGAGTGGTGTGGGACAGGAGTGGGGCTCGGGTCTTGGCGTTTCCGTGGCGTCGGCTGGTTGCGACCATTCTTGACTATTTCCGACCGCTCTCGACCATTTCCGGCCACTTTCGACCCATTTCAAAAACTTTAGCTCAGTTTCCCCTGTTTTCGTGTAAACAAGTTCAATTCACTTTCTTCCCGTTCTCCATTGCACCTCGACTTAGTAGCAACGCCTCCTCAGCATTCACCCGGCCCAAACGACCAACAATGCCGCAAAAGCAAAAGGCCTCGATCAGCGACATGGTGGACAAACTTGTCGAGGTCTCGGTCGTGATGAAAAACCGCATGGGACTCAAGCCGGCGGAGAGCGATCGTGTCCGCGGTGCTTTCGAGCTCTTGGCCGCCGGCATGCCTCCCACCGACGCCAGAGGAAGGGCGAACAAATTAATCTATGTCGAGTTCCTTCAAAGGGTTCAACATCTTCTCGGATTGGAGGGCGTGGTTCTTTGCGCCGTTGGCCTTGGTGTTTCCGCCGTGGCTTCCATGGGGGACAAACGTCGCGTCGATCTGCCACACGAGCTAAACATCCGCTGGCAAGAAATTCCTCAAGACAGTCTCAAAGGTATCGCCGATGAGTTCTCGAAAAAATGTGAGTTGCATCTGGCCAATCGGCACTGTACCACTTGCGTTGACGGTTACGGACAGATTTTCCTTCCCCAACCGGCGAAGAACGCGCGGCGTCTCCTTGTCCAGCCGGGGGAAAAAGCCCGTCGCTGCCAGGCGAACATCGGGAAATGGAAGCGGTGTCTCAGTTTGCCGGCGACGCTTATGCGCTTACTTGGGATGACGTCAGACAAATTTTGGGCAGTGCCTGTGTGGGACAGCCATACTTCATCGATACCTTCTCGGACCATGTCAATTCCTTCGCAATTGTTCCTGTGTCTCAGGAACTCACAAACCATTTTGTCAGGCAGCGCCAGAAGCACATCTCGTATGTATCGCTTCCCCATAATTGACCGGCATCGCTTGCGGGTTACAAGCGGGACGCGGGGAGGAAATCCGTCAAGGATATAAGGCGACTCGTCCAATCCGAGCAGGAAGTGAGAGAAAGGGTCAATAGGAGTGGTTGAAGTACTGAAAGGAAGAAGCGTTGTGTGCCGTGTTTCACTCAAAACATTAGAATCCTGGCTCCTTTCAGGCCGAGCCGTTTGTCTCCATCTTCCCACCTTTTCCGGCGCGTACCGAGGAGCGACACCCCGCCTCCACTGTCTAGTAGCCGGTTCGGGGCGGGTCGCCTGCCTGCTCCACTCCTGCTGCTAAAGCGCCTCCGTGTGCGCGTAAATTTTCCGACTAGCGATCTGTACGTCCGTTTCGCAATCTGCTGCGATTTGGTCCAGCATCCGGATGCTGCCTTTAAGTATCAACCCGCGATGCGGGCTGCTGGCGAGCTCGTCGGCGGCCTGCTGGTAGTGCAGCGCGGGGACAAATAGCAGGCTGTCGAGGCACGAGTACGCGCTCGCAATGCCCCCGTCGCCCGGTATAGGATCCCCGAGCCTGGTTATGGAAGCGCGCATTGCGCTCCATCGCCCTGTTCGCCCTCGTCCGCTTCATCCGCCTCGAACGCCTGCTTAACCACTCTCGCGGGGGCTACTCAATACGACGCGTCCTTTAGTAGGGTGCTATAGTTGCCATAGCAGTTTTTTTTTTGAGTCGGCTGCGTGACGTTGGGTGTTGCCGGTCCAGGCTGTGTCGCATTTTTGAACGGCAGGATTAGCCTTAGTTATGCAATTTCGACACGTGACAGGATCGCATAAGCGCATACAAGGTCTCGGACTGCTCACGCCCAACATATTTCTGGTGGAATGCCCGCCTGCGAGCCCCGCAGTGCCGTAGTGTCGAATTTTCAGGCAGCGAAACTGCCCGCGTGATGACTTCGGTTTTCCGCCGTCTGTTTGTCCGCGAGGCGAAACATCGAGCGAACACAGACTCGCTGACTGCACATGTGCCTTTAGTAGGCACCCGGGCATTTGAACGTGGGTTTCTTTCCAGTGGTAACCGGCCCTCACGCTCGCAGCGCCGCCGTCCCGCATCCCACGAAGCTCCTACCCCACCAAAAACCGGCCATTTTTTCCTCCTCGCGGAGTGAACTGCCACCCTTACACTTTGTATTCCGCTGTGGCAATCACATCGGACCCGCCGAGATTGCCGCCATCTCCCTGGCGGATGGACGTCCCGAATCGGACGTCGAAGGCGCCGAGCAACAAGTCTCCATCATTCCAGTGTCGGTCGACCATACTCTCCCCCAGAACACTTTGGCTGAGCTCGGGTATCGCAACGCTTCGCAGTGGGTTATCGAAAACAAAGAGCAAGAGGCCCCAGGAACGGGGGGTAAGGCGCCGTCCGAGAACGGCAAGCACAGCCATCGACTACGTCCGAGAGCATGGAGAGCGAGTTGCAAAACACGTCGCGACCGGCCGCCGTTGTAGCTGCCCTGGAAAAGAAAAAGGTCGCAAGACAATCGGACGAGAAACTGCTGAAACGGTCCGACAAGGTATAAATGCGCCTACAACCCTTCAGCGCGAAGCCGCTAGCTAACATCCATAGTATGGCAAAATTACGTGGGTAGAACTACCCACGCAAAAAGAACACTTCCCTCCACAAGCAACCATAGCGCTCGTCGTCGACGTTCCCGAAAACAAAGGAGCAATCAAGGTTTACGAAAGGAAGAACGACGAATATGTAGGCATGGTGGGGAGTGCTTATGCCAACTCTATGGTCATCATCGAGTGGAACGAAGGATGGTGGTTCAGGGTGGTTGGATCTATCAGAGTGGGATATATCACCAACAAAGACGATAGATCTGAGGAAGGCCACGGCGGGCAGGTTGTGGAAGAGGAGGGCCACGGCGGGCAGGTTGCGGAAGAGGAAGGCCACAGCGGGAAACCCGAAGTTTAGAATCCCGCCTTGAGGAATGCGTTTGGAATGGCTTTGTTGATCGGACGGTTGGCGTCGTTGAAATATCCACAACTTCAAAATTTCCGCACTGGGTCAAAACGAGTACCGGTTAAAGGTAGAGTCGAGTCGCAGCCGCCACCGGGCTATTGCCAACGAGAGGACGCTGACCGGCCTGTAGTCTACCTTGGCATTGCCGTGGAGCGTTGTTTGCCGCCGCGCAGTGCCACATCGTGACCGTGACTTGCGACTGTAGAGGTACAGGAGAGATGGGGCCGAAACGAAGGCGGCTTCCGGAGGCGACGCTCTTCGACCCTTTTGCTGCAGCCTCCGTCTTCGGCGGGAAGCATGAGCCAGAGTTCCGTGCCGGCCCGTACAAGCCACCCTCCTCCGGGGCTGCTCGCCGGCGACGCCTGGTGTCTTATGTAAATGAACACAGAAAATATTATGCAGGTCGATGAGTCGCGCCCGGCGCGGTCGCGGCGGTTTGAGATATCGTCAGAAACCCAGCCGATCTTCGGGCGCTCCTGTGGCTGTGCATCCACCCAAGGACAACAACGGACTCGACGAGGCTTTCGGCCACCTGTTTGCGGTTGGTGGTCGCGCGGAGGGCGGCGCCTGACAAACAGGAAACGTACTCATTGCCTTCCGGTATGATCTTGGGCCACTCGTTGTGTTTGCCGAACGTACCGGACTCGTCGTTGTCGAAGTCGTCGTCGTAGCAGGGGTTCGAGTGGGTAATGTAAATTTATGCAGTGCACAAGTACAGATTAGCAAACGCACGACTTAACAATACGCAAGGAAGTGACGAAAACGTGGGCTACCGAACCATACGTGCCCCGTCGTGAAGCACGGTGCCGGGAATAGGCAGTGCGAGCGGCGGCGCCCACGCTCACAAGGAGCAATTTGGCCACAATGCGCGATGTTGATAATTTGAGTGCCGCGACGCGCGGGGCAGCGGGCCCAGAAATGCGCGTGTTGGCCGGTTGGGGGCTCTATCTCGCACGGTCTACTGTACACACCGTTTTCGACAAGCTGGGTATGCCAGCGCCCTGGCCAAGGTCATTCGTGTCACGTGGCAGACAGTTAACCTTGGATGAGGACGGGGAGGGTGGAAGTGCTACCAGCGATTCATTCAAAAGTAGCTCCCATGATGTCGCACGACCAAGCTAACACACTTCTTGGTCTCTGGCACAGTGTATTTACATTAAAACTGTGTTTATCGTCCCTACCGTTTGATTGAAGCGCTCGCAATGAACGTGTGCACTATCTCCCATGTATGCACGCACACCACGGCCTCTGATTTGTCGCACCGTAGTAAGTTGCCGTTTCAACCAGAAGAGGGCAACAGGCGGAGACGCAAGCTGCGGACTCCTCGCGTCCGCGGATCGTCGCGTTGGTGTTTTTGCCTTCAGGTACCGCTTAAGCGCTATGCCACAATCAGGTTAGAGCAGCAGCCCTGGCAACAAAAGGCGCTTGCAAGACCGGGCAAGTCGACGCGCAAAGCCTCCCTAGGTACCACACACTAGGTATATTGGAGAATCAACCAGCAATCCCTTATGTACCTCTTTGATGTTATCAGGGTCTAAGTCGCCGTTGATAGGCTGAGGGTGATGTCTACTCTGCACATTTGCAGCCGATATGGCGCAAGGTCGTCAGGCTGGGTATCGGCGGACTTTGATGTTTCCCAGTCGGGCATTTCGATGTCCTGATGCACCGAACTTGATTTTTCAGGCTCGGAGGCGGGGGGAGTCTCCCGAGCGCGCCATGTCTTTCTTTTTGTCCCTCGTCGGCCTCGAAGCGAGCACCGAACCCCTCCATCGCGAACCTCCCGCAAAATCAAATCAAACGGTGGATGTCTGTGCGAGGGCAAAGGAAAAGAAGGAAGTCGGTGGTTGGTTGGTCGGCGATGAGCTTGGAAATCACCGAGGCACAGACATCCACCGGGGAAGGGACCGCTGTCTGTTAGACGAGGGAAAGAGGACCGACGCGCTCGGTGGGCGGCGGAAGGACATGGAAGGCGGATACTTTTGCTAACCTGTGGCCCGCTGCCCTGCCTCTAGGTCTACGAGCCTTTCCAGGTTATTGGCCTGGACCAGGTCTCGGACGTTGATATCCGCGTCCGCGTCACCGGTGGTGGTCACACCTCGCAAGGTACGGAAACTGCACCGTCTAAGGAGATGATTCAGGCAAACAGGAAAACGCGGGACCCAAGTTTCTAACTTGATTACTCTTCCTACGCGCAGTTTACGCCGTCCGCCAAGCCATCGCCAAATCGATCGTTGCCTACTACCAAAAGTATGTTGATGAGCACAGCAAGAACCTGCTCGAGCAGACCCTGACACAGTACGACCGCACCTTGCTGGTCGCCGATGACCGCTATCTTCTCCGCCGCCACCTATCCTTCGCCCAGCCGCGTTTGTGCTTGTCCTTCTTACGGCTTTTACGGTATTACACCCTTTTGCGATCCAGCATTTTCCGGATCGTGCCGACGACCGTGCTCCTTTCTGCCGCCGTCGGTCGCGGCGCCCGCAAGATGACGCCCGGCGAAAGCGCCGCGTCCACGACAACGCCGCCCTGGAAAAACCTCCCGGGAAAAATCTGGCTTATAATTATCGACGAGCTCGACTGCGAAAGCTCGCCCGAGGCCAAGGCCGCAATCGCAGCGCTCAGGACACTCGAGTCCCCTCCGTTCTTATCGCCATGGCTCGCACTCGGGCCCAGACGGCCGCCTAAAAGCGGCCCCCATCGCCGGCGCCAAAAGAATCAAGGTAATAATCTCTCGCGGCGGTGACGACCGTGGCCTACCTCAGTGTCGTCAACCACGAGTGCCGCGTCTTCCAACAGGGCTTCATCTCGCAGGGACGGTCTGCCTGGTCGCGGGTTTTACAAATACGTCGCCTTGTGCCCGGCCATAAAAAACGGGTGAGTTTCGCGATAGTTCACATCCGTTGGGGGAGGTCGCTGATACGTCTTTTTTCTTTAGGCTATGCTGCCGTCATGCTTCCCGGGCATACAGAGGGCGTGATGTCGAGCGCTTCCCGTCCACGCCCGTATTCCCCGCCGGGGCGTTCCTCGACCTTTCCTGGCCCAGGAACCGGTCGGCGCGGCCTGGAACGAGGGGCTCAGCGCCCTTCAACGTGACGTTCCTCATCTTCAAGTGGGACTTGCTCGGCTACGCCGCCGCCCTTTCGTCTAGTGACTGCACACGGTCTGGGAGATGCGCCCGCTCGGCTACGTCGCGACGGCTGAGACGTGGCGGGCTGCCCTGTCTGTGCCGGAGTCGTTGGCCCTACTGGGACCTGGCGCCATGTAACCGGGGACGTGATACTGGAACGAAGAGGGCATTGCGGGGCTAAGCAGGATGGAGGAAGCGACGCAAAGAGAAATTAAAGGCAAGTTCTCGGCACCGTCTACGCAGGCCAGTACTACTCGTAGCGAAGGTACTCGATCCACGTAAACAGCGTATCCTGGTCTGCCCGGTTCTTTTTGCAGCACGAATGGAAGCTTGAAGCCATGTGTCGAGCTTGCGGCAAACCTCGTCGGTAGTCTCTGCCTCTCAATCTGCTCTATTTACTTACATACGTCTCGGAAAACTATTATAAACATGCCATCAATAAAAGAAACACCAGGATATCTCGAGCTAAATTTCCTCTAATTAACCCGATACCATTTCTTGCCATTCCAATACAGCATGGCTTGTTGCGTTTCGTCCCAATACTCCCACCTCGCCATGCCCGCATTCCATTCACAACCAGCATCGTTCCCTTCTGCTCCTCCTGAGCTAGGTGCCTTGTTTTTGGTTTTCTTTTTGCTGGGGCGTGCAGGTCCAGCCTTATGGTGATCTTCTGCAATGTGGGGTTCTGATGGTGGACTTCGTGAATTCCTAGGGCGCTTAGAATGGGATCCGTGACCACGGGCGGGGGGGTGGCTCGATGACGGGAAGCTCGAGGCAAAACTTGACGTGAAGCTCGTCTCGACGCTTGCCTCCAGGTCTTGGAGAGTGTCAAACGGCACGGGTGACTGGCTGTCGTCTTGCTGATCGCCGTCATCATCGACAAGATATTGGGGAAAACGCGGTTCTTTGTGAATGGCTTGGCGCGGAGTGTGGTCGTCAACACCAACAAAGCTCTGTTGCGGATGCGGACCAGACGCTTCCTCATGGACGTCGAGTGTTGAAGGGAACTCGTCACAGTCCACGAATGTATCAGGACTCGAGCCTTCATCCTGCTGTATCACCGTTGTGCCTGCTGCTGCTGAGTCTCTCTCACCAGGTTGCCGTGCTCTTTCGTTTGCTGCTCGGATAAAGCTGTCCCGGTACTGCTTCGCCACGTCGCGGGCGTTCCTGAACGCGGTGGCGCCTTGGACGAAGGTCTCACGACTGTGCGTTATCGCATAAGACCCTGCTTGAGCCATGTGGTACTCCGGGCGTCCTCCGGGAGTGGTCGGCTCGGTCATGTGGTGCGTGTATAGCTGAAGAGTCCCGGTCCCGCCGTGGTAGGTCGAGCTGAATGTGTAGGGTCTCCCATCGTAGACAGGCTCGTCATTGCCGTAGTTCTGCAGGCTGTGTATGCCGCGTGCTCCAATCGCCCCGTCGTAGCGTGCTTGTCTCTGCATCACGGCTGCAGACCCATCCGGTCCCTTGATTTCTGTGAAGAAGTTCGGAACAAGGGGCTTGTCCTCCGTGGTCGACGGGACGATGTGGTGGCTGAGCTCGCCGCGGATGCATGGATTGAGGTCTTCGGGATGTGCGCCGTAGTAGAGGTCTGGCTTGGCCCGCGCTATACAGCCGTCCGTAAGTGGGTCGAGATTTCCAAACACCGTATCTCTGGCGCATGGGTGGTCGGCGCGCCGAACGCCGGCGATGGTGGGGATCACATTAGCTTTGACAGCCTCCTCGTCCTTGGCTTCGAGGGTAGCGTTTTCGAATTCCTCAAATGCGCTATCAGAGAATTTTGACGGCGATAGCGAGGGCCTTGGGACTGTCAGTGCCTCCGTTATATCCCTTCGGTCGTCCTCCCTTGGCTTTCGCGATTTGCGCAGTGGGTGAATGGAATGGTCGGTCAAATGCTGGTCGAACGCAGGGTGATAGACTGTGATGGATTTTTTGGATTTGTTCGTTCCCGATGCCGACGTAAAAGTTGTTGGATTGGTGGACGCAGTCGCCCTTCCTCGTGGGGAGCTCATGTCGCAGGCTGGTCGGTGGCCGATCGGTTCGGGGTACCCTCGAAGGTCGCACAAATCTGGGCCGCCGTTACTTGCAAATCGAGCAAGCGCTCGTGTGATTGGCACGAGGTCTGGCGCTCCGAAGCGCCGCAGCACACGGTACGTTGGAGGTGGAAAGGAGAGTCGCGTGTTCCGCCTTTCGAGCTCGTCTAAAGCGTCGACGATCAGTGGAATCTTGGAGAGTCGGTCCCAGAATTCGGGCGGATGTCGCCAAGTGACAAGATAATTGTCGGGATCTCTGTCGTCCTGTCGTCTTTTCTTCGGTGGCGGGTCTCGTGAGGGCTCGTCGGCGCGTCGTCTTTTTCCGTTCTGCGGTGTCGCCATGACTGGCCATCAGCGCAGACTGAGGATTAAGAGAAAGGGACATTTGAGGGGGGTATTTAGGTCTGGGAAGGCCTTCGAGAACAGCCTGACTGCGTAGGAACGATTGGGTAGGAGCGATTGTGTAGGAGCGCGGCATGGGCGCGCGTTTGATCCGGGGTGGTGTCGGCCAACCTTTAGCCGCCAATGTCAAAGAAGAACTGGGGTGGTGGTCAGCTCGGAGGAGAACTTCCCCGCGTGCGATTTGCAGGGTTGTAGGATACCCCGCAGCCAATAGACCTGCCACAGGGAAGCAATCCTTGAGCAAGTGAAAGAGGCAGGTGCTCCGGAAAAAGAACCCTAGCACACTTTGGTACGGTTGCACAAGCGCACTTCTAAAAAGGATGAACGGAAATGAGAGCGCAAAAATAATGTACAGAGGAGGCGGACTACGTGGCCGCCTAACGAACGGCGCTGTCGAATACGCGGGTGGCGCGGTAGAATCTGGTGGCGGGAATTCTGTGCAATTGCGAAACAGAAACACCGGTCGTAGGATGGAGTGTGATGTTGGTATTGGCGCAATAACCGCAGCAACAACATAGCTCGAGTTGGAAATCAATCGACCCACACGAGCCAAAAGCCGCGCAACTTCTGCGTTTCCGCCATTTAGGGTTCCACCGTCGTAGCCTTGCCCCGAAGTCCCTCCGACATTGACGTCCATTGAAGGGCGGCTGCCAGCACCGCGCCATCGCGAGCCCACATAGGTCAGCATTAATCCAACCAATCATAGCCCTCCCTCTACTTTTCCCGATTCAAAAAAGATGACCGCCCCACAAATACAACCGCACGGACCAGTGGCGGAGCCACAGGACGTGCCACGACCCACCGCCATCGTTTTGTGACCTCATGTCTGAGTACCTTTCTGGATGCCTTCAGTTAAAATATCGGAGGGCTTCCGGCGAGCAAGTTCGGACACTAGAGGACAGAAACGAGGACAACGTAGGCCGAAATCCTGAAAAAAGGTCCGTGGCTGAGACGGCGAACAGACAGAAATGACGGCAACATATTATTTAATAACTTGAGCGTCAGTGAAGCACCACCGAGCACCCGTGCGTTCCTGACATCAATGTGGTGTGAAATAACAAAGGCCCAACAGCACAGGGCATTCCCTGCCGGCTGGTCTCGCATGGTTTGCTCTGACACGCAGGAACGAATTTGGGCACTGTCTTGCGCCCGCTCCATGCCCCGCTCCATACTCTACGGAGAACATTCAGATTCCCGTCGCTTTTGATTGCAGTACATAGGTAGGGGATAGTACCCGTGAGCCAAACTGGTGGACAAAATTAAATGCACACCAGAGGTACCAAGCAAAAGAACATGCACAGGTTTCCGGGGGACCCCTCGCCCACGGCCACCCCGGCCGCCCTGCTGCCTTGCACCACGCCCGCAAGTCGCCCGCACCAGCCGTACAGGCCTGCCCCCGTCTCGTAGACGCGAGATGGCACGGGACCTCGATTGTGGTGGTATACGCTTGCGGCGGCGGCGGGCGCGCTCGGCAGGCGCAACCTCGATCTCGGTCTCGGGCGCATGTGGACCACCATGGACACTGATGTCGTTGTGGTTCCTTCATGTAGGGGTAGGTAGCGAGGTGCATAGGTACCTAGGTACCTAGGCCCTCCAGCCCCTGAACTTTACTTTCGCCAGCCGGGCACAGGGCGGGTCTCAAGATCCCTCCCGCCCGGCCTCACAATTCTCCCCGGCACTTTGCCGACCGACCGCACTACTACCACCCGCAGCGCTTACACAGTACAATGCCCGGGCGTTGTTTACGCCCTCCTACTGCCGATTGCCTGCTCACCAACAAGGGGCGCCGGAATGCGGCCCGAGCTCCGCGTGCCTTCGGGTTGTATTTGTTAGCCGCCGAATAGCAGCACTATGACCTGGTGTATATAGCTTAGGTAGCGCTAACACGTCATATGCCCCCCTAGGAGGCAGGGGCTGGTAGATCGCGGCTAGGCTGTTAAGTATTCTCCTCCCTCTGTCTCTCTGTCTCTCTCCTCGGGTGGAATACTACGGGGCAAGAAGAAAACTAAATAATCGATACAAGCTGAAGATTTCCGGGATCCCAAAGCTGTCCCTCCATCATGCCATCAATATAGGCCGGGCCCAGGATGGTCCACAAGTTTGGATCCGTCCCTTGCGGTCTCAGGATCATTGGTCGGTCGACGCCGCTGAGTACGAAGATGGCGTCTCCCTCCCGTATTGACATGTTTGCGGAGCCCAAGAATCCGCGCTTGGTGACAAAGAGCTGCCGGTCGGCATTGTGCATCCATATGGCATGATTCAAATCCGACGCTTTGGGGCACATCTTTAGCGCACATAGCGTCTGCCACTCCTCCTCGTCCTGGCCGCTCGTCATCATGAAGCGGAACCAAGAGCGGAGCCGATGCTCTTTGAAATCCTTCCGACGTTCGAGCCTCCAGTTTGCTTCCATAAAGGCGCCGGACCTGTCCTGCCTCTTGTCTATCAGGTGCATCCACGCATACATGGCGGCGGGCGGATAGCACGCTTGCTGGCGGAGGGTGAGGACCTTTTTCAGTGCGCGCACCACGCCTTCGCACGAGGAGCCGTACGTCACCCACAGGGTGTCAATGTGCTTTTCAAAGAGTTCATTCCATTCCCGATAGGCCCGGACGGTTTGGAGAAACCCCCACTCGAGACTGACCAAGTCGCCGTCCTCGACGAGGGCTGGATCTCCCGAGGGCTGCCAGATGGTGGTCGTGGTTTTCTCCTTGATCGTGTCGACGAGGACGCCGACCGTCCGCAGCACACGGCCGTCGATGCTGAAGTGGAAATCTGGCACCAAGCCGGACGAAGCTCTCAGGCCGCTCGAGGCCCAGTTGTCTCCCATCCGATAAGGGCCACCATAGTCGGGAACCCAACTTGGCTGTCTCGGGATCGTTGCCGATGTCGCGGTGTTGTTGCTTCCCGCGACGAGATTTAGAAGGCTCAGCGAGTTTGTTGCTTGGCAGGCTTCCCTGGTAAATTCCAAGTAGACCTGTTCCTTGGTCTTGTTATAGTCGACCTCGGATAACCTGATGCCGAGTCGCTCCAGGACGCCGTATAGCCCGTAAATCCGGTCCTTTGGTTCGGTGACGTGGCAGGCACGGCAGCGAAACAGGAGCAGATCGAGTGAGGGTTCAGAACGGGAGAACGCCCTGCGGTCGAGATGGCACGTCACCAGATACGCCCAGGTCGTATAGTTGTAGATGTACGTATCCTCCTGGTAGAGCTTGTGCGAGGAGGAGAAGTCGAGGAGGGCGATGGCCAGGCAGTCCATCGGCATCTCGAACCTACCGCAGTTGACGAGTAGCGGGCACATGGAGGACCACGATGAGTCGGGGGCGAGGACGGACTCCTGGATGGTCCAGACACGTCGCCACCAGCTGCGGTGCAACATGTCGAGGAAGTAGGGTGTGTGGCCTCGGGCTTATATATTGTTAGCTTGTTTCCCCGTACTACGGCTCCGAGCACAAGTCGGGATGCTCACCTGCGATGATGCCATGAAGGCGTCTTGTCAACCAAGTCTTTGCTGGTTCGGGGAAGCACGAGCAGCACCAAAACAGCCACACGTAGCTGAAGACGAGCCCGGTTCCCTCGGTGGGGAGGCCGAGCCAGACGTTCACCAGGTATGCGCGCCCGTAAATCTCCGTCATCAGAGGAACCTGGATGGCTTTCTCCTCGGGGGACCCCTGGTTGATACAAATGGCGTCGATCCAAATAAATAGTCGGGCATGCCTCAACATGTGGCGTAGTATATCCTCGCAGTTTTTCGTGATTGCCAGCTTCTTGCCGCCGCACAGGATGTAGCGGTCGAAGCTCTGGCCGTCCCAGCTGTAAGAAATCGCCCGGTACGAGGAGATGAGACTTGGCTTGTTTAGGGGAACAAGGAGCAGATCGCATTCGATGACGCTGCTTCGCAAGCCTGAGACGCTTGGCTGCTTGAGCTGCAGGATCCGAATGTGCCGCTCACTAGGGAGCGAGACATATGTGTAGGCCTCTTGCGGAAGATCCCCTTTGGCGCGTGGGAGGTAGTCATCCATGGGTTCGCCAGCGGCCGAGTCGCGGTTCCAGCGGAACGAGAGCTGATAGGCAATGTTGTAGGTGGCTCTGTACAGGACTAGCACGGCGGTGAAAACTCCGTCCAGCACAGGCAGCAGTAACCCCAAGCACCACGCGAGGAGCCGAAGGCCGCCAACAAGCAGCTGGTAGGAAGCATTTTCCATCTGATCCCCAGCCATCTTGGCAGTTTGAGGTGGTTTGCAACTTACATAGGTGGTGAACCCAAGATCGTGGGACAAAAGAACAGGGCTGGGTGCGTGGGTCGTAGAGTCCTAGATTCGAAGGGTTTGGGTCGACGACCCTGTTTCCGAAGAATCTTCCTCGGCACCAGAGACGAGGCTCCACGGGATTCCCCGTCGGTGATGCCCCGAAAGAGATTTCGAGGCGTTCGGGCCAGGCTGAGCGGCTGAATCAATCTTTCCCTCCCCCGGCGGCGCCAACCTGGAAAAGGGGTCTGATGCCCCATCGGGGATTCGGTTCCTTTCAAAAGGGCTCTCCTTGCTACGGCTCTACACGCCTCGCGAGGAACCCAACCCCACCCTCCATCGCCGTTCGCGACCGCTCACCCCCCTATTAGAAGCCGATTCGGCCGTTCCGAGAATTTGGGTTTGATCGGCAACAATGGATCAAGTGCTCTTCTACCACCAAACACCTGGCTCATTCAACCCCAACACCATTGTGCGCAACTGCTGGGTGTCGATCTTCCATGCACTGCTGATGCGGTTTGTTTGGCGGGCAGGATTCATCGAGTCCGTGGTGGCATTCAGCTTCATGCGGCCCGTCCATTCTACCCACCTGCTCGGCCTGTTGGTGGTGGAAATGTCCGGCATTGACCCTCACGACCAAGCCGAGCTGATGCGAAGCCCGCCAGACCTGGACAAGGCTATTGTCGCCCTGTCCTCGTACGTCGGTACACTCACCGCCCTCCGCCTGCTCAGCATTGTTGCTTCGCTCGTCTTGATGGCCATCTCCTTCGCCTGGCGCCACATCGTCCTTTTAGTGGTCGCTCTGGTGTCGATGGCTGTGTTTGAAGGAGCCGCCCAGCTTCTCGGCGGGTTCCTTTTTTTTCTCGCCGCATCTATCGGCCCGGCTGTCGGCCTGGCTGTCATTTCTCTTCCCCCCCGGATCGTGGCTTCGGCCACTTCAGTGTGCAGTTGGCTTGGGCGCTCGGTGGCGAGGAGCGGGATTCTGCAAAGAGCCCTCAGCAAAACGCCATACCATGAGCTCCCTGCTTTTGAATACTCGCCCATCGACCCTGCCAAGCAAGTTCGACTTTTGGAAATTGAAAGAGCCATACCTTTTCCAATTCCCCGGGCCAGGTTGATCACCTACGACATCGGCAATCTACCACCATTCGAAGCCGTCTCCCTCTGCAAATCCGTGCGACCCAGCGCCGCGTGCCCTATCATCCTGAACGATAAAAAGGGGCTCGTCGACGGGCAGGTTGATGCGCTCCTCAGCCACCTGGGGCGCATGCTCAGGAAAAGAGTGGTTTGGATTCAGCCCATTTGCGCCGACGATACGGACCGACAAGAGCGGGCGTCGGAGTCTGTTCATACGAGCATCATGTACCGCGAGGCATTCCGGGTCCTTGTGTGGATGGGCGAGGGGCGCCCGGTTGACGCAGCGGCGGGACTCATCATAGGGTTGGTACAGATTCTGTGGAAGGCTGGTATGGAGCATGCCATCGCCTACTTTGGTAGTCTCTCCCGAAAACCTTTGGCCAATTGTCCCAATCGGGTTAGTCAGCATTTTGGCACCAGCTCAGGCTCGCGTCACCCTTGCTCACCCCCGCTCAGTGATGCTCAGGGATAAAATCACCACGACACCACCTCCTTCCCACACCAACGCGCACCCATGGCACATTCACGGCCAACATCGCTTCGACCTTCCCCACGATCTTGTCGACGACCCTATTCCAGGCGTACTCCCGCCATGGACGAGAATGCCGCCGCCGCCGCGCTGCCAGGAGAGGGGCCCAGCCCAGATTGGCCAGAGGCCCGGCTCCTGGCTCCCACCCTTCCCGTCATGTCCAGGCGCCCATTGCCCGGCTGTCCACTCGATGATGCCGCGGAGGTGCCGTCGGCCTGCTGCCTCCTGCTGCTGAGGACGGGCGCCGCAATTCTCGCCCATAAAAGGTCGCAGCAGCCCCCATTCGCTCCGTCCCTACTTCGTAGCGATCGACAACCCTCCCGCCGTCTTGCCTCGTCCTGCTTCCAGAAAGCGAGGCTCTAGTCCTACAATGGCGCTAAGGAAAAGCCCGCGAGAATTCTTCGGCAAGGGGAGAGAGAGGGGCTCTGAACAATGCAACGACAGGATCAATGATTCTGCTGTCTTCAAGCATGTCACACCCAAGGTGCTGAAAGAGTACGGACGCATGATCGGCCTCTGGAACCAGTACGTTCTCCTTCCTCCCCACTGGATTCGGCCTTTTTAGCCATGGTACTGCTGACACGTCGGCCATCTAGGTACGCTGAAGACCATGCTCGAGACGACCCGAGTCCTTACAAGGTTAAATCCTTGAAGGACTTTATCAAGGAGATTGCATTTGGCATCGACGGCGCAGAAGGCGATCCGAACCCTGGCCAAGGAACGGTCATGCTATACTGGAAGCAGTTCATGGCCGGTTGGCGCCGTGAACATGAGGCCATCCCCGCTAATATCACACCGTCTGTGACAAATGTGCGTCCGCCCCCGAGCAGTTCCTCAATCCTCAATCCTCAATCCTTTTAGATAATCCCGGCTGACAAATTTGGCGTAGTTCATCAAGTCCGAGCTGCCCGAGATACTACAAGAAAGCAAGATCAGGCTGGTGAAGAGCAAACGACTTAGGAGGTTTGGCACGAAGAACCACTTCGTCCATCTTGGGCATCAGCTGTGGGGGAACGACTGGGTCGAATACGAGAGGCCTGCAACAAGAGTCTACGACTGGGCCGACTTCATGGCGATTGTTTGTTCTTCTGCACGTATCGGCGAATACATCGAGTCCACCTGTCGGGCAGGTTCGGGTCGTGGCATGTACTACAAGGTGAGCACACACTGCGCTGCGAATACTGACTTATAACGGCATGCTAATTGCCACTTCGTTCGCGGGCCACAGGACGTGACGTTTGGCGTGTTTCGTAACGAGCATGGTAATGCGGAGTTCGCCATCCAGCTCGTCCGAGATGCCAAGGGCATGACAGACAACCCTGATAAAAGGTACGTATTCTCCCCGGAAAGCATCAGCTTAATTCGTTGTTCTAAGTTGTGTTGATCCAGGCCCGAGCATGCGCTGTATGAGGGGTTGGGTCCGATGCCTCTAATCTGCAACGCGATGCTCCCAATGCTGGCTATCCTTATCGCAGCCAAAGCGTTCAGAGATTACGACACTCTGAAAGACTTCCTTGACATAAAACCACCAGAAGGCGAGATGGTCCACCTGCGATGGAAGGACAGCATTCTTGACCAACCCTTTTTCAAAAGCATGTCCGCGAGGAAGACCGCTGGCAAGATGGAATCGGCAAAAGCGCTCAGCAAACGGCTTCGGGCTTTGGGTTTCCGTGCCGGGTATCCCCATCCGCCTACCATCCACGACTTTAGAGCGGAGGGTCTGTACTGGATCGGTATGTGTACTGCGCGGCTCTTTCTTAGTCCCTCATTTTCCCCCTTGGTTTTCGCTGACCGATTCGCCCGATAGATAAGCTTTATTCAGAGGCCCAAAGGATGAAGCACGCAGGCCACATCGACCCTGCCACCTACAACAAACACTACCAACCCAACAACAGCGGCACAGACGGCCAGGCGAGCTACTTCGGCCAGGAAGTGCGCAGCATCGTCAACGATCTTTTTCGCGGCTTGACCGTGCCGCGCAATCCCTTGCTTCCGCAGTCTCTGCCGGCAGAAAAGCAGGAAGCATTGAAGGCCAGCCCCGAATTCATCGCAATTGAGAAAAAGGCCGCAACTTTGTCAGGGCGACAGGATCAGAAGTCGACTTCGCTCCGCAAAAAGCTCTATGAAGAGAAGAGAAGGCTGGCCGACCGTGAGCTCCGACAATGGCAAAAGACTCAGCCACACGGCACAGGCACGTCCGGGACCGCCACGTCCCCGCCATGCTACCACCGGGGCATTTTCAACCGTGTCAAGTTCCTAATGCCCGAACGGGACCGCCTCGCGTCGAGCCTCTTCGAGACTGACACCTTGCGGAGCCCGACCGGTCTCCAAGCCCTCGGCGATATGATCGCTTTATGCGAGGCAGACGCAGAAGTCAAGTTTCGGCCGGGGCTGGAGCCCGAGAAGTGTCGATGTGCCGACCCCATGTTTCGCCGGAACCTGCCCCAGTCTGCCCCCGCCGCTGGCGCCAGACAACCCACTTACGACTGGAAACACATCTACAGCTGCGTCAAGAAGACACGCAGTGGCTTTGTCGAGCTTTGCTTTCTGTGCAACAAGTGGGTGTTCGGCAAACTCGAATGGAGCGACCACTGCCGCTCGCATCTTGCTTGCCCGGACGAGCTCCCTGTGCAGTGCGACCCCCTTCTTTACGGTGGAGTGCTTGCCACCGCCGGCTACTGCTTGTTTTGCATAGCGGACAAATCGCTGGAGCCTGAGCTGCGCCTTCGTCAGTTTCTGGACAGAGGCCCATGGAAAGACCATGTTTTTGATCATTACGAACGATACGTCCAAGCTGTTGACGACAAGAAGCCGGTTACCTGCCCTTATCCTAGCATTCGATGCGGTGGCGCATTCGACTCTGTGAAGCATCTCAAATTCCATCTTCTGGACGCCCACTGCCGAGACTTTGTCAAGGAGTCAACGTCGCTGGAGCTAGAAGAGAACGATGACGTGAAACCGGCACCGGCCAAGAGGCAGCGGAAGCGAAGCGCCGAGCTTGATAGGGAAGCTAAGGTCGACACCTACCACTTCGTTGATGAGACGGTCCAAACAGCATGTCGACATCGAGCGGCTGCTGCGTCTTTGCCGTCGCCTTTCGAAGGCCACGTGTCCCCGCCCGACAGTTGCCAGATCCAGGGCTGGTCGGAGGACGGGGATGCTGGAAGCGGCGATGTTCTGCTTCGTTCGCCATCGTCTCTAGACAATGACGGAGTGGAGGAGTGCTCTGCCTTGATTGTAAGTAAATTCTGTGGGAATTTTAAAAAGATTTGACCCTAACGAGAAATTCCCCAGGATCCCGGGATGCTTCTGGAGCAGAGTCCTCCAGGTTCGATACTGTCGGCTCACGATCCGGCAAGCGACGATCCCTACTCCCTCCCGCCAGCGGATGCGATAGCCTCTGGCCTTGCCCCGTTCCCTTATGTGAACCCAGCAGAGATATTCTGCCAAGAGATGCATGATACGCCCCTACAAGTGTGCGGCAGTCCTGGCGGCGACGGCGGCAGCAACAGCGACCAAACCGGCCTTACCAACGATATGGTACAAATCGCGTTGGATGGTGATTTCCTCGGAGCTAGCCACGACTGCAAGGATGATAACGTCGACCTCCCGCCGCCCAACTCCGGCGTCACGCCGCCTCCTACGCCGACTTCCCCACACGATCCCCCGCTTGACGGTGGAAAAAAGAGGCGGATCAAGCTGGTTAAACATAAGAAAAGGACGTCTGAGGCGAGCGATAGCACAGAGGAGCCACCTAAGAAAAGGATTAAAATAATCCTTAGAATTTAACTCTAGGTTTGGGTAGATTGTATTTTGATGGATGTCAAACGGGCAAGTTCGTGGGAGATGGAACAATCGGATAGAAGCAGAACCCAAGGGATGCAGCAAGTAGCGTTAAAGTTTGTCCGTTAAATAAATCTCTTCACTGCAAAAAGGTCAGAAGGGCCATCTGGAGGCATTGCAGCAGCTGGTTTCTGGATGTTGCGCCCCTGTTCTAAGGTCCGGACTGGGGGAAAAGCGGGTAGGACTAGGGAGCGTCGCGCTTCATTCCTAGCGGCTGCCACTACTGCAAACGCCATATCTCCTGATGAATCTGTCGCTCCTTGCACTCTTCTACCCGCTGATCTAGCATTTGTTAGTAGCTCTGTTTGGAAAGATATAATACTTGGCTGCCTGGGCCCTATTTCCAACCGTGCTTAAGTCCTATTCCGTCGTAAGCCATCGCATGGGTAAGGTTTACGACATGTAGAGTATAATGGAGCAACGGAGCTCTAGCTTGCTGGTAGAATGCGGTAGCGGCGTCCTACGAGCACTAGAAGCGCAGATCTGCTCGCGAGTCAAGGTGATGGTCGAGACGGACGGGAAGGAAGGCTAGGCCTATACCGCAGCCACGAACGCATTGCGCCTCAGGTTCGTCCACGCCAGCATCCCCAGTATTTGTTCAGGGCGCTCCAGGACAGGGCTGTGTAGGGGAACCGCCAGGGTAAAAAGCAGCGTCGCGAAACCTAAGCAGTCCGCCATTAACGGTTACATATACCGCACGCCGTGACAACCAAAGGGCGAACACATGGTATTTACCGCTGCCAGTTCGTATGCCACCTTCTGCTAGTTCCTTTTAATACGCCGAACCGCGAATGCCTTGCCTTCTTCCTTTTCCATCGTTCCAATACACGTAGAGAATCCTGCGCGTGCGGGTGGTTCGAACCAAGGACGCGACTCTGTAATTGAACACAGTTATCCATCACCGCCAGTGCATCATCGTACCGTCGCAGGCTATTCCACGTAATAGCCAAGTTGTACATGCTCCGTATCGTATCTGAATGCTTGTCGCCGAGCACGTCGCGCCGCAGTGCTAGCACTTTCATGTATATCTTTTTTTGCCTTGTTGTACCTCCTTTAATCGTGGTATGTCGCTGCCAAACCCCCCATGCTCCAGATCGTATCGGGATGTTTTTCGCCGAGCACGTCGCGTCGTAGTGCCAGCACTTTCATTTTCATATTTTCTGCTTCGCCGTTTCTCCTTCGATTGGAATATGCCGCTGCGAGTAAGGCCATGCTTCGGACCGTATCGGGATAAGACCGCGTAGGACGGCTGTGGCATTGTTGAGGGACGCATCTGTGGCATGGCAGAAGTAGGAAAGCAGTGTTGTAGCTCCTGGGTCTCGTAGCTTTGTTTTCCCAGCCAGCTCGTCGATAATAGTGCAAAGGAGCATAATCTTGCCCTTGTCGGGATCGCCCTTGATCCAGAGCAGCTGGCTGTCCCCGTTGCGCCACTGCTGGAAGTTAGCATGGTGCAGGATCCAGCTGGACGCGACCTTGAGCAGGCCGCCTTTGGTCTCCTCGATGCGCGTCTTGATCTCGTGCGGGTCGGCTTCTGCCAGGTACTTGAGGCAGTGATCATTGCTTTGTGCGTTTGTATGTCAGATAGTTTTGCGTTAGATATGAGGCCGCGAAGGCATACGGTTTGCAGTCAACGTATATTCGACATGCGTATAATTCTCGTACTTGCTGGAGGATCCTGTGTCAGCGATACCGTTTGGTGGTAATGTAGATCGAGATCGGTTCATACTTGTGATTTCCGGGGCCTTGATGCTGTATGATTCCCCGGCGCTAGCCGTCCATAGCCTGGGGCACGCTAGGCGTTGCCATGATATCTCTCCCGCACGTCGAGCAGATACGACAATCTTACTGAACGGCAACGCCTGCGAATCGGCCTGACGCGTTGATATGAGACGACGGCCGTCGCTATGAGGGAACTGAGAAATATCTTCTGGCTCGAAATAGTAAGCGAACTTGGGGAGGGTGTCAGGGGACTAATTATGCCGTAGGTTGCAGCTGGGAGGTCCACCCACCTGGAATTTCACATTTTCCGATTCGGCGGCTGGGCGTGTATGCAGAGATTAGGCCATGGCTTAATCTGGTCAAAGTGGCGGTCGCGGCCTAATGCAGCCCGGCGAATCGCATCATGCTGCGTTGTTGGGAAGAGTTGGCGAGGCGTCGCGCCTCTTCAGCTACAGGGCCGGACCAGACGCAGCGGAAGAGAACCGGAAACGCTGGTCCCGCCACTCTCACTTCCACACCATTGCGCGGTGCGAAAAGGGTCGGTCCTGTTTGCTGAACAGTACACTTAACAAGGGGTGCAGGGGAAACTGGGTAAACTTGGTGACAAAGGTCTGGTTGCTTGCTTAAGGGGGTACCTTGAAGCTAACTTAGGTTGACTGATGCCGAAGCCTCAGTCAAAGCTATCTAGGACAATAGGAAATCCTTCCTTCTTATACGCATCCTGTTTCCCTGTATCCCCCGTGATCCGTCCGATAGGCACAGATCACTTCCTTTGATCTGTGATCTGTTGTGAGATCGCAGATCACCCTGGCTTACTTAAGCCTTGATCACGTGGTTCCCCAGAAAGCGGGGTGGGAGCGCATCCGCCTTAGCGTTCTCCCAGCGCCTCAGGCCATCAGGCCTTCGCCTCACCTCCAGCCCTCACGTCTGGTCGTAACATACGGGCCAGAAGGTTACCAAAAATAGGCATACCTTAAGGCTGCTTTAAAAGCTGCATGTTTCGCAGAACTATTTGGGATTTCGGGTGGTCCGGCCCGAGCGCTTTCTCATAGCCTTGCAAAGCGCGCTCGTATAGTGTTTCGGCCTCGGCGAGCCGGCCTTGATCGGAATAAAGGCTGGCGAGGTTGTTGACGGTGTCGAGCGTCGATGGGTCATCCGGCCCGAGCGCCTTCTCTTTGCCTTGCAGCGCCCGCTCGAATAGGGACTCGGCCTCAGTCGGCCGGCCCTGGTCGCAATAGAGGGCGGCCAGGTTGTTGGCGGTGTCGAGCGTCGATGGGTGGTCCGGCCCGAGCGCCTTCTCTTTGCCCTGCAGCGCCCGTTTATATAGGGACTCGGCCTTAGCGAGCCGGCCTCGAGCTTTACATAGATTAGCCATGTTATTTAAAGCTTCGAGCGTTAATGTATGGTCCGGCCCGAACGCCTTCTCTCTGCCCTGCAGCACCCGCTCGAATAGCGTTTCGGCCTCGGCAAGCCGGTTTTGATCGGAATAGAGTCTGGCGAGGTTGTTGACGGTGTCGAGCGTCGATTGGTCATCCGGCCCGAGCGCCTTCTCTTTGCCCTGCAGCGCCCGCCCGAATAAGGACTCAGCCTCGGTTGGCCGGCCCTGGTCGAAATAGACGGCGGCCAGGTTGTCGACGATGTTGAGCGTTAACCTGTGGTCCAGCCCGAACGCCTTTTCAAAGCCCTGTAGCGCCCGTTCGTAAAGAGCTTCAGCCTCGATAAGGCGGCTTTGGTCGGAGTAGAGGCTGCCTAAGCGGCTCATTGCATACGCCACTTGTCTTTCTTCCAAGGTCTCTTTAGCCTTGCCACCTTTACCAATGTTTCTCGTCCACCATACACACCGCTCCGCATGCGGGAAAAGTCGCCGCTGCAGAATCCAGTAGTCCTTCTCGGTGCTACTGGGTACGATTGACCCAACCACCATCATCGCCAACCTCACAAAGTCTCTTTTCCCAGGGCCGTCCTGCATGTGCGCCGTCCACCGATGCACCACGGGATGCACCATATAACTTCTGCATACGGACTCTTGAGCCTCAATCATCGAGTAGCGGAGCAGCAGCCGAATTGCATCCATGAACTTGATCTCGTTGCATGCAATCTCACAAAGCCAGGCCGGCCACCATTGTCCATCTACTGTCTTTTGCAAAAGGCTGTGCCACAGATCGCGGTTGTCAAGGAAGGCCCAGAGACGGACCAGGTTTGCTGCACTTTTGCTTCTCGCCTCGACCGCTTTGAACGATATCGTCCATGTGGTTCCCACGCTTCGTTGTTCGTAGTCCGCTAGCGGCGTGCCGGTCTTTTCAGACTCGATCATGTCGTCCCACTGGTCTCTGTAAAGGCGAACGTACGACGCCATGTCGAGCTCTGTTTCCCGGATATAAGCGCCGGCTTGTGCGAGCGCCAGCGGCAGGCCATCTAGCAGGCCGAGTAGTGCTATACCTACCTCGTCCATTACTGCAGCCAGGTTAGCTTTGAACCCAGTTTGCATAAATAGTGCATACCTAGCTCTGCTCGACACCATCGCTGAAAAATTGCCTTGCTCAGCTTTTCATCGACCTTTTTCAGCTTTTCAGCATCGCCGAGCTGTTCCAACCGTAATAGGCGTGTGGTGATCAGCACCGACCCGTGGTCCGCAGGCAGGTATTTTCGAATATCATATGCGCCAGTCGCACCACCCTGTTCGTGGTCCTGGTCGACGTTATCAAAAACGAGCAGCCAGTCGACGTTATCCGGCTGTGCCAGCCATTCCATAACGTCCGCTATCACGACGTTGAGATCGTCCTCACTGCTGGGGACCATGTTCCTGCTCCTGTCAGGGATTTGGCCTTGAGGAATTCTTTTTGCGCAGCTGGCAAAACTTTGTCGTACCCGGTCCTCGGACCTGCCGTCCAGCCAAAAAACGGAACTGAAGGTAGCTTTATGGCGCCGCGCAAAGTCTGCAGCCAGTTGCGTCTTCCCGATGCCCCCGAGCCCATGGAGGACAAACACCCGTTGCCGCGTCTGTGGCAAGTGGGGCTGTGGAAGGAGGTGTCGTTCGAGCACGGCCGCGTCGGATGGTCTGTCAACGAAGTTGTCCGATATAGGCATACCTTGGAGGCTAAAGGGAGTTCGGTAGGGGCCGAAGTCTGACTCAGCGTTAGTAAATACGAAGGAACATTCCTAAGGGGGAAAACGTCGGTTTCGATTTAGGGATAGCTGCACTAACACTCGTGTAACGCTAGATCATTTGCGCACGCCTTCATCTGCTTGAACACGGCCTGGGATTCGATATAACGCCGCGTCGCCGCTGCAATCTCTGCTTTCTTCTTGGACTCCTCGAGCCCGATCTCTTCAAGCCCGTGGTCGACGTTAAAACGGTAGTAGCGCCCTTCGTCGTCCAAGGCAGACTTGTCGCGGTGGAACTGCTGCGCCGTCTTCTCTGTCTCTGTCGCCAGCTCCTTGAGCGTGCTCCAAATCCCAAGGGCATCGTCGCGCACCGGCTTCAGGTTCGGTACGCCCGTCCCGATCGACACAAAGCATCGAAGTTTGCGTTGCAGCTGGTCTCCCCAAACGTCCTGGGCTTGGTTCCACACCACATACACGGGGTTATTCGCGCCCAGCGCACCGTCGACGAATTCCTCCCCGAAGGGGCCAATGGCGATGGGGTCGAAAAATGTTGTGGCGGCAGACGTGGCGCGGCAGGCTTGCCAGATTGTCATCTGTCGGAGGTAGGCCCGTGCCCAATGCACGTGCCCTACCAGGCCCATTTAGCCCTCCCGGGCCTGTGCCCTGCACAGGCTTTCAGCCTAGTGCACAACACAATCCACGTTCCAGGCAGTGTTGCCTGCATTTCACCTTCCACATCATCGATTCAAGAAGGTCGGAATTGTCGCTACGTGGGGAGTGGTAGCCGGCTAGGCAGACGATATCGCCGGTTTGCTTGCTCGTTGCGCAGACGAAGCTAATAGTCCAAAACACGGATTAGCATGTTTCGAGCCAAAAGGCGACTTGAACTTACACCTTGCAAGACGCGTCGACGTCCTTGAGGAGCGCATCCTCGTCAAGGCCGCGATTTCCAAGGATTTTCTTGATGGCGGCCTCTAGCTCGGCAGCATCGAACCGGCCCTTGAGCTGGCCTTTGATGTTGACCCGATGGCTTTTCTTTTCGAACACCTTGTCCGACAGGGATGTGTAAGCCGCGATGCATTCATCGACGGTCATCCGCAGGCGGCCGAGCATAATCGCGATAAGGCCGCCGGTGCTGGTCCCGCCGATCAAATCGAAATAATCGCAAGGCTTGGGCGGGGATGCGGGGTTGACGGCGGCCATCAGCCTGCGCAGGATCATCAGCGAGGCCAGGCCGCGCACGCCGCCGCCGTCGAGGGCGAGCAGCCGGATGTGGTCGCCAGGCATTGCGGGCTATCTTTGGGGATTATCGATGGCTTGCAGCGGGAGTTGGAGGTGAACAGCGGCAAGTGCGGGATGAAGAAGGCGAGGGGCTGGAGGCCGCCAACAGCGGCCGCGGGCCAGGCTGAACCGCCACGACGGTCGGCATGTCGTTGGCGCCTCATTCTTGTTTGGGAGCCGCGCTTATTGGGTGAATCAGGAGTTAGTGGCTCAGCCTCCACGAACTGGGCCCGTAGCGACGTCAAAAGCTGCAAATCGATGCGCAACGGTGTTAAATCACGTTGTTTTGTAGAGGGCTTCAATTGACCGCTCCAACTAGCGTCGGCTGAAGGCCTAAAGCCGTATCTAGGAAGCGGGCTTGAGCGTAATTGACGGAAAGGTACCTCGCGCTGGCGTTCCTGATGCGTCCGCTAGGCTGGCGAGCCCACCGGCCGCTTACATCCTCGTCCTGCCTGAACTGCCTACCAAGCCACCTCTCTGGCCAAAGCACAATAGGGCCGCCCTCGTCGACGCATCCTTTTTACGTGTCCCTAGTAGCATGGGCGCGCCCTAGGATGAGGAGGCCGCGGCCGGCTACCTCGCGCACACCGCTGCCGTGCCGTCCGAGATCCTGCACTACGGCTTCGTCGGCGGCGTCCGTTCCCACGGTCGAGGCGCCCGACAACCCCGCCGCCACGCTCGAGGCTGCGCCTGTGAACCTGTGCAGCCTCTTCCTGCGCGAGTTCGACCGCACCGCCGAGTTAGACGGCGCCAAGGTCGTGCTTTGTCAAGCCCTTCCCCCCTCATCGGCCGCGGCGATGTTGGGCTGGACGTTTACAGCCGCAAAATATTCCAGGGTGTTGCCGACACCGCGTGTCCAGCCCGCGCTGACCGAGACGTTCAGCGACGCCAACTTCGCGCCGACAGAGTGGGACGTGGTGGGGCTGGCGGCGCAACGAGGGGGAGTGCGACGTGCTGGCGCGGCTCGAGCAGGGCGGCCGCGTTAATGGATTCGGCGCTATCTGCATGAAGCGTGACTTTTCGGCCGTCATCAGCGCCGTGGCGAAGGGAACTGCGTGCCGCGCGAAAAGTTTGCCCGCGTTAGCCAGCGCTTATGGTCGCCAACATGGAGTATAAGTCGAAAGATGGCAAGGCTACTTTTTACCAAAATGCGAAAATTATATTAGCGTTACGGCGTTATTTGCGTATGGATTGAACAGAATGGGGATTTTAAGTATGCCCAACTTTTACCTGAAGTCGATATGCCCGAGGTCGAACGTTCTGATGGCTCACACGCGTCGGCTGGAGAGTGGAGGTTCTGCTCATCGCCCAGAACTTGCTGGTTCGTATCGGACTCTGTCGCGACGGATTCGGTGGGTGCATTGGATCCGGCGTATGTAGTGGGATCGACGGGCGTATTGGATTCGCAACCGGCCCGCATGTTAAAGGCGTGCGGTTTTGCAGATGACGTTTCCCTGCCTCTAGGAAAGTTCGGCCCAAGGCACGTGCAGGAATCGGCTGGAGTCGGTATGTGGCAGCCGGGGCTGTTGGGCGTGGGCTGACAATGGCGGTCGCAGTCCTACTAAACTTGGGCAGCATGCTGCCGCCGCCGTAGGGCCCCATGTCTTCACGGCTAGACGTGAGGGAATGGATGCAAGGTCGAAGCCGGCGAGGGTTTCTATGTTGCAGCCGCGGCCGGCGCAGAGCTGGCAGCGTTGCCTGTCTGCTACTTTACGGTCGTGCGTTCACAATCGAAGGTTCGTCTGTGGATATCAGAGCCGACTTGCCACCCTACCTGCAAAACCTGACTGCTGAACGCTCGCTCGGCAACGGCTCAGGCGGGGCGGCGCAGTGGCTGTGGCGTTACAGTGTTAATAATATTCAACATTTGTCGCTGCTGTGCTTTTATTAACGCAGTCGCTGAAGAATTGTCCAGAAATGTGTTAGCGTCATGTCTGCACTGTGAACAGGGAGCAGCCACGGACGCGAGGTTTGTTCGGTCGTTCGGACGCGTTTCCCTGCGTGGAGTCGCAGTCTGCTGGAGCCCAATGGGATCAGCGGCGGCAATCCCTAGGGTGCCTGCTTAACCGGCACAGACGCTGGAATCGCTGTCAGCTATCGCCAACGCACCTCTAACCAATGGCCGCCTTCTAACGCGGTGATTCGTGCGCGGTTGGCGAAAGGTGAATGGTTCCACGATAGGCGGCACCGCGATACGTGCGTTAGCGACAGCTTCTGAGCAATCCCGCGGGCGGAAGTTCGTGGCAGATCCATTTTTGCCCCGCTTCCGGTGCTAACTCTTACAGGGCAGGAGGAGTGCGGTACACCAGAGGGCCCAAGCAAGCCAGTTACGATAGACTACAAGCGCGTATGCCTTCACTTTTGTTGCACACCAAACTTTAAAGTTTATCTTTAGCGGAAGCATTGTAGGAATATCACAAACAAAGTGCCATCATCCATGCACCACCCCTTTCGCGCTGTCACCGGACCTAGCGCCCGATGTTTATGTCGCGCCCACGGAGAAAGTCCCGGAGCCCTGCGAACGAGGCCTACCAGAACTGTCCATTTCGCTGTCGCCATCCACGGACATGGACGCCGGCTTCGCGGGCTTTGCCGGACTCACGTGCGAAAGAAGTTCTTTGGCACACCCCGCAGCCGTCGTTGCAACGTAGTGCTGCCACCCGTCATTCTTGTGAGAGTCTGCGTAATCCGACACACCGCGGATAACAAGGCACGGAAATTCGGTCATGATCCTCGCCGCTTCCATTTCGAAACAAAGTATATAGCTTATCTCTCAGCCTGTGGCGTTTTTGCGCGCAGCACTCCTCATTACGCGACCGCCCGACGCGATTAGCCCGTAGTGAATCATCACAACCTCAGCTTCGCGCGGCGGCCGGCTGACTTCTGCCACCGCGTCGCACTGGCCACAGTCGGGCTGCTGCGGCGCATTGGATATTTTGGTTGACAGTTTATCGAGCGCGGCCGATGGACGGCTGTAGCCGCAAGACCAGCCCTTCTGCACCATCGTGGATATGGCGGGTCGATCTGGGCTGGCGTAAGTTTACAGTTGCTTGGATGCGTTAAATGTTCGCCAACTTTGATTCATCCTTAGCTCGCGCCCCAACATGCTACCTTTTCAAAGCGCTCTCCCACAAGCCGTTAAGGCTTTCCAGCGGCCTTTGCATCCGTGAGAAAGCAGACAGAAGCAGTACCACCAGGAGTAGCGGCAGCGCCGTGGCCCAGTACACCCAGAATTCGCCGTTCCCGCCTGGCGAGTACCTCTCAGACATGCTGAACAGGCCCGCGACCCAGGAAAGCGGCACGAAAACGAGGGCGATATAGGTTAGCCGCGTGACGTTGGCCGACTGGGCGATCGACTGCCGCGAATCGAGCAGCTGTACCATAGCCGTCGCCACAGGGATCGTTTGTTCCAGCGAGTGGCTGTGGTCCTTGAGCTGCGATTGCAAAAAGCCGATATCCTTGAGAACCAGGTCCCAAGGCTGCAGCTGCTTGTCGATATCATTGTCGTCCCCTAGCCGCTGCTCTTGCTGCTTGCGAGGAAGCCAGTGGTGGACGAACTCGGCGAGGAGGACGAGCTTGTGTTGGCTCTGCTTGCACCGTCGCCGCCAGCGCTGGAGATCGACAATGTCGCTGTCGTGCAGCCGAGTGTGGACGTCCCGCAGGGTATACTTATAGAATTTGACATATCGGCTGGCCAGGTGAGTGTAGAAAACCCACTCGGCCAGCGCGATGCGGACCGGGTAGTAGCCTATTGTAAGGACGCTCGATGGCATGGCATTGGCGGAAAACCCCTGCAGCCGGCGGTGGTTGACGAAGTAGTGGACGAGGCTGCCGAGCATGGACCTCTGGTGGGGAGGATCCTGCAAGCTATAATCGATGTTTCCGGTGGCCGATTCGAAGGATGAGAAGGGTGCCGGCTGTATGAAGTCTTCGAAGCCACCATGTAGAGGCTTGCTTGGATGCTTTGTTATATTTCCCGCATTTACAGTGGCGATGACCGAATTAACTGGGGGATCAACTAGAATGAGGCCTAAAGCAGATTGGTCAGGGCTTATAGGGGTTAGGGGCTAAGTCTTAGGGATACTCACAAATCCACAAGCCGTCGCTCATCCTTCGCGATAACATGGAGCAACATCCCCGCGCAAAAGCAAGTTGTCTTCCCGACAGGGGAGGCAGTCGGCGGACGTTACGTGGGGGGCTCGAGTCCGTCTTGAGAGCGTACGGCAAGGCATCGAACGTCGACGAATTGCCTAGGTCGACCACCTGCTGATAATGGACATACAAAAACCCATTTTCGGCAAGTTGCGATGGAAAAAAGGCAAGGGAGGGCGGAAGGGGCGCCTTTTCGATGTCTTGAAAGTCGGTGTTGACGTGGCCTGCGAAAAATACCGGGTCCACCTTGAGGATCCGACCAAGGATGATCAGTATTTGAGGCTGGATGTTTTCGACGAGAACGACGCGCATTTGAGGACGTGGTCCGGCTGTAGACAAGTTTGGGCAGGCCAATAGCTTAGAGAGCTCGGGTGCTGTGATTTCCTGCGGGGTTGGAGGTTTGTTTTCGTCTGCGGGGTAATCGACGACGACAAGTCTGCTAGCACTGGCGAACGGCGGCTGCTTAACGTACCGAGCCAGGCCACTGATGCAGGGATTTGTTCGGCTTCGAGCCACGATGAAATCCTCATAGGACAGTTGCGGGGTGGTCATATTCTATTTTTTACCTTATTTATTTTTCTTTCAGTCGGCTGCGATTGCAGCCGCATTTAAAAGCCCAGCTGGAACGAGCATTAAATATTTATTACCTGGGCATGACCACGCCGTCAAGTTTGCAGCGCCACGTCAGATTTTGTATGGCCAAGCCACCATGGAAAGTGCAGATTCAGCTTAGGCAAAAGGGCCTCCTTCGGCCCGAAAAGAGACGGAGGATAACCCCTCATTCCCCAGCCTGCCCTCGACTTTTGTTGCTACAATTCCTCTTCCCACCACCGTAACATTTCAGTTGGACTACGTCGCACGCAAGACAGCCTAGGCTTTATCCTATTCCGAACTTGATCTTCCAGACATCGCTTCGATCACAGGACGCAAAGTAAAGTTACAATGGAAACAGAATGTCAAACATCTCAGGCAGACGAGGAAGGACCCCCAAAGAAGCGACCTCTGACGAAACTCCTTCCGCCCGCCCAAGGTACTACATCTCAGGCCACTGCCCAAGGAGACGAGCAACTTGCCCCCGAGACTCAGGCGCTCACTGAAACCGCGTTTTCCTCGTCTCAACCCCCGGCAACGACAGGGCAACTCCGGGCCAAAATCGACAGCTTGATTGGGGGCCAGCAGGTGCCAAACGTGGGCGACCCCGAGGAGCGGAGCAAGCTCCTGAGAGAAACGTTTATCAACAACGTCTGGCCCGCCGTGCAAGGTGACTATAAGGGGATGACGGAGGGGCTCAAGGAGTTGCTGGAAAAAGGTCTCATGAACGAAGGCATCCATGCTGGGCTCTCCGCGCGAGTCAAAGAGGTCGAGTCTATCGACAAGTCCCTTCGGCGACGTAACGATCATCTCGCCAAAAACAAAGGAAAGCGATTCGAAAGCTTGGACGACGTGCTACGCCACATACACGACCTAGCCGGGCTAAAGATTGTCGTGCCATTCCGAAACCAGCTCACCAAAGCCAAGGAATTCATCGAGCGGACCTTTTCGCAACAGGGCGAGCCCACCCACTTTTTGCCCGACCGCGAAATCGGCCAGAAATGGAAGAAGTTCGAGTTCGGCGCCTACGAAACCCTCAACTATCGCCTTAGCTACCGAACCGGGCAATATCGCGACGTAACCTTTGAAGTGCAGCTTACGGACCTGGCCGAGCACCTGTTCAACATATTCAACCATTACTTTTTGTATAAGCGCGCCGATAGGTCCCTCACCAAGGCCGACGAGATGGTGCTGGGCCAGCTGCACGGTCACGCAAAGAGCTTCACGCTCTCCATTCAGCAACTTGTGGAGCACAGGCTGGAGCCACCTTCTCAGATGCGAGGCGTTCAGCAAGGCGATGGAGATGCCGGGGTGTTTATGGCCTGCAACCTTCTATCCAGCTTTATACATGAGTTTAATACAATCCTCAACTACATCATGAAGGGTGTGAAGGGTGGCGAAGCGCCGGCTAGGAGCGGCGACCAAGGAGGTTTTACAGAGCAGCTGAGCCAACTGTTCGAGTAAGTAACATTGCAATCCAGCTTGGAGCATACGCCCTGATTGCTAACGCCTTGAAAGCCGAATCCAAAATGCTATTGGCGAAACCAAGCGCCCGCGGTATCACACCATACCGTTTCCGCGTAATGAAGCCCTTGTGAAGCGTGGCGGCATCTTCTTAGAGCTTGACAGGCTGCTCCCGTCGCGGGCCGAGTCGCAAACCGCCGCGCTATGGGGCCTGGGCGGGTCCGGGTGAGGCTGCCTCAATCCAAACTTTTGTTAGAAATAACGACTGACGAGCAAGCAGGAAAACGCAGGTGGCGCTCGAATATGCGTACCGCCGGTGGCATAACAGTGCACCCTGTTCGGTCTTTTGGGTGCATGCCGACAACGAGGCGACGTTCACGCAGGATTACCAATCGATTGCGAGGAAATTGCGCTTGCCGGCGAACCTGCAAGACGAAGAGCTGCTAGCGGCGGTGCGGGACCGTATCGAAGCTGAGCCTTCTTGGGTGCTTATCCTCGACAACGCCGACAACCTCGGATTGTTTGGCGTGGGTTGGAAATCGCCGGGCGCGAGCGGGCAGCCGCATCGGACGACGACAAATTACGCGCCAAAAAATCTGCGCCAATTCGTCCCCTGGGGCCCTACCGGGACGGTTTTATGGACGACCCGTGACGAGAGGATCGCCGGCAGCCTCGTTGTTGCTCGACAAACAATCAACGTGGCGCGCATGGAGGCAGATGAAGCGGTAAAGCTGCTCGAAACAATAAGAAACCAAGCCATTGACGACACGGAGCGGGATGACGCCTCAGCGTTGCTTGCCGAACTCGACTGGCTCCCGCTCGCGATTTCGCAGGCTGCGGCATACATTCGGCGGACGCAAACGCCGATTAAGGAATATCTGTCAAAGCTAAAAGGAGGGAAAAGACGATGGAGAATTCTTCGAGCATCGGAACCTGACGTTCATCGGAGATGCGAAGTATCGAACAGCATTCTGGAAACGTGGAACATTTCCATCGAGCACATCCGACAGGAAGATGGAATGGCATACAACATTTTGCATATTCTGGCGTTTTTGGACAACCAGAATATTCCTGAGCAAATGGTGAAAAAGGCAGCAAAGCATTTCGAAAGCCGGCGGGCACAATCAAGTGACAGCGAGGACGACAGCGACAGCGAGGACGAAAACGCTATAAATGCCATCACGCGCCTTCGGCAATTTTCGTTTCTGAACCTACGCGCACCCGATTGGGGCCGTGCGTATGAGATGCACAAGTTGGTGCAAGAGGCCGCTCGATACCGCCTGCGAGCGAAGGAGGACGAAACGCTTTTTGCGAAAGCAGCGCTCCGTATTGCCAACGATCTCTTTCCGGAAAGACGACGAGAGCTTTGGGAGGAAGGAGAGAAATACCTTGTGCACGCACAGCGAGTGGGCGAGTGGGCGGAGCTGTGTGGAGAGGAAAAGGCGGCGGCGTTGCTAAGTCGAGTATCAGATTATTTATACGATCGTGGAAGGTGGAGAGAAAAGGAGCCAGTTGATGGGAGAGTGTATAAACTTCGGAAAAAAATGCTTAGCGACAAGCATCCCGATACGATCCGGAGTATGGCAGAGCTCGCAACGACATACCACCAGCAAGGGAGGTACGACGAAGCAGAAAAAATGCATATGGAGGCGCTGGCGCTGCGGCGGGACGTGCTCGGCAACAAGCATCCCGATACGATTTGGAGCATGGTTTCAATCGCAGCGACATACCACCAGCAAGGGAGGTACGACGAAGCAGAGAAGATGAACGCAGAGGTGCTGGCACTGCGGCGGGATGTGCTCGGCGACAAACATCCTGATACTACCCAAAGCATGTACTGATTAGCTTTTACGTGGAATAGCCTAGGCCGGTATGATGAGGCATTGGCGTTGATGAACGACTGCGCCCAGTTACGGAGCCGCGTCCTTGGTCCAAACCACCCTGGCACGCAGGATTCCCTACGTTTGTTAAATTTGTGGGGAAGAGATTAACAGAAGGCGGCATACGGACTGGCAGCGGTAATGCAATTAGTTCCGTTACTGGCGGATGCTGTGGTTTTTGGCTTGTTGATTTGCTAAGTCAGAGTAAGTCGGAGACCCCTGTTCCGCACCACCCCTGTTCTGCACCACCCAAATCCGACTCCGCCCCCGCATCGACCCTCACCGCTACTC
>NW_008804561.1:0-1764 GCF_000145635.1 Gaeumannomyces tritici R3-111a-1
AAAAGACCTACATTTCGACTGCTTCGCGCTGAATGAACCTCAGGCTTGAAAGACGCGCGCGGCTAAAGCATACCAGCCCCGCTTTCATCCGCCTGCGGCCAATGCATTGGCGCTCAGCTCAGCGCGCCGTGCAACAAATAATTGGTTATCAGCAGTCCTGCTTTGAACCAGTAGCCTCAGCCACAGCGGGGGAGGCGCAGGCGGCTAGTTGTTAAGCCAATGAGAATCGCTCCAGGGTCCACGAATTTCGCCTGTTAATGTGGTTCTTCCCGCCCACGTCTAGGGAGGACTCAATACTGATTTGAGAAGGCGCCTTCGGGCCACTTGCGACTTGCCTGCACCCAGCATCCCGAAGTACTGACCCGGAATGATGGAAATAAATGCATATTAGAAGGCACTCAGACATCCAAACTGACGACAGGAACCGGCTCGCCGCTCTGCCGCCACCCAGGTCTTCGCACCCTCACGCCCACAGCTTAGCGCCACCTCCGCGGCTCTAGCTCGACGTAGCCGCCAACGTCAACACTTAGACCGTAGTACGACGACGTGTTGAGCTGTATTCCGCATCGGTCCGCAGAGGCAAAGAGCGAGCTTCTATTTTCATGCCCAGCCGTTCGCAAGGCTGCCAACGCCGCCCACTGGAGGCGACTGGAGATAGTGGCTGGTTCTAGAATAGCGTCAATATGCGGCTCGTCTAGGTGCCTGCACGTGCGCCTTGAACGACCTGTCTGTCACAGGAAATAGGGCAGGCTGGGAGTCTCGGTGCTCGTGCAGGACAGTAGAATCTCCTGCAGCACTGTGTGGCTAGCCACAGTATTGGAGGGCCTCCCGCATATGCACAACAAAGCGAAGCGAGTGGTTGCGGAGCCCATGATTGCCAACGAGTCTGGCCAGGCTGGTGTGGGCAGGGATATGCAACCCGCTGCTGTGCTGCTGCGTTGGCAAGAAGTGCGATGCAGAAATGGGGGTCTTCGATTGGGCGCCGCAATGCACAAGTTTGAGTGTGCATCCTGCCGCTCAAAGAGGCCGCACGAAAACAAGCTCCTCCGTGGCGTCCGGGCCGGCACTCAATGCTTCCCTATTCATGATCCCGTGGGTGTAGCATACCCTGGCAAGCTCGTAGAATTTGCCCTCCCCGCCACCGCTGCGCGTCTTCCTCTTCCTCATAATAAAAGGTGTTCGCGCCCCCAGCACCAGCACGACCTCGTCGCCGACCCGGGAGAGGGTTGCCCCATGGGTGGGATTCTTCCGACTCTTCTGTTTTCGGTGGCACGAGCGGGATGGAGGAAGGCAACGTGAGAAAGAACCTCTAGGAGGCAAGTTTTCGGCTCCGTCCAGCTCGAGCTATTCCTCTTCTACCCGACGCCATTTCTCGCCATTCCAATACAGCATGGCTTGTTGCGTTTCGTCCCAATACTCCCACCGCTCCATGCCATCATTCCATTTACAACCAGCATCGTTCCCTTCTGCTCCTCCTGAATTGGGTGACTTGTTTTTGGGTTTCTTTTTGCGGCGTGCAGGTCCAGCCTTGTAATGATCTTCTGCAATGTGGGGTTTTGATGGTGGACTTCGTAAATTCCTAAGGCGCTTAAAATGGGATCCGTAACCACGGGCGGGGAGGTGGCTCGATAACGGGAAGCTCGAAGCGAAGCTTAACGTAAAGCTCGTTTCGACGCTTGCCTCTGGGTCTTGGAAAGTGTCGAACGGCACGGGTAACTAGCTGTCGTCTTGCTAATAGTCGTCATTATCGACAAAATATTGGGG
>NW_008804561.1:2876-4615 GCF_000145635.1 Gaeumannomyces tritici R3-111a-1
ATCGGTCAAATCTGGGCCGCCGTGTTGCGCGAATCGAGTAATCTTGGGAGTGATATCGCGAGCAGACTTGCGCAGGAGAACCTGTGCGGGATGTGTCGGACGCGGGGGAAATGAAGGCCTGATGCTATTCCGCCGGTCCAGTTCCTCCAAGGCGGCTTGCTCCAGCGGGACTGTCGACAGTCGGTCCCAGAATTCGGGCGGATATCGCCAAGTGAAAAGATAATCGTCGGGATCTCTGTCGTCCTGTCGTCTCTTCTTCGATGGTAGGTCTCGCGAGAACTCGTCGGCGTGTCGTCTTTTTCCGTTCTGCGGTGTCGCCATGACTGGCCATCAGCGCAGACTGGGGATTAAGAGAAAGGAACATTTGCGGGGTATTTAGGTCTGAGAAGGCCTTCGAGAACAGCCTGACTGCCGTGGGAACGATTGGGTAGGAGTAATTGGGTAGGGGCGCGCAACGGATGCGCGTTTGATCCGGGTTGATGTCGGCCAACCTTTAGCCGCCAATGTCAAAGAAGGACTGGGGTGGGTGGTGGTCAGCTCGGAGGAGAATTTCCCCGCGCGCGATTTGCAAGTTGGAGGATACCCGCAGCCAATGAACCTGCCACACGGCGGCAACTCCTTGAGCAAGTAAAGGATGCAGGTGCTCCGAAAAAAAAAAACCCCTAGCATACTTTGGTACGGCTGCACGACAAGCGCACTTCTAACATGAACCGGAATAAGAGCGCAAAATAAATGTACAAGAAGAGGCGGACTAGGGCCGCCTAACGAACGGCGCTGTCGAATACGCGGGCGGCGCGGAGGGTTTGGTGGCGGGAATTTTGTGCAATTGCGAAACAGAAACACTGGTCGTAGGATGGAGTGCGGTGTCGGCAGTGGCGCAATAACCGCAGCAACAACGTGGCTTGAGCCAAAAATCAATCGACCCACGAGCCAAAGCCGCGCAACTTCTGCGTTTCCGCAATTCAGGGATACCCGCACGCGCATGCTGGGGTTCCACTTTCGTAGCCATGCCCTCGAAGTTCCTCCACAAGGGCCGATCCGCTGCTGGGATCCGACATCGACGTCCATTGAAGGGCGGCTGCCAGCGCCGCGTCATCGCGATCCGTGGCGACCAGGACACCGCGCTGAAGAAAGTCGAGGACGAATTCTACGCCAACGCCGCTGGCATGACGGCGTTAGCCTCTTCGCCTCTTCGTCGCGGGCAAGGCTGACGAGCTCCCGCACCGCCTGTGGCACCTCTCCGACCGCACCAACAACACCCTGCGCTGACGCGCCAAACGTCAGCGCCGGCTGGCTCGCTACGGCCAGGGCGCCGTCCAATGCGGCGACGAGATCGAAACCTCGCGCGCGTTGTCAACGCCCAGGTTACCGTCGTTTTAAACATTTTGGAGAAGGACAAGGTGCCGAAGCTGAAGGAGAATTTGAGGTCGCGGACCTGTAAAAATTGGAGGCGGCAGCACAACAGCCCGCAAAGGAGGGCTGAATACGCGAAGCGATACCCGGAGGAACCAGAGGAGGCAGAGCCCAATTAAGAAGAGCTGGGAAAGTCGGGAATACCAGGACAATACGAAAGACCAGTGGGCGACACGATGACGTAACCCGACTGCATGAGCTCACAGTCAAGGGTTTAACGACTGGTGGGAATGGGTGCTGTCGTTTCTAGTCGACGGGCCAGCTCATCACCCTCCTAACCAGCAAGGTCAAACGATACGTCTTCGATCGGGACACAGACGAACGGG
>NW_008804561.1:5737-11399 GCF_000145635.1 Gaeumannomyces tritici R3-111a-1
GGGATGGCTACGTGCAAATAGTCGCGCCTAGCACACGCTTGCCCTGCAGCAAATCGGTAATGCTGGGGAGCAAATTCGACCATATAGGGGAGGACAGGATGCAGTTGTGCGGCTACCTGCCCAGACCACGCGTACGCGTAGATCTAGTGGTGCTTTGGATATGCGGGATTCAGAAGGAAAAGAAGGAAAAGACGAAGCTGAAGGCAACCGTGACCCTGCGGAAAGACCTCTCTGGCACATTCACAGCGCGTTTCACTCGTTGCGATGGAAAGGCGGCAGAGACGTCTATTGACTTTTGCGCGGAAGAGATACTTATCAAGGGTGACGGTAAAGATGCACTGTCGGTGCAGTCTGGGAATTTCATGGTTCTTGACGGATGCCACAAAACCTGGACGTTGTAGATTTTAAAAAAAACACTTCCACCACGTCCCATTGACCACCGTTCCCTTTGCGCGGCTTCTTCACCCGGGTTGAGACGCTATTTAGAGGCACTGCCCGACTCGCCGGCCGCATTGTTATAATCCGAACCCCCTGAGCCATAATGCTCATGTCCTTGTTCCTCGCTCTCGTCTTTCTGCGCAACGGGTCAATTACCGACTGGCCGCCGCACTCCGTTACTGTCACTGGAAACTCACCGTCTGTGGGTTGCTTGTTTTTCCTTCGGTGCTTCCGCCGTTCGACATGCGGAGCTCACTTCGTTTCTCAGTTTGTGGCTGTTGTCTTTGGGTCTTGTGTTCGTGTGGCCGGGAGACGTACCTCAACTTGTGTGTGGCCCCTAAGGATACGGCAGGCAGCAACACTTTGCCTTGCTGGGAAGTCATGATGCGGGTGAAACGGGATGCCATCTTTGGCTTTGCTTGACGATTCAAATGTCACGATGTTTCAATGGTTTGAAAGTTGAAGCAGAACAGACAAGGGGAGACGGCCCTCATGCTTCAGGCATCAGCAACGGGAAGTTAAGAGCCAGGCGGGCCCGCATTCTGGACGCGTCTCCTGTGTATACAATTATCACCTCGTTTGGCGGGGACACGTTCTGGATAAACATTACGCGCCAAGCATCGTACTGATGACAGCTCAAACCTGCATGAAAGAACCCGGTATTGCGTGCGGAACGATAAAGACGAATGGCAATTGTGGTCGCCGCGCTGAAACTTGCTCCGCAAGTACGCCCTGTTTATAAGGGCTAGCCAACCAAGACCTGGCAACCCTACCAACGGATACGGCTTTGTTCCTCAAGCAACCCTTGCCAGGCGGGCTTCTGGGTCGCCTATATTGCCGGATGCCCTCCAAGCGTGTGAGTCACCCGGCCTACGCTCATCCGGAATGCGGCCTCGCCCAATTCTGCTGCTGGTCGGTAGGTGGCCCCGTTACAACGCACAACGAAGTCATACCCCCCTGCTGTTTTCCGGAGCCCCGTTGGCGAACGGTCAAGCTTAGAGGCACAGAAGCTGACGTGACAGCAAAATTACATCCCTTCTGGGAGTCCGTCAGCCAATCGTAAGCGGCTCGCTCTCAAGGAAAGAGGCTAGGAGCTTGCACCGTCGCTCATGACGGTCTACTCTCCTCCACTAATCGCTTTTTAACAAGGTGCTTCGCTACTCCGCAGCTGACCGCGTCTGTTTGCCCAACCTCCTTGTCGCCACCATTGGCATGTCCAGGGCCCTACGAAATGCATAACAAGATGACTTATAACTTCAACTGATTAGTCCCTCCCCCTGTATGCTCGATTGGTGTTCCTCCCATGTTACCACCGGCTGCTCAACGTCCCTCTTAACCACTTTCCCGTTTAGGTGTCTGTAGCCTTTGCGGGCACGGGGTTGAGTCACAGTCTCTCCGGCAGAGGTGGATACGCAAGTGTTCAGTATTTCCGGCTGCTGTTAATGGAATGAGCCGTCGTTTGTGCACGAGACCAGAACGGCTGTAGTGGCCGTTAAGGACATGTCCAGCAATCTCGATCATGGTGTGCTGCAGGCTGTAGAGGATAGATCTGCTTTCATTAAGCCTTGTTGCGGCCAACACGCCATGCCGTCCATAGTGAGTAAGGAAGACTACGCAACGGTCAGCTACGTGGGGATCCAAACCGATATCAACATTTTCGAAGGAGATAGTTCCTATAGTTCCGCTGTCGACGTCGAGCCCATTCGCACCCGCATCCATGCCTATCTAACGCGGGGAAAACGGGATCTCTGCATTCCCAATGCCTTCTTCTACGCCGACGGCTGCTTCTCGGCCACCCCATCTGCCGACGGCGCCCTGCAAATTAGCATTCAGATCTTCAGTCCCTCTAACCTGTCGAGACAGCCGGGCGACAGTGTCCGACTTTGACGAATATCGCCGCCGCCTGCCAGAACAATGGTGCCCCATGGTGACCATTATCGGCTCCGTTTCGGCTTGCTCCGGCATTCCCTCCGGCTTTCTTGAGCCCCGCCGCTTCACCCTCGAAACGTCCGTCTACGACACCTCGAAGGCTGCTCCGGTTCCGTTTTCAGTCGCCTGCTTCCCGCAAAGTGCGAAGCGTTGGGAAAAGGTCGAGATCCCTCTAGCAGGAGATTTGCTCAGCATCACCGCCAAAGGTCGCTGGCCGCACCACGGACACGAATCAACTGGCCCTCCGCGTCCTCAATCTGGCCTACCTGCTGAGATCTGCCTCGGCCCCGGTTACGCCGGCCTCAACTGCCACTCCACCTTCCAAGCGGTCTACCCGCTAGGAAGGTCGAGCACCTCCGTCTACGCCCTCGAAGAGACCCCGTCCATTGGAGCCTGCCGGCGAAGCTGCTAACCCGCCCGGCGAGAATCCATCTCGCAGAATCCGACCAGACGGCGTCTTGATCCGGCCCACGTAGAGGATATTACGGAATCTCCACCCATCCCATCTTCTCCTTCAACCGCGGTTGCCCCTGCAGAATCCTCTTTTGCGTCAATTCCCTCTCCGGACCTTGATGGCGGCTCTCGCCCGCATCGTAACCGCCATCCCCCAAAGAGATTGCAGGGTTAGTTTAAGCGGGGGAATGTGTAAACAACAATCTCACTTCTATCCCTAAATAAGAAAATGAACGACCTACCACGCCGCCCTGCCATGATAAGCACTATCAACCTGAGTTGCCCGTTATTTCATACCACCCGGCTATGGCTCTGCCTCTCCCGAAGCATCCACCCTTACAAAGCACTTTCGTCGCTTTTGGGCGCACACATTCTCTTGTGCAGTGCTCTTTCCCACAGTATGCTGCAACCTTGCATCGCGCGCATTTCTTGGTCCTCTCCGTCTTCCCGCATACTCTACAAGCCGTAACTTCCGCGCACACCTGCCCCTCTCCCCCAACCTCGGAATCTTCTCCTGGATGTTTTGTCGCATTTTCCTTTCGCACTCACCTTTGTCGCATATGCCGCCGACAAATACCCCCACGAAGGGACCACTCGCTTTATGGAGCCAAGACATGGGCATCTGCAAAACTGTCGCGATAGGCGAGCCGCAGATTCCGCAAGAAGGGCTGGAGGCTGCTCGGCAGGCCGCTTCGTGATTTTTCATGATATCCTGGACTCCAACCTCTCCTCTGTAGCGACCATGTTGTCGGGCACCTTATTGCTTATAGGAGAGACCGGTCTGGTAAGCGGCCCGCCAAAGGAATCCTGGAGGAACTGTTCTGGTGTTTTTCTGTAGAGAAACTGGGCAGATAGATGCAGACCAGGGAAACGCGCAGGGGTTTATCTGACGTGCCGACAAACAGCTAATCACGGACGAGGACGGTTCCAATGCGGCTGAGCGTCGGGCACCGATCCGGCCGAACGTCGGGCTGAAAGGGTTTCCCTCTCCCCGCTCCTCAAGACACTATTCCTTAGCGAACATACGCGGTTGCCCGTCAATTTGCCTCCGTTAGATGCCAGTGCCTCCCTTCCAACTGGCCTATACGTTCCCCACCATGTCTCCATACGACGAGCGTTTGCCGAAGGGCAGTGTGCGGTTACTCCAGCTTCTGCCCCATCAAGACCAGAATTCCCGCATAGAATGTCGGCTCATTACCTGCTTTATGTTGGACTTAGGAAGAACCCATCCCTACGAGGCCCTATCGTACGTATGGGGATCTGAAAAGAACAAACTGTCTATCTATATAGACGGCGTTGAGCAGCCTGTCCGGGCAAACCTTCACCATGCACTTTCGCATCTTCGAGATTGCTTTGTGGAGAGGGTCCTATGGATAGATGCTATCTGCATCAACCAAGACGGCAACGAGGAAAAAGGGCAGCAGGTTCAGTCTATGGCAAAGATTTATGCCAAAGCAAGTCGAGTAATTATGTGGCTTGTGGACCCACTGAAGGACGCACCGGACAAAGACGACCTAGCGGCCGGCGATCAAGTAGACAACGGAGACCAAGCGCTCGAAGCAATCCGTGCTGCTGCTGAAGAGCGGCGCGTGGATCCTACAATGGACCAAAAGATGATCCTCACTCTGCTTGGACGGGGATGGTTCCAGCGATCTGGGTAAGTGGTAGACGGTCAACAATATGGCAAAGTCGCTATTAACAGAGTTGATGCAGGTACTTCAGGAAGTTGCTGCAGCTCGACATATCCTGATCAAGTCCGGTTCCACAGAAATCGACGGATATGCGTTTTGCGAAGGCTTAAGCGTGCTTAAGCCGTTTGAAACGCGTCCGGACCTGCAGGCCCTAATCCCTCCGATAGCCTACCTCATAAAAGGCGCAGACTTTCGGCGGCGGCATGGCAGAGACTACACTAGTCGGCCGGCTAGGTTTCCCTTAAATATCCGCCCTCTAGGTGAGCTGGTGGATATGTACCACACTCGGTAGGCTACCATCCCTCTCGACAAAGTTTATGCCTTGCTTGGCATGAGCTCAGATGATCCCGGGATCAAAGCCAACTAGGGACCTTCGTGGAAAGACCCCTTTCGAGAACTTGTCAACTTCAGCCTCTCCAATACGGTGTTCGTCAGCACATGGGATGCCAAGGAGGTAGCAGTGATTGAAGCTAAGGGCTACGTTGGCAAAGTATCCTCCGCCGGAGATAATATGGAAATCACTTGGAAGACTGCACCCGGCCATTCCGATGCGAAAGGGGAACCAAGCTCTCCGTTCACCTTCCAGGCTTCAGCAAAGGCCATCAAGTAAGGCGATATTGTCTGCCTTTTGCAGGGAGCATCAAGGTCGATAATCATCAGGCCATGCGACGGTTTTTCGACCATTATCAGGATTGCGGGTCCCCCTACAGACCGTCTGCCAAAATGGTCACATTCGATAACGACCTTTCCCACTGATTTACTGCTTGTCTGGGACTGGGACGAATCTCTAAGAAAATCGCAAGCCGGAGAAAGCTATGAGTACTTCGTGAGCAGTCGAGGGGTTCCTCAGTGTCCTAGGACGGGGTGCCGGTGCCAAGATCATCTGGACAAAGCTGCCAGATTATGGAATTTCGGAATGCTACTGAACGGAATGGAGATGAGCGAGATCCGACCCAGCGACGGAGTCGAGTTCGGGCACGGCCGGCTGACGTACTGGCTGCTGGATACGGTGCGCACTAGCCCGCTATGAGATGGCCGGCTCGCCCGGGAGGGACGAGCTGGACGGCAAGTTCGATAGCGTTGAGATTAATGGACAGCGGATCCTCTATGCGAATGACGAGGCAAACGAGTGACATTTTTTTTTACTACTT
>NW_008804561.1:11721-15245 GCF_000145635.1 Gaeumannomyces tritici R3-111a-1
TACCCAGGATTGCATAGTTGTGGCTTGTGAATAGCTTCATTTTTCACCTGGAAGTAGATGCGTTGGTTCCACGGTGCTTGTTTTGGGGTGGCCCAAGACAGGGGGTGGCCCAACTCGGGGTGGGTCGACTTATCAGGATTGCGGGTCCCCCTACAGACCGTCTGCCAAAATGGTCACATTCGATAACGACCTTTCCCACTGATTTACTGCTTGTCTGGGACTGGGACGAATCTCGAAGAAAATCGCAAGCCGGAGAAAGCTATGAGTACTTCGTGAGCAGTCGAGGGGTTCCTCAGTGTCCTAGGACGGGGTGCCGGTGCCAAGATCATCTGGACAAAGCTGCCAGATTATGGAATTTCGGAATGCTACTGGACGGAATGGAGATGAGCGAGATCCGACCCAGCGACGGAGTCGAGTTCGGGCACGGCCGGCTGACGTACTGGCTGCTGGATACGGTGCGCACTAGCCCGCTATGAGATGGCCGGCTCGCCCGGGAGGGACGAGCTGGACGGCAAGTTCGATAGCGTTGAGATTAATGGACAGCGGATCCTCTATGCGAATGACGAGGCAAACGAGTGACATTTTTTTTTTACACTTCATCATATGTTAAAGCGGACATGGATGGGTGTCTCTTCAATTCCTCTTGTCGATAGAGACGGTTTTTACCGGCACGGCAAACCTGGGACTGGTGCTTGGGGCCGAAGAAGAAGCGGTAGTGGTCGCCAACGAGGTAGGGGGTCTGGTCCGGGACGCTGTTCTGGGTCTTGGCGCAAACGCGGTCGTAGATGGCGGCCGAGCTGAGGCTCCGTGGGCTAGTGCGCACCGTATCCAGCAACCAGAAGGTCAGCCGGCCGTGCCGGGACACCGTCCCATCCCTCTGGATATCGCTCATCTCCTTGGCTTTTGGTAGTCTAGGCATGCAGCCAGCACCACAAGGCCATTAGGCACCTCCATCCACTGCGCCGTGTTGCCCCAGTGCTCGATGCTCGCCTTGCTCGGAGGAAGGTCCTCGCCGGGGTTGGACTGGTACACCTGGTCGTCGCCGCGCACCCCTTCTAGGATGTCGTCGTCGTCATCTTCGCCGCGGATGGCACCGCCTGAGTGGCAACAGTCAAGCACCACCGTGAGTACGACGCCGACCTCGACAATATCCTGCAGCAGGGCGCCGAGCTCGACGTCGCGGAGGTACTTCCGGACGAGGGCGATATCTGGCGGCAGCAGGGAGTGGTCGATATCGTCGCTATTTTTCTTGAGCTTGGCGAACACCGTCGACGCCTGGCCGCCGTGACCGGAGTAGTGGATGTACACCAGGTCGTTCTCCTTGGCGTATTCGGGACGTCGGCCAGAACGCGGACTATGTTCTCGTACGTGGGCTATTCGTATTGGCCCTTGAGCGGCAGCTCGAACCGGTGCGTCATGTTCTCGACCGGCGCCAGGAGCATTTTTATGTTGTCGACGTCCAGCTTCATGGTCTTGATCAGATAATCCCAGACGGCCAGCACGTCATTAACGCAACCCCCCAAGTCCTTGGGAGCTTTCATCTTGACCCCTTTCGTACATCTTTTTCTTTTTTTTACCGAGTTCTTGTAGGAATACTTTTCGATGCCAATTAATATTGCCCCCTTGTTAAGGGGCTTAGAAGTATCCTCAGCAGCAGCGCGATGAGGGTGGTCTTGAGGTGTGGCGTCCACTACCTTGGTCGCAACGTCGACGGCACGGTCGAAATCCTCGTCCAGGTCCTCGGCGGACCTCTCGACGCTCTCCATCGCCTCCTTGAGGTCGCCCTTAAGGAGTAGGTTGGTTGCCTGGGGCTCGTCCCTCCCTTTGCGCAAGCTCTCCAGCTCTTCTGTCTGTCTTCTGTTTTCGGCATTGGCGTTTTCGAGCGCGTTCTGCGTTTGTACCAAGATCTCGGATCATTTCGAACTTGATAGAGGCCAACCCGCAGTCTAACGCGGCCCCACCAGCCTCGCAGACTGCTTTGGATCAGCTAGAGCGCAAGAAGCTGGACGCGGATATGATGGGCATCGACGGCGACAAGTGCACCATCTGCATCGATGAGCTTCAAAAGGGTGACGAAGTGACGGTTCTGCCGTGCAAACACTGGTTCCACGACGAGTGCATTATCCTATGGCTCAGGAGCACAGCATGTGCCCCATCTGCCATCGGGAAGAGGCAGCAAGTGGCGTCAACACCGACAGTAACAGACGGCAGATCGAGTAACTCGACCTGCAGCACGATGGCCACGCCGTCCGGAATTCTCCATATCGCGCGTCCCTCCGCGTGCGCCGTAGCGTGCGTCGCTCCAGGGGTTGGCCGCTGTCATAAGCCGCCTTGACCGAGGTGTGTCTCCTAGCGGGGTGCCAGGGCGGCGGGGTGCTGGTACCGCCTGCCGGAACACGGGTCGTTGGGCCTCCAAAATCGGCCAGGTCTGACCTCGAGGTGAGCAAAGCATCGACCGATAAATGCCACCAAGCATCGGTTAGTCAGCACGTCAGCCCAGGCTGACGTGCTGACTAATTACACAACCAATTGGAATGAGATTGAATTGTCATTCTGCGCCAGCCTCAACGCCTTCGAGAAAAAAGTAACCAAAACTGTTGCAATCTTTTTCCTTTCTTCATCCTGCCGCTGCTGTCCGTGCGGCCGCCACTCTGAGCTTCACGCGCGCTGAAGCAGCTCCACTTGGTGCTGCAGGGTTGATTTCACCAGTTCTGTTTCAGCGACATCTTCCCAAGCCCTTCTGGGGTACGCCTTGCCTTCCCACAAAGCTGTCAGAAATTCGTCCGCCACCTCTGCCAATTGTAAACCAATGCCCCTCGCTAACTGCTCCTTCAATTGTTCCATCTCGTCTTGCCCAACCCTTTGGTAATCCCGAAGTGCTATACCGTCGTCCAGTTGTCCATCGAAGGGAAGCATGGCCATAAATGCTCCCAAATTTTCCAATTTTCCTGCTTCTTGAAAGGCGATTTTTGAACGCACCATATGTCAAGGTAGCGACTTCTGCATGCGCTCTTTTGAGCACATCTTCAGGGTTGCGCTTTCTGTTCGCCTTCTCCTTCTCAAGGTTGATAAGCTTATTAGCTAAAGCCCATGCTATCCATGACCTTAGGCCACAGTAGCCAGCTAACTGCTTAGCCTGAATCGCAATCTTGCAATATGCAACTGCTGCGCGGACTCTATCTTCTTCCTTGACCTCTAACTCTGGAAGCCGCCCATTTCCCCTCGAAGCTCTGATGTGATCCCTTAACTGTGCGATGGCATTTGCGTCGCGTAAATGTTCGGCCATAATGGCTACGGGACGGGGCTTTCGCTTGGATTGTGGCTCGTCGGATGGTGGTTCATTTGGGGCAGCAGCGCGTTTGTTTCTCCGTAACCTTGGTGATTCGACGGTTTTGCCCTGCTGCTCGCCGCACTCGTGCTGCTTTCCGCTTGCGTCTTTTGCCACCCTCGGTGCTTTTTACCGTGCACTGCGCAAGGTAGCGGCTTGCTGCGCATTGTTCCCAATGACAAATCCTGCGGGATAG
>NW_008804561.1:15658-17920 GCF_000145635.1 Gaeumannomyces tritici R3-111a-1
TCGTCGGATGGTGGTTCATTTGGGGCAGCAGCGCGTTTGTTTCTCCGTAACCTTGGTGATTCGACGGTTTTGCCCTGCTGCTCGCCGCACTCGTGCTGCTTTCCGCTTGCGTCTTTTGCCACCCTCGGTGCTTTTTACCGTGCACTGCGCAAGGTAGCGGCTTGCTGCGCATTGTTCCCAATGACAAATCCTGCGGGATAGGGGGTACCTTCGGACTTCCTCCTTCCTGATCTCCGGGGTCCTGCGACTTTGGTTTGCTGGTCATCGCCTGTGTTTTGCTCATCCGTGTGCTCGTCGCCAGTGTGCTGCTCTCCGGCGTGCTGCTCTTTGCCTGCATCCTTTTTAAGGGAAGTTGAGTTCTGGGGCTGATCGCTCGAAAACGCTATCTCATACGTAATCGGGTCGTGATCATTGCATTCCGCGTTGCAAGGGATATATTCCTCGGACCGATCTGTGGAATCCGTCCAGTTGACCGCTTCGGCCTGAGTGGGAGTGACGCTGAATCCAGAGTGGTAGGCGCCTGGGAGGGTAATGACCAATTGCCCCGCTCTCTGCTTGAACTCTCTTACCACGACGCCCCCCTCCCGCAAGCGATCAACGCCGCCATGCAAAGCTTGGTGCTGGAGATATTGGTTGTGGGTCGGCGTCACTCCCAGCATGTCGACAAACACTCTGTCCGCTTGTTTTTTTGATCCTGGCTCGTTGATTGGTGGACCCCAGGTGGCTTGGTGGGTGCCAGGTGGTAAGGCTCCATCCAACCCACTGCTTGAATTTGCAGGGGGGGGGACTCCCGAATCCGGTTTAGAGACCTTTTTTCTTTTTGTTTTCTTACCTTCACCCAAGTGGTCTTTTCCTCGTTCTCCACAAGCCTCCATATCGCACAGTCTACCCCGATTCAGTGGCTATGGGTATCTCTTAGCACCATGCTCTCTTTCCTCCGTCCCGTCAGCCCGTCTATGACGGCCCTGTCGGGCAGATTCGGGCCCTGGATAACGCACGGCGCTACCAGAACCCCACGTCTCGCGTTTTTCAGGTCCGGCCCACGAGGACGGAAGACGCGCTCAAGTCACGAACCACGTGGAGAAGAGCCAGTCGAATCCCCGGCGAAAAGTCACCAAATGGCGCATGCACGTCATGCACGATCCACAACCTCGTCGCCGCCTGGCGGACCCGACCCGCCGCGGCAAACGACATGCCCGGAGCCACTGTACCTCGAGGTGGAACGCAGCCCACATCACCAACGGGGTCTCGCAGCCGCCAAGAGATTGTCCCATCAGGCGGCTCTGTCGGCCAGACACCCTGCGGAGGGAGCCAATCCTTTGACTGGGTCTTTGCTGACCGCAGAATCGCTGCCACATCGTCCCAAGAGGCGTTGCACAACAGATGCCGTATCAGCGCGCGGCTTGGGCGGTGGCACGACCGAGCCTTGGGGCGATGCGGACCACCCGCCTTGGTCGGGAACCGCTGCTTCTTCATCTCCCAATCTTAGAGATCCGTCGAGCGACTCAAACTCCGACATGGCCGCGGACCACCCAACCCTGTCGGGCGTCTCAACTACGACGGCCGACCTGCCGTACCAAGTTGCCACTACCGCCGAGAGTCTGGCCCAGCTGACGAACTCGCAAATTTATATCAACGTCATGCGAGGTGACCCCCAAAACCCAACAGGTCAAGGGCGCCCTCTCTCGGAAACGCAACCCAGGGTAACGCTCGACCCCCAAAACCTGAAAGGTCCAGAGCACCCTCTCAGGGAAACGCAACCCGCGGTGACGCTCAACAGCGAACAGACCAACCTAGTCAACCTCCTACTCAGCGGCCGAAATGTGTTCTACACGGGGCGCGCGGGCTGCGGCAAGTCGACCGTGCTAAAGGCCTTTGTCGCGGAGCTAAGAGAGAGAGGCAAAAGAGTCGATGTCGTGGCCCCAACAGGCATCGCGGCCCTCCAAATCCAAGGGAAAACGACGTGGAGCTACATGGGCTGGAAGCCGGACGACGACCGACGTCCTCTTTACGAACTGAAGCCTAAAACTAAAAGGCAAAAACCTGTGCGAAGGCGGCTGGAGGAGACCGACGTCTTGATCATTGACGAGATCAGCATGGTTGACAGCAACCATTTCTACCGTATGAGCGAGTGTATGAAATACGCGCGCGGGTTCCTCGGAGACGACAAGCCCTTCGGCGGTGTGCAAGTCGTGGTTACGGGCGATTTTCTTCAGCTGCCCCCGGTCAAGCCGTTCAAGTACTGCGCTGAGTGCGGGAGGG
>NW_008804561.1:19199-21803 GCF_000145635.1 Gaeumannomyces tritici R3-111a-1
GGGGGGCAGCGTCTTTGCCGCGGGATATGTCCCAGAACTGGCACCGCGCGATCGCGTCCTCGATCCGCTCGTTGGCCAGCGCCGCCAGCCCGGACACGGAGTTGGCATGACGGCGCGCGCGCCGGCGGAAAAGCGCTCGCGCAGCTCGGCCCGCAGCTCGGCGCGCTGTTCGGCGTCGAGCCCAACTGCAGTAGTGCCGGTGTAGGCGGTTGGAGGGTGCACTTTTGGAATGCTGCCGACCGGACGCCGGGGGTTTGTTTTTTTTAGGAGAACAGGCCGGCGATGCTATTCGGTCATCGGGGTTTAGGGGCAGTGTGCAGGAGAGGTCGAAAAGCCGAGGCTATCTTGGGAGTTGAACCTAAAAAGTCGGTGGTGGTGGTACAACCATGTGCAGAGGTAATGGGCTTTCGCGGTCGGGCTGGAAGAGGAGGTAGGTAGAGAAAGGCAACCTCGTCCGAGTCTAGGCGGGGATCTGGGTGATGTGGTGCTTGTGTGTTGATTCTTTGATCCCTACAGGCAATAATTGTATTGCTTAGGAGGGGAAATCCGGGGAGAAAGTGAAGTAGGCATAGCAAAGAGGGGGGGTCGAATGGCGGAAAAAAGAGCCCGCGCCGGTGTGGCTTATTGCTTGCTCGGGAAAGAGGGAGAGGTCTTCCCTTGTTGGACGGGCAGGTTGCTGTTGGACGTGGACGGCCCCTAGGTCGAGAAAAAACTTCATTGCAGTCATGTCGTTGCAGGGTGGGGATGGACAAGGGACAGGCATGCGAGTACTTATGTGGGTTGACCTGAGTACGGGAGTATAAGCCGAGCCGCGCTTGTGGTGCGATGTGGTGGGTACGTCAATCTGCGCCAGTGGTGGCGCCATCTCCGTGCGGGTTGTAGGCAAGTACCTCGACTCCAGGGGCTTTTCCCACTCCACAGGCGCCACAAGCAGCCTGCGGCTGACTCCACTGTTCATTCGGATGGAAGCTACCAAACAAATTTCCGAATATGATCAGCTCGCCCCGACGTAGGCGCACCTAGGGTAACCTGCATGAAAGTACCCCGATTTACATTGTATATAGGTTTAGCGTCCGTTCGTACTGCTAAGCTGAGGTTGCTCGCCCTCTCTTTCATTATGCTGGTCACTCTGGTATGCTTAACACGACTCCCTCTTGATCATGATCAAGATACAGGTAAAGACTACGTCCCTACGATTCGAACAGACCTTGTTCGAAGCCAAAGCCAACACCTGGCCCGAGGATGTTAAGATTTCCCACCTCCGTCGTGGTCTCTCCGACTGCAAAGAATAAACCCACCAACCTTTTTCCTGTAGGCGATGGCTACCGTAGCATAGTAGTGCGTGGTCAAGTTAATCGCGGGTTTAACCATTCCCAATTCTCGAGCTTGCGCGTGCCAGATCCAGACATTTCCGGCATCCTTTGACGGCACAGGCGGGTGGTTGGCGTTGCCACCGTGACGATCAGCATCGTCGTTGTCGACGCCACGCCAATGCACGAGCACGCGCTGTGGTACGCCGGTAGGGATAGCGCTGTTGCCACTAGGTTCGGACGCAAACGACCTCTAGGCGGCGCCTGTTAGGCACCGGGCCCAGTTCCAGCCCACCAAGGTGGCGGCACATCTATACTGCGGAGAGAAGTGGGTAAAATGAAAGCAATCGCGGGGCAAGAACAGTCGTGGCTCTGAGAGTACCTTCTAGCGGGCGGGACGAGGTCCACGTCCTCGGATCTTCAGGCTCCACCAGGATGAAGCAGGCATCACTGTGGAGTGATCTATAAGGCATTGTGGCGCCCTCGAAGCAACCCGAGTCACGGTGGATTTGGGTTCCGCCTTTGAACAAATTGGCGATGTAGCAGTTACCGCACCGAACCTGACACCGATAAGGACGCGGCTGCAAAACACCACTGGCATTAGCGGGCGGAGGAATTGCTAGTAGTTGACCGCAAAGTCGGTCCTGGCAAGTGAACTGAGCTTCACTTGCGGCTGCACTTTTCGAGATGTGTCGAGTCCCCCGAACCGATTCGTGCCAGTGTGGGCGAGTTGGCGTGTGTTAGCAAGCCAGTCATGCGACCAGCTGTCTTGCTAATAGGAAGGACCGAGCACACGCAGTGATACCGGCGGCAATAATGGGTAATAATAATGATACTAGCAATTTACCACTAGGTTCCCCCGTATCTCACTGGGCTGCAGCCAAGGTGTTCCGAATTCCGCTGGTCGCTTCCTGAGGACACCCAGACAGGCGATGGGCCTGGTTCGAGCCGCATCGCTAGCCCTGGAAGGAAGGCCTGTACTCCAGTTTGATTGCTACTATTATGGAGGCCTTTCAGGGTCCCCTGTCCTGCCAGTATCTGCGCGCCTAACCTGTCTGCCTGGCGGTCGCACGCTTTCGTGATTCCTCTGCAACCCCACATCCCAGCACCCGAGCCGAGCCTGCGGGGTTACGACTAGGACCGAATGCTTGACAGCGAACTCGACGCGGTCTTCGAGAGGTCGACGGTCGCGACAGCAGCAAGATTACCCCATCTTTCCAGGCTATATGGCATGGCATATTCCCGATAAAATCCTGTGGTCATACGCGACTAAGAAGCTTTGATGCCTTGTAGT
>NW_008804561.1:41078-42746 GCF_000145635.1 Gaeumannomyces tritici R3-111a-1
CGAGGTAGTGCTCTACCCCAATCAGAACTGCCCACTTGTCCGGTTGCTGGTGAGGAGGCGACGTGGTCATCGCTGAAGTGGGCTTGCTTCTTGGTGCCAATGACCATACCAACTGAGCATACCATCGAGACCTGCGCACCCCCACTCCTCTTTATGTGCAGTGAGGCTCTGCACTGACGCGGAATGGCGGCTAAGTGCGTCGCCCAAAAGAGCCGAGTATCTGATCCATCTCGTTCGACTGCGACCCTTCCGCACGCAGCGACAGCATATAGATGGTACCTCCAATGAGCAAAGGAAAGTACCAGGGACCTCCCGCGATTTGGTCTTCTTTCTCGTACCTCTGCCAGTCATGTCACTGCCGAGACAGGGGGAAGGCTGGAGCATCTGGATACATTCACAATAGGCGCATGTGGCCTTTTCTTCGCGACTTGGTGCTGCAGTGTGCTGAGCGACTGCAGCCTCAAGCAGCAGGGCTGTCATTCGTTGGACCTCTCGGGGGAGCTGAGCTTTCGGTATGGAGGCCTCTAAGCGCGTCGTGGCTCGACGCGAGACTTGCGGCTTTCATGGCGTCGTGAGTCTACCAGTAAACGGCGGCCACATGCCCTAGCCTAGTGTATTCGTTGTTAATCCCTGCAAGCTTGCTCGAATAAGGCATGTGTTGCCTCCGTGGAATGTGCCCGTTTAGCTGCTGAGCCACGCAGCGGTCGTAGAATGAGCTGAAAATCCCGCACACGGCATGGTGGTGCGTATTGTCTATCCGGCGATAGCGTTTCGGCGGCATGTTGGGGCGGACCACAAGGGTCGCGGCTGAAAGACATGAGAGTGGCTGTGGCATGCGGGAGGTGGGGCCGAATTCCCTCCCCGCTTTCGGATGGCTGACCAGGAAACGAGGGAGTTGTTTGTTGTTGTTGTGGGAAAGGAAGAGGCAACCAAAGCCGGCGTGGCCACGACAGAATAAAAGACCCCGCCGGCAGGCCGTTCCTTCCTTCCGTGGCCGCCGGGCCGCACGGACCCACCGGCCAGGCAACCACCAAAATCTTACCAACGCTCCTGCCGACCTTCCTGCCACCCCGGGGACGAGGCTGTTCCAACACAAGGCTCCCAAGTTACCCATTTCGAATGATAAGGCCACCTGTCCCCAATTCACAACTCCGTCCTGCGGAGCCGCTTATTAAGAACGCTGCCGAGATGTCAGCGCCCTAAGGGGGGATAGTGTAAGGAGGCTCGCCGTGCCTCGGCGAGCCGCCTTATGGGCGCCGGGCCCAGCCACCGGCATGAAGCCTAGCCACGGGAGGCACGCCACGTGGAGGCCTGAGGCATTCAAGTTACGTGACCCAGGACCGCGACCGTGTCCATAACGTTGAGGACGGGGAAGCCAGTGCCGAGAAGTCGGGCGATGACAACAATGCCAGCGAGGCCGCCCTAGGAGATGTGGACGGCATTTACCTTGTCGAAGACCGATCCCAGTCGCACACCTGTAGACGCTGAGGTACAGTGACCCCATCTCGCAATCTCTTGTTCGCTCATTTTACCGCTTGTTCCGGAGAACCCATGCACCAAGTCGACGAGTCCCCGGGTCCTCGGCAGTACGCCGAGTACGACATCCTCCAAGAGAGCACAAAGGTTAATGCGGAGACAGTCGCGCTCGGAGGCTACTCGTATGCCAAG
>NW_008804561.1:44249-46085 GCF_000145635.1 Gaeumannomyces tritici R3-111a-1
CCTGGTACACCCGGACCACAGGGACCGACTGACGATAGTCAGCCACCGCGGCCCGGAGCGCTCTCGGGTAGCCTGATGGGATACCGCAATAGCCCAGCATATGTTCATCGCTTTATGGATAATCTTTTGTGTCCCCATAAGAAATACTGCCGCTGCTTCGTCGACGACATCATCATCTTCTCGGACAACTTCCAGGATCACCAGAACCACTTGGTGACAATTTTTAGGCTTTTTGAGGGACGCGGCATTGCCCTCTCTCCGGAGAAGAGCTTTGTGGGGTACCCCAACGTCGAGCTTCTTGGCTTCTATGTCGATGCCCTTGGCCTGACGACCACCGAATCTCGCGTGCAAGGCTTTGGGGACCTGGCATTTCCCGATACCTTAAGTTCCTAGAGACCTATCTGGGAAGTACCAGATTTTTCCGGTCCATGATCGCCTATTATGCCAGGATAGCGCAACCCCTGTATGCAAAGAGTTCAAGCCCCTCGTCGAACACAAGCCTTTTCGCGGTACTAAGTTGGTTTAGAGATGCTCGGCCTGTCGTTTCCGCTAGAGTTTTCTCCGCTTTGTTGGCAACACCTCACGCACCGCTGCCGCCCGCGTCTTCTCTGGCCCCAAGCGCAGTCGCACTAAAGACCCGGCGTCGCCTGACCGAGATGACCGGGCCCTATCTCGACAGCGGACTGGGAAGGTTGGTATCAGGGAGACTCTCGGAGCAAGGGCAGGTTGCGGCCCCCCAGACGCCGAGGCGCGGGGAGGAAGCGATCTAGAAGCTGACGCTTGCTGCCTAGACGTGCTTTTAGGATCTCGGACCATCCTCGGATACAAAACTTACCTCCGACTTGCGGCTCGAAGAGTCGGCCTGCTCGGCTTCTTAAAGCGACGACGCGGGCGGTTGTCAAGCGCTTGTTTTGACTTCGGCCACCTATCCCAACACCGGTCTGCTTTCGATTTGTCGACGTGGTTAGCCGCAGTTGACATCTTTGCCACTCAATTCTCCCAAGTAGGACAGACAGCCTTCACCGGAGGATCCGGTCAGGACGCTAATGCTCGGTCTCGCAGGCGCACCAATTACAAAGTAAACAAACAAACAAGCAACCAACCAAAAAAATGTCGCCCCTCTCGCAATCCCCCCTCCTACAGTGGGCGGCATACGCCTTCGGCGGCATCGTCACGGGCTTCGGTGTCAACGCGATGGTGCGGCCGGCGCACGCGCTGACCTTCTTCGGGTTCGCGCCGCCCAAGGCCCCCTCCGACCGGCGCGTGGTCGACGGGCTGGTGGCCGTCTACGGCGCTCGTGACGTCTTCATGGGCGCCGCCGTCTTCGCCGCCGGCCTCAACGGCCACGCCTCGACCCTTGGCTGGCTGCTGCTCGCGATCGGCGCCGTCGCCGCCGTAGACGGGCTCGTGTGCCGCGCGCACGGCACGGGCTCGAATGGAGCCACTGGGGGTACGCGCCCATGGTGGCTGCCACGGGCGCGCTGCTGCTTGGGGTGTTGGATTGAGGGGTGGGGGGCGGGTGGGGGTGCGATGGTTAGGTGGGGAGATGCGGTTGGTGATTGATTGACTGGGAAGGGTCAACATGGAGGGAGGGCTGCGAATCATAGGCAGGCCCGGGCGGATTAAGTTGCAACCTAATCGCCTGCAGTGTTCGGCCGCAAGATTCTTGCTAGAACTCCTTCCCGCCTTCACCTTGAATCCGCCCATCCATCAACCCAGTCTCGTTTCCTATTAGCTTCTCATCCCGCAATACAGTTATATAATCCCTTTTATTATCGAAGCGGGGACATCCATTGCTACGAGTAACAGCCGTGCCGCAACTCCCTCAGTCCCCCA
>NW_008804561.1:47164-49295 GCF_000145635.1 Gaeumannomyces tritici R3-111a-1
GCCCGACTTTGTTCGGGCGTATCAAAGCCTTGACGCTTTTGCATACTGATGCGGCCCTAGACGTCCGCAGCTTGCTATCACACTCTATAATATGCCAAGACCAGTCCCGAAAAAATGTGGCTAATTTACGTGCTGCCACCTATTAGATCATGTCCAGCCACCCTCCGTGTTTGGCTAGACGTGCAGCGCCTAGTTCCGACTGTGGCTTTACGATCCCGGGCCCGTCCAGCCAAACGCCGAAGCCGGTTGCACAACCCCGCTTAAGTTCTCGCAGGGATCGAGGTAAGGCTACGCCGAGGTCAGGCTGCGAGAATCGGGAGTGCTGGCGAGCTGAGGAGCTTCACACCCTCTTTTCCCTAATGTCACGGCCATTAGGGCCTTAGATAGACAGAGGCGCGGGCCCTGGCCCGCGAGACCCACTGTGGGCCCTCCGCACAGGATATCTCAATCCTGTGCAGGCAGGGCCCTCCGGGCCACCCTCTCTTCCGACACTATCTATCTGTTACCCATTTACTCTGCCCCTACGTGCTCTGATAACGCGGCTGTTCGGCGAGTCGCGACACCTCTCTCCACTTTGCACGCACTGTGTTAAAGCACGCCGAGAACTATGCCGTGGAAAGAAAAGCCCTTAGCGCTGTAACACCCCAAGCGGTGGCACAGGCCTAAGCGGCTCCAGAACACCCTGGGACGCCAGGCGCTACAGCTAGTCTTCGACATAGCGTCAAGCGTCACGGTCAGTCTTCAGCGGGCGTGGGCCACTGGAAAACATGATATCAGGATCGAGGATCCGGATCGGAGATCGAAGGAGAACAACCATAATAATGATCCTTGGAAGAACTGATAGCAACATATAAAGAGCCGAAAGTCTCCCTGTTAAGGGGTGAGTGAGTGAGTGAGTATATTTAACGTCATCTAGTCGGGATCTACCAGTCCCTGCCTCCCAGGGGGCATATGACGTGCTAGCGCTACCAAAGCTAAACACTAGGTTACATGTTGCTATCGAGGCGGCTAGCAGAATTAAACCCGAAGGCACACGGAGGTCGGGCCGCATTCCGGCGCTCCTTGTGTCGCGTATCGAACGATAGGCTGCGCGGTTTGCCAGCGTGGTGCAGGTCGTGCCGTTACGGTCACGCTGGCAAACAGAGCCGCGCTAAGACCTTGCGCGTGCGATGCCACCTATACATACGTATAAACGCTTGTGGCAACAAACAGAGGCGCGTGCCGTCAAGGCAAATCTTGCGCGTGCGTGCTTAGCAGGCAAAGTGCGTGCTTAGGCAGACCAATCTTGCGCCGTGCGTATCGTTGGAATGCGGTCGACCGAGGAGGAGTCGCGAGTATAACGGAGGGGCGGCGGCCGGTGCCGGGTGCTGGTGCTGGGTAAAGTGTGGTGTTGGATAGGGTGTGGTGTAAGGTGCTGTGCTGGGGAAGGTGCTGGTAGGGGTAACGGCGGCCGGTGCCTGTGTATGGCGGGGGACGGCGGCGGCCGGGCCGGCTTCTCGTCCAAGGTATCAAACTGCTTGCCGGCCAGCAGGTCGCGCCCTCGGAGAAAGCCCTGGAACCTGAGTGGTGAATCCGCCAAAGCCCTGCGAACGAGGCCCACCAGAACGGCCCACCTCGCTCACCCCCGCAGCCGCCGCTGCAGCGTAGTGCTGCCACCTGTCATTTTTGCGGGTTTGCGTAGTTCGACACGCCACGGATGATATGGCACGGGAATTCGGTCATGATCCCCGCTGTCACGGCCGGTAGGAGGTAGGAAGAGCTCACTGCTTGTGGGGCCGCGCAGCAAGGAGTGGGGCTCCTGCAGAGTCTTCTCTGCAGCCTGCCAGCCTGGGCCTCCGGCCCTAACCTTCCCTCTTCAAAAAACCTTAAGTACCACAGATATCGCAATACAACGAGTCCCCTATACCGTTCGCGATACCCGCCGCTTCCATTTCGAACAGAGTATGTCGCCTACCTCGCGGCCAGTGGCGTTTTTGCACTTAACGCTTCTCATTACGGGATCGCTTGACGCGATTGGCCCATAGTGAAGTATCGTAACCTTGGCCTCGCGCGGCGGCCGGCTGACTTCTGCCGCCGCGTCGGACTGGCTACAGTTAGGTTGTTGCGGCGCGTGCGGATATTTTGGCTTGAA
>NW_008804561.1:49809-51669 GCF_000145635.1 Gaeumannomyces tritici R3-111a-1
GACGACCACGTCGCCCAGGCGGACGTCGTTTGATCGGCAAGGCTGGTTCGCAATGTACGGTATAGACAACGGCAAATGGATTCCTTGTTCATCTGCCTGCGGAGTATCCTGAACAAGCCAATCCTGAACAAAGTACTGTTTAGTACCACCCTTGTCACGATGTTCTAACCAAGGAAGTGCATCGTTCCGTCGCTCTGGGAATCGGCAAATGTGGTTCACGCGAGCCAGCGCCGAGCCGCCGCGGAGAACGACGCGAGGCGCGCGACATGGCGTACGTGCACGCTGCCGCGCGATCACTCCACGTTCGTGCACAGGCCCTAATCCCGCCACTGTAACATGTCGAGGCATCCTGTCGTGTATCTGTCCGGTGCGGGGTACCCGTTGCGGGACCATGAAATCGGCACGATCAGTGGTGCTCTTAGGGTCCGCCCGGGCCCAGTGCGGCGCAACCCGCATGCGGGGAGGGCGAACACATCCTCAACCCTGAGGTTGTCGCTGTGCTTCCTTTGCCGCCTGGCGAGCCGCCATCCGCGCCATAGACTCCCAGTACGCGGCCAATCTGGCCCGCACCTTTCGCTGTCACCGACGAGGCCGAAAAAGTCGACACCTTGCGTGTCGAAGGGCCAGACTGCCAAGCACCCAGTGGGAGAGGGGAGACGAACGGAAGCAAAGTGGACTTGGGTGGGCTTCAGGGGCCTCTGCTCCCTGGAGCTGCGTTGCGGGTAGGGTCCCCCGGCAGGCCCGCCCGCTTCCCGCCAGTAGCCGCGAGTTCGGGATGTACCTTTGCACGCCTAGTTGTGGAGTATTTCGGATACGAAGCCACGGAAGCTTCGATATCTTGTGCGCAACTGGAACGAACGTTTGCTTGATCAGGGGTCAGGGATGGGGGTGGGCCGTCAAGCCGAACTGGCCTCAGGAGGGGGAACGAGCGGAGCGAGCAGCGCGAATGCGTACGTTGCGTCTTACTGCAGCACGGTGCGGGTTCTAAGTGCCACCCCGTCCGAGCGAAATGTGCAGCAAAATACTTTCATGTACAATGCATACGTTTGACCTAGTTTGGCCCAGTTTAGCGAGGCGCGGATCCCTACCCATTAGACCTTCACATCATCGTACTGTGCAAATGCCACATGCAGGGTATCACACGGACTGCTAATGTGAACTATGGGAGGCACAAAAGGGACAGCACTCGCTACAAACGTTAAATACCTATCATTATTCTAGCTGGTCCAGTCGGTCACCATCGACAAAGACGAAACAGTATCCGGGTGTTCTGGACCAAGGATTTGCTGCCGGGTCTGTGCGCAATACTTCATCAGCACCAGGGCATCTCTATGCCGGCCCTGACTTTTCCAAGTGACCGCGAGGTTGTTCATGCTCGTCAGCGTGGAGGGATGGTCGACCCCGAGCTTGGTTTTGCGAGTTTCCATCACCTCCACGTCTAGCCTTTCAGCCTCCTCCACCGGCCTTGGTTCATATATGTCGATGCGAGGTTTGCTATGCTCGTTAGCGTGTGGGGATGGCCGACCCCGAGCTTAGTCTTAAATGTTTCCATCACCTCCACATTTAGCCTTTCAGCCTCTTTCCCACCGGCCCTTTGGGTTGCTCGTTAGTGTCGACGCGAGGTTTGCCATGCTCGTCAGCGTGGAAGGATGGTCGACCCCAAACTTGGCCTTGCTTGTTTCCATCACTTGCACCCCTAGCGACTCCGCTTTCTCCCATAACCCTTTTCCCAAATACACCTCAGCTAGCATTGATGTGCTAGCCAAAGTCCGCTTGTCGTCTCTTCCTAGCCTCTTCTCATAGCTCCTCTGGGCCTTGCTCACCATCCGCTCTGCCACCTCATATTGGCCTTGTGACAAC
>NW_008804561.1:52038-55710 GCF_000145635.1 Gaeumannomyces tritici R3-111a-1
CTTTTGGCTTTGTCCAGATCGGAAAAGGAGCCCAGTCTCTTCTCCAAAAGGAGAAGCGCATCAGCTAGCACCATCGGCCCGATCTCGATGATGTTTTTGGTGTTTCCTGTAAGCCTTCGTGCCAGGTCTTGATTGCGCGTCGTAATCACGAAAGATCCATTTAGACTTTGTGGGAGGTAGTTTGCGAGCGGCTTGCCTTCACGGCTGTTGCTTGCCCCGTAAAGCACGTCTTTATCGTCGGCGCTATCCAGGATGATGGTCCATCGGCCGTTCTGTTCGTTGGATAGCCAGCTGTATGCAAGTTGCGGTATGTTGGCGTTGGGCTGATCCCTACCCGGCAGTTTGAGGATGTCGGCAATGGCCCGGAAGCCTTCCTCGACGCGGGCCTGCGTGCCGGCATGGATCCAGAAAATCCAGTCTTCGGCTGATTCCGCAGCTTTTCGATGGGCAAATTCGATGGCCAGCTGCGATTTTCTGTTTTTGTTAGCTTGCTTCCGTCCTATGTATAAACAAGGTGTATCGACACATACCCAATGCCGCCTAAGCCTACAAGAGCCATACGGCTGGCTGGTTTGGAGCACCGCTGGCGAAGCTGGGCGAGAATGTCGCCGCGGTCGACGAAATCTGCGTCGCGGGAAAAGGGGATGGACGCGAACGGCTGCGGCGGGGTCTCTGGCGCGGTGTGATATTCATCTGCATCCGCTGGTCAGCCTTTTCACGCAGTAGATCTAATGGAACAGAAGAATAGACAAAGGGAAAGGAGAGGGGAACGAAAAGGGGACGGAAAAGGGGGGTGGAAAAGGGTAGAAAAGGGTGGAAAAGGGGGGGGGAGGGGGAGGTAGGGAGAAGGTGTAGGAAAGGGGGTAGGATAGGCACAGAACAGGGAAGAGTTTCTTATTTATAGGATAGAAGTTGAAGAATTTTGCCCGATTAAAAGGACGACAGACAAAGGGTTGAAGTACTATGTAGGATAAGCTGGTTTCGAAAAAATAAAGTCTGACTAACTGATTTTGATGTCTCCTGTGTTCCCCTGAAAAACGTGCCCAGTGCCGGCGTGCCTGACGGTGTTGCCCTTGACGACGTTCCCGCCCCAAATCTTTCCACCCTGGAAGGTAGCATCGCCAGAGGGCTGCTGCCCACCTTCGGCAACAGTCTGCGCCTTCACTGCGGCGCCGTCTGGCAGCTGATATCGGTCAAGGATGGCCACGGCAACTGAAGCAGCCGTTGCCGCAGCAAAGGGCTGCCATTGCTTGTTCTTGTGGCTGTCCGCGTAGTCACATACGCCCTTGATGACGATGCAGGGGACCTGGTCCCATGCCCCTGCTCCTTCCATCTCGAAGGCGACCACGCCATGGGCCCTGGCAATCCGGTCACGCTGCAGGCCGGACTTCATCACAGCATCACTAGAGGCCACTTTACCCATGAGGATTTGGGGCACATGCTCGACGGGCCGCTCCTCTTCACGGTTCAGCCTTGGTTCGCAGAGAGAGGCGTCACATCCGACCTCGTCGCATGGTAGTGTGGACGCCGGCTCGCAGAAATGCCCCTGGCTGCAGACGTCGCACTGTTGTCTGCGGTGGATATGCTCGTAGTCGGGACGGAACAGCCTGTCGGAGGTATCCGGTGGCGGGTTTACCGGGTTCGCCGTTTCTTCTTGCGGGCGGCCTCTTGCAGTCCCGCCAAGTTCGTCGACGCTCTCTCCTGCAGAAGCTCGAGGTCGTGCTCCGTCTTGAACAGGGCAAGCAAGCCGCGGATGTCGTAGTTGGCCCGTCCGAGGCTGTCCTCGACGGCGGACTTGACCTCGAAATGGTCTGTGTACTGCCTGCCGAGGTCGTAGTTGATGATGCTTGTGCTGATGACGACATCACCCAAGAAGACGTCCGAGCCGTCGATGTTCGGGAGGCCGCCGCAGACGCCGACTATCAAGCCGAGCTTGACATTGGGAAAGCTCGATAGCAGGCTCCTCGAGCATGCGGCCGCAGCCTCCTTTCCCATGCCGGGGAGCACGAGGAGAACGATATCATGGCCACCGACGCTGCCTGTCTTGTAGGTATTGGGGTCGCCTGTCGCGCGTCCGTACTTAACATCGTGAACTTTGTCGAGGAGGAGAATGACGGGGTCGGATTCGAAGGCTAGGGCACAGATGATGGCTATGTGAAAGCCGTTGCGGTCGGCCGGTGGAGCAATGCCAGATGGCGCATTTGAGTCGGATCGTGGATCCATGGCAGAAAATGACGCATTCGGAAAGGGAGGATGAGTAGGGACGAGATCAGACCTAAAGGAGGCCAAAGGTTGGAGGAGTCGAAGGCACAGAGGTAATAGCGAGACGGGACAGGAAACGAAAAAGGGATGAAGGAAAAAATGGGGGTGGATGCAGAAAAATGAGGGAAACACAAAGGCCGAAAAAGGAAGGGAGGTAGGGAAAAGAAGAAGAGAGAAGAGATAGGAAAGAAAAGAAACGGGATAGGATTCGGAAAAAGAAAGTGACGTGCGAGCGCGACAGGCGAAATGCAGGAACGTAGGTAGACAAGCTTGATCGCGACAATAACAGCGAAGAAAAGCCGAGAATGGGCAGCAACAAAAAGTGGAAAAATAGCAGAGGACAGAGAAATGAAATGGGGAAGAAACGGCCTCTGATTTCCCACTTTAAGGGGTGTTGGGGGCGGCGCGCAGTTTAGGTCAGGCTGCATGATGCCCCCCTCAAATGTGTCGACCGAGTATTGGGTGAAAGGGGCCGCCTAAACGACCACTCCGACTATTGGCTGAGGGCACAAGGCTTTTCGGAGCTTGACTGGATGGAAGTTGGCGTGGGTGGCTTGCTGGAGGACAGCTGAAAGTACCATGCATCTCACGCGCCATCCTCCCTCCAATTACAAAAAAATGAAATAGACGTGGAAGTGAAGACAGATCCGGGGAAGACCTAACCAGGTATTTACAGCGGAGCCGATGAATCTGCTTAGAAAGGACTTAGGGCTGAACCGGAAGGCTCCAAGGGGGGCATAGGTTGATCGGGGACTAAGTCGGCGACCTCGAGGGTGGGACAATCGACGTGCAGCTGAGCGAGGAGGGGAGGTCTTGTCACGATTTCCGTATTGGGCAAAGAGACGAGGCTGCGATGTGCCCGCAGGGTTGTATTGGCTATCTAAAGCTAGGGAACAGGAAGGAATCACGGTGCCCCGCACCGGGATTGATTGGCAGGGTTTTCTGTGCGGCCAATCGATGCACGGACCACTACAGTCACGTGACCGCCCCTCCTAGGAGGTCCGAGGACCAGCAAGCCCAAGAGGGCCTGCCGTGCCATGACAGGTCTGATGGCGACTGGCAGCCCAGCCAGAGGACAAAGATGAGGGGCACCGGTGGCGCCGAAGCCCAACTGCACTTCGAATACTTCATCCTCATATCGGTTCGCTCGCGAGGCGGGGTAAATAGGCAGAAAACGAAACGGCTACTGGTTGACGAGGATGCAGATCGGGCAGCGCAACATGGCCGTGGCGCTGTGTGTGCTTGTAACCTTAGGTACCTCTGTTCTCGATTACGGCGGTCGTACGTGCTGGGTGCCGAGTTCCCCTCGAGCTATGGCGAGAGCGCGGCGTTCGAGCGGGTGTGAGGCCGCATGAGATAGGAGGCGACTGGCTGGTAATTGCCCCAGCGGTGGTGGCACTGGATCACGTG
>NW_008804561.1:57345-60644 GCF_000145635.1 Gaeumannomyces tritici R3-111a-1
TGGCTCGCCTTTAAAGGCGCTCCCTTGGGACTGGCGTTTCGGCGTTTTTGCTTTTATGGAACTCTCTACTCTTTTTCCCCGAGCTCTGCAGGGGGGTCGTCCCATTTGCGATTCGTTTTGTGTTTCTTTTTCTGATAGCTTTTAACCATCTTTTGTGCGTTCGCCAAACGTTCCTCTGGTTCCCATGTGTGTACTCTGCTGGCCATCCTGCCCACTTGACTAAAAATGAGCGCGAGCCATGATTCTCCTGCATGTCCACAATATCTTCGACTTCCCAATCCTCTGTCTCCTCTTTTAGATCCGGGAGTGCGGACTAGGCGATTCGAGGTCGGGAGTCATCCCATGGTTCTAGCAATGTCACCGAAAATACATCGTGCAACCTGTTATATTTGGCTGGGAGCTGGACGCGGTATGCGGCGCTGCCCACAGCCTCGATAATCGGCACTCGGATGTATGAGGGTGTTAGCTTGCGCTGTTCTGCCTTAAACCTAAAGTTGCGGGTAGATAGGCCCACGACCTGCCCCTTTTGGCATTTTTGGGGCTGCCGCTTCTGGTTGTAGTAGTGACGCTGTGCCTCTACTGCGCGCGCGTGGTTTATTCGCATGTCCTCTCCCACCCGACGGATGTGTCGTAGCCTTTCGAGTACTCCCTGGACCTTTGTGTTGGCCGGGTCGGCGATCACCTCGCACATGCGCGGGTTGAAGCCATAAAGAGCCTCGAAGGGGCTCACACCGATGGTTTCGTGCTTGGCATTGTTATATGCGAACTCTGCATCGGGCAGCACTGCTGCCCATCCAAACTTTTCCTTATCGATAGACGTTCGCAGGTAGTGCGTGAGGGTTTGATGGGTGCGCTCTGTCTGCCCATTCGTTTGGGGATGGAACGCAGTGGACAGCCGTCTGGCGGACTGGAGGGCTTTGCGGTATTTTTCCCAAAGTCGCTGGTGAGCAGCGAGTCTCGGTCGCTCACAATGCCTTCTGGGGTCCCGAACCGGCATTTTACGTGTTGCCATAGCAGTTGGGCAAGTGATGGGGCTGACAGGGTCTTGCGCGTAGGGATAAACTTGGCGTATTTGGTGAACCTGTCTACTACCACTAGTACAGCATTGTATGTCTGACCAGTGGATGTGGGACACTCTGGCAGTCCTGTGATAAAGTCCAAACTGATCTCTTGGAACGGGCGTTCTGGCAATGGGAGGGGGTGGAGTTCCCCATAGGGCTTGTGCCTAGGAACTCTAGCCCCTTAACATGCTTGACATGAGCGTACATACTCCGCGATGTCCTTATCTATATTTTCCCAATGGAACTTGCGCTTTACAAGCTCCACTGACTTATGCACTCCAAAATGTCCTGCTCGGGGGTCATCGTGGTGTTGAGACAGGATTTGGGCTCGGAGGGCTCCTTGTGAGGGAATGACTAGCCTGCCCTTGAAGTACAGGACTCCGTCTTCGTTGAAATAGTATCCTTGATGTGGGTTTCGGTTCCTTCGAACCTCATCGCCCTGCTGGGCGGCATCGCTTTCTTCCGCGGCATCACGCCCGCGCGTGGCATCACGTCCTTGCGTGGCGTCACCTCTCCGGGTGGCATCACCTTTCCGGGTGGCATCACCTTTCCGGGTGGCATCGCCCATTTGGGCGGCATCACGTCTCTACGTGGCATCGCCTCTCTGGACGGCATCGCTCTCTTTGGCGGCATCGCGGCTGCACGCGGCATCACCTTCTGGGTGGCATCGTCTCTCTGGACGGCATCGCTCTCTTTGGCGGCATCGTCTCTCTGGGCGGCATCACGTTTCTGCGTGGGTTGATCTCTCTGGATCCCGGCGCTGTCCTTTACCAATGCACGCAATGCGACAACCTCCTGGTCCTGCGTTTGCAACCGCCTGACCATTTGGTATGTTGCTCGGCTAGGTTCTTCGGCCCGGGCCGTTTCGTCCTTCATCAGTTCGATGATGACAGGGCGAGGGAGTAGCTGTTCATGACCAACTCTCCTAGCTCCAAGCTCCTCTGCTAGCAGTTCTTTTCTGCCCGGGGCTGAGCGGTCGCTGACCCTCTTTAGTCACCCTCTGGGGCGTCGGCGCCATCGTCGGCATCGTCATCGGCGGCGCCGCCTTCATCACCGCGATCGTGGCGCTGTTCTGCCTGATCAAACGCCGGAGGCGTGTCGCCCGCGGCGCAGGCGGCGCCGTCAAGGAGTTCCGCTACGGCGCCGGCTGGGGCCGCGGGAACGTGGGCCATCACCAGCCCCCCCACAGCGGCGCCCACCACGGCCCCGCGGGGACGCACGCACCTGGGGGGGGGTTTAGATTTATAAACACAAGGATCGCGGGTGGAGTCAAGCAATGAAGTGACGAGCGATATCACGACGGTCTTGGGCAGAGAGTTGGTTGTTTTTTCTCTTTTTTTGGGTTTTTTTTGTCTCTCTCCCCACAATGCTGGAGCTTACAAGCAACGTATCGCAGTTCGCATATTTCTGATTCCCTTTCTTTTCCCTTTGTACAATTCCCTCACCCAGGTATGATGAGCACGAGTTTCATCTACATCGTCCTCAGTCCCAATAATACGAGTGGATCTCCAACCCCATAAACTCATCAACATACGACTTCGCCACCCCATCCCCCGCAGCGCCCGCGCAGACGGCCAGCGGCATAAAGTGCTCGGCCCCGTTGGCTGGGTGGCTGACGTAGGCGTGCGGCCAGTCGCGCCAGCCCGCGAACTTTATTCCCCTATCGCCCAATTGCTGGCAAAGGCGGCCTCGTGGAGATCCGGGCGGAAAAGAGGCCTTTTGCGCATCCAACGGGCGGCAGGCCGGATCGAGAGGAACGCCTTCCAGGCTTGATCGCTGGCGAGATATAGCCCCGTAACGGGTTAACGGGAACCCCTGACCGTTTCCCAAAGTCCAGCCGGTCCTTATACTACGCTATGAGGCTGTTGTACTTATATTTGGCCCTTTTTGACCACCGGATATAGGGCCATTGATCCGCCAAAGCCTTTGCAGCATTTTTGAGGCATTTGTTGAGCCAGCCACAGATCGCCAGTTTTATTTCCCCCTGCCGGCCAGCCTCCGCGAGGGTTTCAAGGAAGGCCAAGACTGGTTGGCGGTCCAATCGGATCGTTTGAGGCCCTCTTGAAAGGCCTGGGAGTCTCTTACGGAGGTGTCCTAGGTCGTTTGCGAGGCTGCAATAAAGAAGGGCCGCGGAAGGTGCAAGGGAGGGCGGAGGGAGCGACTGCGGTGCGTTAAAGATCGTAAAGTCGGGGGTATCGTCGGGCTCGGGCCTCTCACGCGGCTACCTGGGTTCCCAAG
>NW_008804562.1:0-7257 GCF_000145635.1 Gaeumannomyces tritici R3-111a-1
TCTTTGCGGGCCATGGCAGACATGGAGAATATTCCGACCTTACGATAACTTGTCAGGGCCGGGTCTTCCACGTCCACCGCATCATCCTCTGCTCTCAGTCCAAGTTTTTCGAAAAGGCTTGTGGAGGACCTTTCAAGGTACATCACATCCAACCCCAGCTTTCCGCCCAAGGTTGGCTAGACGGCCTTACCAGACAGCTTAAACACCGCATATAATTCCAAATCCCAAAACTGGACCAGTACGCTTAATGCTAACGCGCTTAACAGGAGGCATCCACCAACACGATCGATCTGCCGGAGGATGATCCGGACCTTATCCAGAAGCTCCTCGACTTTGCTTACACCGGGGATTACAACACCAGTGCAGTCCCGATTGTGGAGGAAGACGAACCATCGCAAATCGACACGAGTATGATTCCAGAGGAAGATGACTACCACACGAATTCCAGCGATCGGCATTATAATGGTATTATCCGCAATAAAATATTCGCTCGCTTAACCTTTGGGCGATCACCGCAAGTCAACTCAGGTTCTAACAACTTTGCCAACAGCTATAGGCGAGCCCCAAACTACCGACAATACCTGTGCGGTCCTGTTCAGCGAGGCTAAGATCTACATTATGGCGGACAAGTTTATTTTTCCTGCGCTGAAGACGATGAGCATTGATCGGTTTAAAAAAAGCCGCCGATTGCGCCAAGAGTCTTGACAGCTGGCATTCTCGTAGCTTTCCCGCAGTCGTCGAAGAAGTTTACAGCTGTACGACTCGCTCTGATCTGGCCTTAAAGGAGATCCTGTGCCACCTACTCATTACTAAGCGTACGGATAAAGAGCTGTGGTCCTCAATGCAGCCTGTCATCCGACGTTATGGAGATTTCGCCGCAGGCGTCCTGAACTACTGGAACTACCATACTACAGCGTCAAACACCTTCTGTCGGAGGTAGGCCCGTGCCCAATGCACGTGCCCTACCAGGCCCATTTAGCCCTCCCGGGCCTGTGCCCTGCACAGGCTTTCAGCCTAGTGCACAACACAATCCACGTTCCAGGCAGTGTTGCCTGCATTTCACCTTCCACACCTTCGGTTCCTATAAGGCTCCTACTGCAGAAGAGTGGGCGCAGAGGGAGACTCAGTTCATGAGCATTGACGGTTAACGTGCTTCAGATCCCGAAGACGGGCTTGCGAAAGCTGTGAAGGCTAAAGGGGTTTGCGGGGCCTGTATCTACTAGGTTAGGCGGCGGTTGCAGATTGCTAATACGGGAGAGAATCCGGAACCTTTCGCGTGGTAAGGCGGCCCCAGGTGGCAGAATAGCACTTCCTAGCTTCGGAATTGACCCAAATCCCCATCTAAACAAGCATATCCAGCGATCACTTTGCTTTGGCCAGGTGGGGGGAGGTTGCCGGCTGTGATGGCGCGGCGTGCCTTGTTGGGCAGACGCAGCCATATCTCGTTTGCACCAAGGTACTAAGCCGAACGTGGGGTACAAGTCGGACGAATTGTGCTTGATATACGAATATACCTAGCGCAATCTTGGGCCGCTCGCCGTAAACATCGACAGCCGCGTCCACCAAACGCAGACGCTATCTCTATTGCCCGTGGCGATGACGAGGAGGAGCTTTGTCATGGCATGGCATGGGGTCTGGCTGACTCAGCCGTGCACGTGCCCCACAGCCTGGCATTCAAGTGCGGTCACGAGTATCGCCATCTTGTAGATTCCCTCGTTCCCTCTCTATCTTCAATTCTAAGGTCTACTTGGTAGATTACACGGTTCCATTGTGCCGGTCCGTAACAGCGGTTAATATATGCCATTGCACCAAAGCCAAAATGGAAGTGTTTGCGAGTCGTCACCTTCACCAAAAGGCGTGCGGCCGGGGCATAGATAATGCCGGGCGGTGTGATAGGCCCTGTACGAGAGCGGCCGAGTCGCTGTGGGTAATGTCGGACCGGCGGCAAGGATTTTCTAATCGTTGCCTCGTTGCGCCAAGCGGAAGAACAGTGATGATATATTTGCCGCTGTACGAGTCCATATCAATAGGGACAAATACCTCAAGCCAGAGACCAGCGTGCGGTTGGCGCTAGGAGCGCGGCTGCATGTGATGATAGACATATCGCGACTGTTTTCCCTTCTGGCGCCGCCGTGCTGGACATGCCCATTTATTTTGGTGTTCAAACTCGGAATAAATGGGGCGATCAATTGAGTAATTGCGTGACGGGCGCGGCTTGAGGTGGCCAGGCGCAGTAGCACAGTGTTACAATTGAAAATCATTACGCGCACTGTCGTCGTCGAGGCGAACTGTGTGGCAACTTCCTCGCGCTTTTTCGGGTGTAGCTGGATTGGGTAAGCGATTGCCCGAGGTACTTGGGAGTAACGAAGGGTACCTGAGCCCGCAGCCGTAACATGCAATACTTAGCTAATTATATCAAACTTGGACTTTGGGCCCTCTTAAACGTTATCCAATCATACGGCGTGTAGGCGGCCTTTTGCACGCGCGGGTACCTCAGCGGTACCGTTCTGCAAAGTACCTTGCCCGCGAGGGGCCCTGCCTGCCGTGACAGCGAGCTTGTCGGAGCAGATGAGTTGGCCAAACTTGAGGCCGACCGGAGGGCTGTCTGGCTTGGCATTGTGTCTGCCCGCTCGCAGCATCCAGAGGAACGCAACACGATCTATGTAATCGGTAGAATAGACTATCAAAAGGTAGAGTTAAAGGAAGGGTTCGGTGCCTTGCACCTAGACCCAGGATTGAAGTTTTACCCTTTGTGCACGGACCTAACCGCCCGGTCGGTGCACACAGTGGATCCAGTGGGTGGAGGCCTGCCAAGGCCCGCTGATCCATCACACCTGGGCCGTGATATTGCCACACGGAGCTGTCGCCATCTAACAAGCATTGGCTTCGCAACGCTCTTTCACATTCTTGGGCCTTCTATTTGCCACGTTTTAGGTATATAATTAAGGGCAGGCAGTAGGTGGTGGGTGGGGAGGTGGTAAAGTCGTTATTTGAAAAGTTTCGCAACGGCCTCGCGCCCGTTTCGCGCCGCCAACGACAGCGGTGTCTGCCCCTTTTCATCCTTCGAATCGACGTCGACCTTGCCCGTGGCGAGCAGAAGCTTAACAACGGCCTCGCGCCCGTTTCGCGCGGCATATAACAGCGGCGTCTGCCCATAATCATCCTTCGAATCGACGTCGACCGCCCATGGCGAGCAGCAGTTTAACGACGGCCTCGTGCCCGTTTTCCGCGGCTTGCGACAGCGGCGTCTGCCCATAATCATCCTTCGACTCGACGTCGACCTTGCCCGTGGCGAGCAGCAGCTTAACGATAGCCTCGTGCCCTTTTTCCGCGGCATATAACAGCGGCGTTTGCTTATAATCATCTTTCGACTCGACGTTAACCTTGCCCGTTACAAGCAGCAGCTTAACGATAGCCTCGTGCCCGTTTTTCGCGGCCCTCGACAGCGGCGTCTGCCCCCAATAATCCTTCGACTCGACGTCGATCTTGCCCGTGGCGAGCAGCAGTTTAACGACGGCCTTGTGCCCGTTTTTCGCGGCATACAATAACGGCGTCCGCCCCCAATAATCTTTCGACTCGACGTCGACCCTGCCTGTGGCGAGCAGCAGCTTAACGATAGCCTTGTGCCCGTTTTCCGCGGCATATAACAGCGGCGTCCGCTTATAACCATCTTTCGACTCGACGTCGACCCTGCCTGTAGCGAGCAGCAGCTTAACAACGGCCTCGCGCCCGTTTGCCGCGGCCCACCATAGCGGCGTCTGCCCCTTTTCATCCTTCGACTCGACGTCGACCCTGCCTGTAGCGAGCAGCAGCTTGACGACAGCCTCGTGCCCGTTCTCCGCAGCATACGACAGCGGCGTCCGACCTTCCCCATCTCCAATATCGATCTCAGTGCCAATTTTGTCTGCCCTTTGCAAAATAACACTTAACAGCCCTACCGCCTGATACCTCGACGCAACGTGTACCAGGCTGGTCCCTCCTGGTGGACGATCACGGGAATATCCATCCAGGATCTTGTAAACACGCACCCATAAATCCACGAGAGCGTTTGATGGCCAAGCAAAACATTCCAAAAGATCATCTTGAGGGACATTTTTTTTATCGCTGTGCTTCGCGTGCGCCACCCACGAGGTCGTAGCGTAATGCAGGAAAGGAAAGCCGCGATACCCGTGGGGTACTGACCGACCGATCTCCTCCATTGCCAAATAGCGTATGCAGATCTTAGATAGCCGGTGGTGTGCCATTCCGATTGCCGCATCGGTCGACCCTGAGCTGCTGTCCAGAGCGGACAGACCTTTGTCGACGAAGTAGTCCTTAACGGACTGGTGGATAAACTGGACAACTTGCGCATTGGATGACGGCACGATCTCTGCGAGACCGCGGCCAAGCGTCTGAACTCGCCTCTTCATCCTCTCCATCCTGTCACTATCGGATTCATGGTTTTCGGTGCCTTGGCATTCTTGCAATAACCGGTGTGGACAATCGCCCTCGATAATCATAGCCCATCGTAGTTCGGCCACTGACAAGGGACGCGTGGCAAAACAGATCCACTGGATCAGCTTTAGGGAATCCGATTTCATGCCCTGAAGGAGTGTGCGGTATAGTTCATCGAGATCCGGAGGGATAGACTGGATTGCCGCTTCAATCGCACGCAATTCTTCACCCTGACGGTCAAGGTCCAGAATTTGCTTCACCACGAGACGCACCCACATGAAAACGCCTTGTGCGCGGTTTGTGATCAAAGCCGGAATCGTAGATGACGTTCGTTTGCTGAAGGTGGAGAGCTGGTTTCGCACGTAGGTCGAGATATCCTCGCGATTCTGATGCTCAAGGCATATTTCGAACGCACAGTCCAGGGCTAGAATCGGGTAGTGACGACAAGTGAAGCAGACGCGAAACTGTAAGCCGAGGGACGGGGGGCTCCGGAGCAAGGCCTCAAACCATTTGACCAGGTCGACCGCATTCTGTTCGCCACATTCGTCTAACGCGTCGACAAACAACCAGACTGAGCGAGTCTTCAGGACGTTCGGAAGAGACAGCTCGAAAAAGCGCTGCAGCTGTTCCTGATGCCACTGCCACTTTTCACCCGGTTGACCGATGTCCTTGCGGTTTTTTTCGAAGGTGTCGACGAGATCTGACAGTGCGTCGGGGGCCTGCCTGAGGACCTGATGAAGGAGAGACCGGGAGAGGCCAAGAGGAGTTCTTTGGAGTTCATCGCCGCGACCGTGGAAGAAGAACGAGAGAACGAGGGTGCTCTTTCCGGCGCTGGATACGGTTCCGTTGTCGAGGGCGTATTTTAGCAATGTCGACTTCCCGGAGCCCGGCTTTCCCTTGATCCAGAGCAGGCCTCGATCGCAAGCGGCCCATCTCCGATACTCTTCGTGTCGAAGCAGCCACTCGCATGTCCCCGTGACGGCGCGGTCAATGTCATGGGAGCGATTGTGCATTTGCGGAAAGGCGAGCGATTTGAGGCAATCTTGTGATGGCTGTGGAGGTTCATGTGTGTCTGGGCGATACGATTAGACTTGAACAGTGAAAATACGTCAATGTTGACTACAATGGGAAATGGAAACTAACATGTTACGTTGAAATATGTTCGCTGGTCTATCTAGCTAGTCAGCCTCCTTGCCTGCCTTCAGTCTGAAAAGTCGTTGCCGTCATCCGAAGACTTGGGCTTTTTGGGGCGTATGTCCCACAGAAAGTGGTAGTTCGATGGATTAAGCAATTGATAATTCCTAAACAAGATTCAAACTACTTGCCGATACTGATATTGCCACCCACGTTGCCACCCACGGCCACTGCCCCATCCCCGTTTGTAATGGTGTTGTGGCTATTGGTCGCGGCGTTGTGGCTGTCGTTGACGTTGTGGCTGTTGGTCGTGGCGCTGTTGCGGCCGTCTGAGTTAAGCCTCCGTCTCTTGGAGACTCTTTCCATGGCGCCGCCTGGCACCTCGTATCTGTTTAGGATTGCCGCGGCCACCGAAGCCGCCGTTGCCGCAGCGAAGTTCTGCCATTCCTTGTTTTTGTGGCTGTCGGCGTAATCACAGATGCCCTTGACGACGACACAGGGGACCTCCTTCCACGCCCCGGCCCCTTCCATTTCGAAGGCGATCACATCGTGCTCTTTGGCAACCTCGTCGCGGTGTTTGCCCGATTTCATAATCGCGTTGCCGCAAGCCACCCTACCCATGAAAACCTGGGGGACGAGCTCCACCGGGCGCTCCTGCTGTCGATTCTGTCTCGGGGCACAGCGGCCTGTTTTACACCCAGCCTCGTCACATGAGAGCTTGGAGGCCCGTTCGCAAAAGCGCGGGGGGTCTGCGTCACAGTCGTCACAGTCTTCCCTGTGGTGACTGTGCTCGTAATCCGCACGAAACATCCTGTCGGTAGCGTCGGTAGGAGGGCTGTAGCTGGTCCCCCACTCCTTGTCGGCGGCGGTGGCGGCGGCTTGCAGAGTCACCAGATTCGCCCTTGCCTTTTTCTGCAGGCGGTCCAGCTCGTCCTTGCCTTCCAAAAGCTCGAGCAGTCCGCGGATATCGTTGTTGGTTTGTCCTAATGTGTCCTCGGTGGACCTAACGACGAACTTGTCCGGGTATCGCCTGCCGAAATCATGGTTGACGATGCTTTTGCTGACAATCACGTCACCCAAAAAGGCGTCCCGACCACGGATCTGGGGCAGACCTCCGCAAACACCGACGATTAGGGCAAGCTTGATGTTGGTATAGCTCGACTGCAAGCTCCTTGCGCCTACCGCCGATGCCTCCATCCCCATGCCTGGGAGTAGAAGGAGTATGACGGCATGGTTCCCAATGCGGCCCGTCGTGTATGTGTTGGTGTCGCCGGTCTCCCGTCCGTACTTTGTCTCGTAAATGTCGTCGAAAAGGAGCCTCACAGCGTCCGATTCGATGCGCAACGCACAGATGATGGCTAGATGAAAGCCGCTGCGGTCGATCGGCGGCAACATGGTAATTGGCAATAGGAGAGCATCGAGACGGGGGTGAGAGGGTACCGAAGAGAAGAGATGTGACAAGGAGGAGAAACGGCAGATATGCTATGATCGAGCCTTTTGTCTTGGGCAAGGTAGCACCAGCAGGGTAGGAAGAATCGAATGGTACACGGAAGCCGGAAATGTATGGACCAAAAACAGTGCCAGCATAAAACGAGCTGGCCAGAGTTTAAACGGCGGGACAAGAGGCGCACGGAATGCGGATGCAAAGGAGGGGTAAAAAAAAAAGGGGGGGGGGAGGAGGAGAGAGAG
>NW_008804562.1:7452-11545 GCF_000145635.1 Gaeumannomyces tritici R3-111a-1
AGAGAGAGAGAGNGAGAGAGNGGGGGGGGGATAACAGGAAGAACGGGAAGTCGGATGGGAAGACAGGGAGGCTCTGTTCAGTCCCCGAGGGCGCAGCTTTGGTCAGGCTGGAACACCGAACTCTGGTTGTGCGCGTGGGTCCTTCGCAATCACGGGAGGACTGGTTGCCTCTGCTTCTGCAGGCTGCAATTCAGCTGCATGGAGAGCTGGTCAGGAGAAGAGTGGAAGCCAGGTGGGGCGGCTGTACCGTTTATGGGCTGCCAAATACGGAGCCATGGTGTAATGGTCAGGCTGCCACGAGAATTATGGGGTGATGGGTGCAGAATTGGGCTGCAACGAGAGCGGGCAGACAAATCGGAAGGGCTGCGGACGTAGCCGATACTGCCCTGCAAATCCATTGGTGCAACGGCGTTCCCGGGGGTGTGGCACTCGCGCAGGCTTTGCGGATGAATTTCTGGCAGATTTAGCTCGCACACTCCGAACCAAGAAGGGAAGACTCCGCCGAAGCGGGCTGTGGCCAGCTGAATGCCACAAGCCTTTAAGGCTGCATTGGCTCCTGCCAAAACACATCCACAGCCAATCATTTCCACGTCGCAGCACCGCAAGTCGTGTCCTAGCGGCGCAAGGAGCGGTAAATTTGACGAAAATGTCTCAGCATGTCCTGTCCAATCCGGCGCGCAGACCAGCAGCACGCGTTGCGCGCAGAACGAAACAATAACGATTCGTCGTCGCGCCTTGACGGGCTTTGACGCGTCGATATCGCACGCTTTTAAACGTTCCTTAAAACGGAGGAAGTGGAAAACAACGGAGTCAAGTGTTTATCTATTGTACCGTTCGTTATAGCTGGCAAGCCGAGCTAACAATTACGCACAGTCGCCTCCATTCTCCATTCGCCTCCCAAATGACGACGGCGACGACAATGCGGACGCGTCTCAACCCAATGACGAACGTCTCCTCTCGCTCCTGCCTGCAGTTTACCGCACTAACCTCGGTAACTTGGCCCTCTATAGCTTGATAGCATCACCTGCGTAAACCGGAAGTAAGATTTCACGATATATGTGGATCGCGAATCGGCCCGCGCCGCCCTGCCCGTTGCACTACGCTGCTAATCAGTCGGGAGATTTTGGTCGGAGGGCAGATGAACATGCCCTTATCTGGACAGCCATCTCTCCTGCAAGATTGCCTCTGCGCTACGGAACACGTCAGCTCGAAGAGGCAGCCGGGAATGCGAACCTCGGAGCATGACACCAAACATCTACCACGGCACGCATTCCCGTACGCAGCTGCTGTTTATTGCCCTCTTTCGTCATCTGAAGACTGGGGCAGCTGAGGAAGCACGTGTTTTGCTGTCATGCAGGTTGATGGGGCTGGTGGAAATGCCGACGTAAATTATGGGCACGTCCCACTCCCGGCCTTTGGCTTGGAACCAAACAAAGCACCCCCCATCAATCACCCCTCTTCCTCAGCCGCAGCACCACAGCTTCCAACTGCCCAGCCCAAAGCAACTCGAATTGAACACACGACAAACAGCAGCGCTTTATGCACTCAATCCTCCATACCCCATAAGCGCATTGTTTACTGGCTCGCCAAAGTCCCTAACGCGTATTCGGACCCGAAAGACGCGGGCGGAAGCGCGGGCGAGTCGAGACGACGGCGACGGACATCACGCCGCCCGAGCCCCAAGCCCCAATGGAGACCACACCGTTTGCGAAACGCCGGAAGGGCGCCATGCGCACGCCGTCGCGCGCCGGCACCGACGATGCTGCCGAAGTTGAACTCGGGCCAATTGATCCAGTATCCAGGCCAGGTGGGCCACCACTTAGGTATTGAGTTCGGCCCGGGGATCGTCCGCGGTATCCGCTCCTTGTTCGGGGCAGTGAGGAGGTCAAGGAGTGTCGGCATTTTTGCTACAGGGCCAGGTTCTCTCGAGAACGAGCTGAAGGTGTGGGCGTTAAGGAAGAGTGAATGAAAGAGAAGAGGTAGGAAGCAACAGAGGAAGCAAGAGAGGAGGCAGCAACCATCAGGCAGCAGCCAACAGGCAGCAGGAGGCATAAGCAGGCAGCGGCCCAACCACATATCACATCTCCGGCTTCCATGTACGATCCACTTTTTTTCTGCAGCTGGATACCGGGCGATGTCCCAGTCACTAGAGCATTGGGTCCCAAGAAGGTGAAAGATCCTCCCCGGAGTTTTCGCGTTGCGAGGTTACCACAATAGCCAAAAGATTCCCCATTACCCCAGGCACCCCTGCTCCTATGCGACGTGTGCAGCGGCCATAGTTGACACAGTCTTGCCTAACGCCCAGCTGGTGTGCGTTAATTTTGGCGCGCCGGCTTCGGCCGCCGCTAGGCACGACAAGTCGACTTTGGCGGTCTGCAACCTCGGAATTCATCTACATCGGGCAAATAAAATTGACCGCGGCAAGGTAGCCTAGTGATGAGGTGGATCGTCAGACACCTCCCGGCGGCCGCCGCATGACGACAAACGTGAGCTCATCATCCTCGCCATCGACCCTGACTGTCCAGTCATTGCCCACTTTTTCGAACCCGAACCTGGCGTAGACGAGCTCGCCCATGGGGCTGGCCTCGACGCCCGCTGAAACCGCTAGCGGTGGTGGTGTGTCGGGTGTGGTACCGCACCGTGCCGCTCAGCGGCACCGGCCCTGTTGTGTTACCTGCCTACTATAAAGCGAGAGTGCGAGGGTGGGGCCCTCAGGACTCAGGGTAGGATCGGTTAAACAGAGGACTCGAGCTGGCTGCAAAGGCAGTGGAATGCAGATTGCAAAACAGGTACACCTTTGCCAGCTCGAATCCTCTGTTTAACCGATCCTACCTTGAGTCCTGAGGGCCCCACCCTCGCACTCTCGCTTTATAGGTAGGCGGGTAAACACGTACGCTGGGGCGGTCCGTCTTACATCCGCCAATATCGTGAATATCCGCAGCCCTACTTGTGCTAGTGCGATTGCAGCCAGAACACCAGAAACCTTAACAGACGCAGAGTTTTCACGCTCAACCGACCGCACGGGGCCAGCTATCTGGCCTAGCTGGGTCACATTATGCGCCGGACAAACAGCAGCCGAAGCGACCACACTGTGCTACTAAGGGCCTGATCGTAAATTAACCACGCTCATGAGATAACCGTGGTTAACGCATGAGCGCGGTTAATTTGGTACTTTTTGGCGCACAAAAAATGGCCGGGGTGGCCGATGTATCTTTTTGTGAATCGTCTGTGCGTTTCTTGGCCCGCCACAGGGGGCAAGGGTCGGGCTGGCCTGTCTGGCTGTAGTTTGTATGGTTAGGCACCAGCGAGATTGATCCCTTCGATGTTATCGTCAGAAAAAAGTCAGAAACTGTCAAAATGAACTCACGAATATCCACGTTTTGGGCTTCCCAACACGAGGCTACGTCGGCCAACGAAGCCATCCTCGCCGCCCTCGCCCGGTGTTATGGCGCGGTGCTTCGCCTGGAGCTGCGGCGGGGCTGCACGTGCCCCGGCACGTGACAACCCCGCGCGCCCACAACTCTTCTAGCTCAGCGCCCCCGCCGGGCCTGCGGCCCATTTAGATTCCTCCACCATCTTGAATTCTACGTTATCTTTGGGAGGTCCTACCGGGCCATAACACCCGGCCGGCCAACGAGGCCAACGAGGCCGCCCTCGCTGCCACCGCCCTCGCCACCACCGCCCTCGCCCTGCCGGCCCGGCCGGCCAACGAGGCCAACGAGGCCACCCTCGCGTTGTTTACCGGCGACGCTCCTGCGGCACCGGGTGGCACCAAGCGGAAGCGTGCCCCGGCCGGCACGATCCCAAACAAACGAACCCCGCGGTTCACGTGGAACACGGAAAAAACCGCGGCCGTTATGGAGTGGTTTCTTGTGGCCAAAAACGAAGGGCTTCTTGCCGTGCAAAAGAAGCCAAATCTGACGTTGGCGTGGCAGCGGGTGCTCGATCTGGCGCGGGCGGCGTGGGGGGAGGAAGCGGGCGCACTTGACGGAGGTCAAGGTTGCTGACAAGTACCAGACCGAGAGGAAAAGGTACTTGGCTTGGGGCGAAGGTATACTAGCTATTCTGGAGTATCTTGTGATCCAGAGACTGG
>NW_008804562.1:12269-14676 GCF_000145635.1 Gaeumannomyces tritici R3-111a-1
CGTTGTTGCGTAAATAAACTGCACCTGTTTCTCAAACGAGTACTCCGGAGCGAGCTTTCTAACGACCTTCCAGACCCTCTTGAGAAGCCCAAACGCCTGCTCGACGATAACCCGGTGCGAAGCGTGCCGCATATTATACAGCTCTTTTTTTGATTCCGGTATCCTCCCAGCCGCCCGGCGCTCTGGCAGATGATACAGAAGCCCTGGGAAGGGCACCACGACGCCCTGCCGCTGGGTAAACCCAAGATCGCCGAGGTAGTAGCGGTCTCTAGGTACGTTAAACCCTCTCGTAAAGGCTTGAGCGGCAAGCGACTTGTCGTTCATGGATCCCTCTGCGCCTGCCAGCACGTAACTGAACTCCAGATTGGAGCGCACGGCGGCAAACACGTTCTGGCTGACGTTCCCTTGCCGATCAAACCACGGCCGTTGCCTCGAGGCCGGGATAAACGCTGCCAGGTGCGTGCCGTCGATCGCCCCGATGCACCCGTTGAGAGCGTTGAGCTTGGGGTCCAGCTCCACGGCCGGATCCAACCAATCCTCGGGCGGCAAACGGACGATAGCCTTATGGAACAGCTGCATTGCCTCGAGCACTTCACCCACCACCGACGAGATCTGGCTTTGGGGGAGGTGGAAATGGTGCGAGGCGGCTCTTTGGGAGGCGCCTTGGGCACAGAGATACAAGAAGATCACCACCTTAACCTCTACGGACCACCACGTTGTCGCCTTCAGATCCGTGTTTTCCTTAAGCCACGATACCAAATAGGTAAACTCTTCCTTGGTCAACCTCAACTGCTCTTCAAACTGGGTATTTGATCCGTTGGCGAGCGCTAACACGACTCCTCTGCTAATAGCACGGCCGCCGGGGTGAACGCGAGGCTTCCGAGGCCTGGCACGCCTGTCCTCGATACCGTTATCGTTGTGTTGATCTGTTAATGCGCCAGCGGCAAAACAGGCACCAAAAATAACAAAAATCAACTCGTTATCACTTAAAAGGGCCGCGCCGGCCAGCGAGGCCATGCTGAAATGTATGGGATCTAAAGATATGCACTACAACAAGAAGGCGGTGCTGCGCGTGCGTCCACAACTCCACACCCGAGATAACCACGAAGGCCGTAACTACGGCCAAATCAGCCGTCGCCCGCTGATTTGGAAAATGCGAGTTAGGACAAACTAGAAGCTCGATTTCCTCGCTTCTTTGCCTAGATCCGGCTAGCCCGGAGTTTAGCGAAGCGGTGGGCCGGCAGGTACATGAGTGAGATCCTTGTCACCTTGCACAACTCCGTGGCTCATAGTTATCGGCCAATTTGGCCGATAAAATCAATTTTTTGATGCTCAATCGAGCAAAGCGCGGTGACAGGGGCCTCATCTTGGCGGAGATAACCACGAAGGGGGGCTAACCATGGTTAATTTAGGAGCGTGGTTAATTTACGATCAGGCCCTAACCTCCCCACACGCCGCAAAGCAGGGGTGGAAGCCAACCCAGCTGCTGCACAGTACTTTTTAAATCCGCGTGCGCCGTAGCGTGCGTCGCTCCAGGGGTTGGCCGCTGTCATGAGCCGCCTTGACCGAGCTGTGTCTCCTAGCGGGGTGCCAGGGCGGCGGGGTGCTGGTACCGCCTGCCGGAACACGGGTCGTTGGGCCTCCAAAATCGGCCAGGTCTGACCTCGAGGTGAGCAAAGCATCGACCGATAAATGCCACCAAGCATCGATTAGTCAGCACGTCAGCCCAGGCTGACGTGCTGACTAATTACACAACCAATTAGAATGAGATTGAATTGTCATTCTGCGCCAGCCTCAACGCCTTCGAAAAAAAAGTAACCAAAACTGTTGCAATCTTTTTCCTTTCTTCATCCTGCCGCTGCTGTCCGTGCGGCCGCCACTCTGAGCTTTACACGCGCTAAAGCAGCTCCACTTGGTGCTGCAGAGTTGATTTCACCAGTTCTGTTTCAGCGGCATCTTTCCAAGCCCTTCTGGGGTACGCCTTGCCTTCCCGCAAAGCTGTCAGAAATTCGTCCGCCACCTTTGCCAATTGTGAACCAATGCCCCTCGCTGACTGCTCCTTTAACTGTTCCATCTCGTCTTGCCCAACCCTTTGGTAATCCCGAAGTGCTATACCGTCGTCCAGTTGTCCATCGAAGGGAAGCATGGCCATAAATGCTCCCAAATTTTCCAATTTTCCTGCTTTTGAAAAGCGATTTTTAAACGCACCATATGTCAAGGTAGCGACTTCTGCATGCGCTTTTTTGAGCACATCTTCAGGGTTGCGCTTTCTGTTCGCCTTCTCCTTCTCAAGGTTGATAAGCTTATTAGCTGAAGCCCATGCTATCCATGACCTTAGGCCACAGTAGCCAGCTGACTGCTTAGCCTAAATCGCAATCTTGCAATATGCAACTGCTGCGCGGACACT
>NW_008804562.1:40444-42140 GCF_000145635.1 Gaeumannomyces tritici R3-111a-1
TTCGTGACAATGCTACAGTGCGGGTGGGGTAACGGTGACAGAAAACCAACCGAGAACCCGCCGAGGCCCGTGCATAAACCACGTGGTTTCGTTTTCAACCGCAAGATAAAAATCGCACCTGGCCGGGCCATCCTGCCCGTGTATCGAGTAACGTTGTCCACTTCGGTACGCCCGGCGACGTCGTCCACCTTCCCCCCGAAAAATTTTCCTGTCGGACCCACTGTGTGTGGCCCACCAAAAGAATGGTCGAAGCACTATCAGGGCACTAACAAGCCATTTGGCTTGTTTTGCTCGCGTTCTCCGACTCCTTTCAACAACGACGTCGGCAACGCAACTGGGCCAAAAGAGCAGAGAATGGCTGGCAAAGGTGTGGCGGTGCCTATTGCCAGTCGAGGGGAAGGCCTGCACCCTATCGCCCAGGGCGCGCGCCTCGCGCGCGCCGAAATCTCGACAATCGGACTGCTCCAACATCCGCGCATCACCAGACCGCCCTTTGACTTCCTTTCGCTTTCGCCTCGCGGGTACACGACACGCGACGAAACGATGAACACACAAGAAGACTGCAGGCCGGCAAGCAGTTAGAACACATTGGACGAATAGCCGGCCCGGCCGCCGCCGTCCCCCGCCATCCTCGCGACTTCTCGTCCCCGACATCCTCGCGACTTCGCGTCCCTACCATCTTCGCGACTCCTCCTCGGTCGACCGCATCCTAACGATATGCACGGCGCAAGATTGGCCTGTTTAGCACGCATATGGCTTGCCATGGCCTGCATAAGCACGCACGCGCAAGATTTGCCTGACCGCACGCGCCTCTGTTTGTTGTCACGCTGGGCTATACTGAAGTATAGGTGGCATCGCACGCGCAAGGTCTTGTCGCGGCTCTGTTTGCCAGCGTGACCGTAAAGGCCCGACCTGCACCACGTTGGCAAACCGCGCAGCCTATCGTTCGATACGCAGAAAAACACACAAAGAGCACACCGGGTTGGAACTAGGCCCTCCAGCCCACGAACTTTTCTTTCTTTGGCCGGGCCCAGGGGGGACCTTTGCGGCACCTCCCCGACCAAACCCGGCCTTACTCTATTTCCGGCACTTTGCCGGCCGACTGCTTTCTCTACCACCCGCGGCGCTTATTGCGCCGCCGCTGCGCCCAAGGCGCCCCGGCGTTTATTCGCCCTTTTGCTGATTGCCCGCTCACCAACAAGGAGCGCCGGAATGCGGCCCGATCTCCGTGCCTTCGGGCTTAATTTGTTAGCCGCCTCGATAGCAACATGTAGCCTAGTGTCAAGCTTAGGTAGCGCTAGCACGTTGTATGCCCCCTGAGAGGCAGGGACTGGTAGATCCCGACTTACCGACGTTAAATATACTCTCTCTCTCTCTTTTTTAAAGCGCGGCAATGGACATCCATGCCGTTGCCGTCCCGCCGGGGCCAACCGTCCACTTTAAGCGTGTTTCGCAACGAACCTTTGCCACAGTGACTCTTTCAGGGATTACACATGCGACCCAAAGGACAGTGCAATGTAACAAAAGGGTCAGCCTCCAACAATCCAATTGACGGAGGGGCAGGCAAAAGCCTTAACAACCACTAAACGGTAGCTCCGGGGACAATGAACCTCTCCGTAGTCATCTGTGGATCTCCTCGTAAGGCCATCGGCCAGCCCCTTCACAAGGCTCCCTTGGCAAACAAGGATCCTTCATT
>NW_008804562.1:42686-48392 GCF_000145635.1 Gaeumannomyces tritici R3-111a-1
GCGTCTACCCAAATCTGCACCAGAAGCTGCTTTTGGAGTCGCTAATAATGGCTTTTAAAAACGTGTAAATGCTTTTTCTAGGCGCCACGGATAGGTACCTTGCACCCCTTCCTGCCTTCACTCCCTTCATTCTCCACCTGCTTTCACACCCCCTCCCCCCAAACCCTGCCTTCACTCCCCTCCGTACCTTCACTCCCCTCCGTACCTTCACTCCCCTCCGTACCTTCACTCCTCTCCGTACCTTCACTCCTCTCCGTACCTTCACTCCTCTCCGTACCTTCACTCCCCTCCTTGTAACCTCGCGTTAACACGCAGGGGCATTTCCGCGAGCTGGCGTCCATACTACATGCGACGAGGTTGGATGTGATGCCTCTCTCTGCGAAACAAGGCTAAACCGCGAAAAGGAGCGGCCCGTCAAGCGTGTGCCCCAAATCCTTCAATCAATTCTTGCTCTTCCCACCTGCTGTGCTTCTATTTCCAAGTGCGATTAGCCGAAGAAACCCACTCGCCGTTTCCTAATTCGCTCTAGACGCTGAGACCCGGCGCCTCTGTCCTCAATTTTTGTGCTTTCGCTGATGGCTTCGACGACCGTGACATCCGCCTTGACCACTTCCCAACAGTGAGCCTCGTTAGGTGTCGAGAGCATGGCCTTGTTCTGTCTCGGTGAACAAAGCACCCCTCCGACCGTTCCACCCTGGTTCCAGCCTGCGAAGCCCGGTTTCGTCCAGCGACTCCAATGTAAACGTGCCCCGCACCCCGCCTGTTCAGGCTTCAGGCTCAGAAACGCACTGGCTTGCTAGCCTTTTGGAGGTAGTGGGGGGATATTGCGCAACAGGCATAAAACTAGTGCATTCTTAATCCTATGTATAATTGTCTCTCCGCGCCAGGCTTAAAAATTGTCACAGAGTTAAGCCGAAGGCTAGAAACGAGGTGATCACGATAGTAGCAGATAGGTCAGAGGGTCGTGGTGCCAATATTGCTATAGGCTAGATACAACAACTTCAGCTTGACCTCGCAATCCCTTCATTGCCTCGGTCAAGCCGCCTAAGTCCTGTGGCCCCAAGGCCCGTGCCCTGGATGCCTGAGGTTCCCGTTGTGATGCCTGTGGCGCCAGTGTGGGGCTGGCCGTCCGGCTCCAGCCACGGGGTGGCTTCAGGCCCTCAATGATGTTCTGAGCTGTCCCGATGTCTCTCAAGAACGCCGTGGTTCTGCGTGCTGCCGCCGCCAGCATGTGGGTCTGGCCTCTCACGCCGTTGAATGGGTGGATTAGCACTAAGGGAAAGTGCTCGGGAACCTCGGATGGATCGACCGGGTCCGTTGAGAGGTAGACTCCCGTGTCCTCAGGGAAGTAGACTCCGACCATCTCACGGAGCTGCTTTAGGGTGGTGGAGGCCGACTCGGCCTTGACGGAGACTTCCAGCACCTCATAGGGCAGGCCCTCGTTCGATGTGTGGGATTTGAACAATGTCTGCTGGATCGTCACCGCTCCAAAGTCTGGGCTCTCAGGCATGGGCGGGAACTGAGGTGACGATGCCGGGCTGTCGGCGGAAAGCGGCCCCTCTCGGTCCAAGAGGGCGACAGCCTCGTTCAGCTTCTCAAGCCCCACCAAGAACAGAGGAACGATTTCCCAGCGGGCGTCCCGGCCCAAGGCGCAAGCGCAATCCGCAATGAAGTGTGCCGCCTCGCCAACCCTCACCCTCAGCTCAAAAGATCGGATGCCGCCCTTCTCGACTTTGTTAATCCACTCCCTCATCTCTTTGTTGGCTGCGATCGCTGGGATGAGCCGGGCAGCGGTACCGTTCATAGTGTCTGAGCCAGGGTGCCGCAAGATCTTAAGTTCGTGGGAGTCACCGTCGGATGAGTATTCAAAACACCGCTTCCTGATCTCCGAGAAGCCAGTCAGGGAGAAGAGCAGCTTGGAGACGTCGTAGCAGCAGTCGCCGGGCTCAAACTTCAGGTCCGCATCCCCGCCCAGTAGCGGAACACCGCGAGGATCGATGAGCGCCAAGTCCTCGTCGTCAGGGTCCAGCCGGCTGAGGATATTGTGGATGTTCAAGTCGCCATGGATCTCGGTCAGGACCTCGGGCCCAATCTTGTCCAGCAGGGGGTGCTGCTCCAGCCACTTCATGACCGTTTCGAACCCAGCCAGCTCCTTGCCATTCAGCCTGACGGTCTTCTGCTTCAGGATCTTGTCGAGCATCCCGTCTTGCGCGCGGGCGATCTTGAGCCGCCTCCTCATCCGCTCAAAGTGCGCCTTCTCAATGAAGTCGGGGTCGGCCTCTTCTTGACCCTCGGTCCAAACAGAGGTGGCCGTCCGCGCCAGCATGGCGACCAAGGCGCCCACCACCGGCCCATCGCCCGCGTTGGCGAAAATCAGCTCCCCGAAGGAGTGGCTCGGGATGTATGGCAGCTCAAGGGTGACGTCCTTGCCGCTATCAGTGACTTGTGTATGCTGTACGAACATGCCCGTCTTCTTCACGGCCTGGCTCGCGCTCAAGAACAGCGACTGTCGCATCAGCCATGGTGCTCGTTGCCATCGATGCCATTGCCCAGTGCCCACTTGCGGACCACCAACCGGCCGTCAGCCATCGGCACTCGCTCTCATCCAGAGGGTTGCCGGTGCCAGAGGGCTGTCCGCTGCTGCGCTGCTCGAGAACGACCACTGTGCCCGAACCGATGATCGCATCCACTCGAAGGTCCTCGAAGACAGGTTCGTCCAGGCTCCACTGCGGTTGCAACACGAATCTCTCGAGGAACTCAGCCATCGAAATGTTGCGCTGGCACAAATAGTCGCCCGGGATGAGAACCTTCGAGTGCCCGCTGGCGTCACCCAGAACGGCCACCACCAAGTGCTTGCGGTACTTCGACTCGATATCGATGACGCCGGCGGCCTCGCTGGGGGGTGATGGCGTTTTCTCGGGATTCTGCTTTGCCTCGAGGACGTCTTGCGCCCTCTTGTGGATGAGCTTGAACAGGCGGCAGATCGTCTTGACAGTATCGAGGCTGATGACATTAGAGATGGGTAGGGTGACGGAAGTCGCCGCTAGCAGTCGGCTGTGCTCGAGATCTCCTTCAACCCTCCCCTGGGCCGCAAACTTCTTGTTGGCAGCAACACATGGCATCCTGTCTGCGCTGCAGTGGACGTTCTCGGCTTTGAGAGCCCAGCAGAGATCCCTCGCGTTGAGTCCGAAGGCCTTGGCGTCGACCGTGAAGCTTACTTGGTAGTGGTTCGTTCCCAGACCGGCTGGGATCTGCTGGAAGGTGATGCCATGAATGCCGGCGAGGAGCTGGCGGTACAGCTTTCCGGCGGCTCCACGCATCTCAAGAGCCGTGGGGAGTGTCTCCAGTGCGCGAAGACACAGGCAGGCGTTGATCTCAGGCAACACCTCATGGCGTAGGACGCCGGTGGGATCGTTCTCCAGCAGGGCAGCCAGAGATTCGGGGCACACGATGAGGCCGCCCGATCCTCCCCCGGTGAGAACTTTGGGGTAGCCCAGGCTGCAGATGGTGGAATCAGCCAGGCCGACCGAGGGCGGCTTACCGTTGGTGGCACCGGAGCTCTGGGCGCTGTCCGGGGTCGGCTGGATGCCGTGCTTGTCGGCCAGCTTGCGGAAGGGTCGGAGGTTGCATTGAGTGCCAAGCCAGTCAACCGTGATAATAGCTGCCGTCTTCTCCGAGACGGACTGTTCGGCGAGTTCGGGCGACGGAGGCCATGACTTCGGGTCGACACCGACAAAGACCGGGACGAGCTTCTCGGCGAGCACGGCTTCGACAGTCGCCCCAACCGTAGTCTGAGTCACGATGATCTCGTTTCGGTCGCTAGCTGCGCCGACGGCAGCGCGGATACCTTTAAGGGCAGCTCGGAGTGTGTGAGTGCCGCTGCTGACGCAGACGACCGACATATAGTCGCCGAGGTCGAGGAAGTCCCCGATGCGGCGTTGCAGCATGACACGGAAGCTCAGACCCGGCCTCTCGACGCCCGGCAGGATCTTGGCAACAAAGCGCTGCCGGCTGGCATGGCCCTTGGAGTCCTCGTTGGAATTGTTGGCGAGGATCATATCGACTGCATTGAAGTCGCCCTTGGGACGGTTGCCCTGCGTCTTGATCAATGGGACGGGGTTGCCAGGTGGGAAAGCCGGACAGGCGCCAAGCACTGCGAGCTGGCGAAGGGTGCTTGAAACAGGAGCCATGACGTGCTTGGTCGTTGGGGATTCCTGGAGTTGAAGGCGGTACTGCTTCCCGTTAGAGTGTGGACGAGCCGCGACGCTGGAGCAGTTCTGTCGACTCACCAGAGTTTTGGGGAGTGAAGGGATTTGATAGAGTGTTGATAGAGAGGAGCAAAAAGAGCAAAGAAAGTTCAGTATCAAGGTGTCTTTTAGAATGAGCTTGAGAGTGAGCTTGGTGAATGGAGAGTTGTTCGAAGGCGCGTAGGAAGCCTGCTTTATATCTATTGACGAGAGCTATGTCTTGCAAGACGTAAAGACATTTGGCCTGGCCTAGGTATCTCAGAAGTGCTTCTAATCCTGAGCGGTGGCCCGTTTGGCATGTCCCGTCGACCATCATGTTTGACCATCCCCCAAGTCCGCCTTGTATTGGCCTCGCCTAGCCTCTCTTACACCGACGCTCTTACACATGGCGATAGCAGCCACAGGTGGTGGTGGCAGCTCTAGGCCATGGGATAGGTCGAAGAGATTGTAGTGGAGCGCCTTTTCCCTTCTGAGAGAGCAGGGGTCTTCTGGCACTTGAGGGGATGCCGCTCCAAAGGGTTCTAGCGCTTTGGGACTGTAAGCGCCGGGCAGTGCTGGCTGACGGCCGGGAAACGCACGCCGCGAATTATTTGCGGCGGCCTTATGACGTGGAGACCCATCGGGCGGTCCGCCAGCCTCGTCGTCGACTCCCATATGGACCAACAGACAGAGATTCGCCGACTTGGCCGTTGCGTGTTTCGGCCGGCGAAGCAAACCAAACCCCGCCACGCCGATGCAGCCATGCGTATCTCTGCTTTGTTTTGGGCGTCATTAGGGGGACCGCACGTTTTGGTGGGGACCGCAAATAGAGGGGCGACGGATCCACCGCAGTACATCGAAGGCGGGCATCCCAACTCGCTACGTGATCGGCTAAAAAGTTTCTACAATTACCTCGACGCATGCGGCCTCTCACCCTACCAGCATCTCACGTCGCTCGAAATTTACGGCTACACGCTTACGCCCCAAGTGCTGCTATGGCTGGTTCACTTTAAATCATGGAGGCGCAGGAGACGTGCACAAAGGGCGCGACCGAGGAGGGCGTGGTCGGGCCCTGCAGCAGCTCGGGCCAAGCAACAGCGTCCCTTTCCCGTGGTGGCATTCCCGTTTTTGTTATAGCAACCGTGCTGGAACCACGAGCGCGCCACGCGCAGCGACGATACCGCGTGCGCTTTCGGCCACAACGCTACATATGTTGCCGCCGTGCGTTTATAAATCGCGATCTTTCGGTTCCGGGACCTCGAGCACCTCCAGGACCTGATCCTACCGAGCTACATGCGGACGAGAAACCCATATCATCCACCCACGTCCTTACGATGCATTTGACAGCCGCTCACGCCCGCCCCGCCGGCAGACGCAAACGGCGGTAGGCCGCGTCGCCCGATTTCCCGCCTCGTAAGCGCACCGCTCGCCCAGCACCTCGCCCCTCCGCCCACGGCAGCCTTCACATCTCCCCACACGT
>NW_008804562.1:48682-51555 GCF_000145635.1 Gaeumannomyces tritici R3-111a-1
TTTAGTAGAAAGGAGCGAGTGATGGGGTTGCTTTGATCTCCTAGAAAGGGTGGGCCGCCATCAACGCATACTACCCGAAATTAAAAAAAAGGCCGATGGACCAGGCGGCGGCGGCGGTAACGGGGACAAGGACACCGACAACGACGGGGAGGCCGACAACGACGAAGGTTCCGACAAAGCCTGGACCAACGAGACCCTTTCCAATGAGACCTTTTTCGACGACGACAACAACAGCCGTTTGTGGCACTCGTGCCGGTACCATGTATACCCCGTAAGCAACCACCCATCCCCAAATCCCCGTCGGGACATCCTCGGACAGCCTTTGACTTTGCCACCGGTCCAATCGGCAGCGGACAACGAGCAGCATTTCTGCTGCGTGCGCGACCAGGCGAGGCACGCCTACTGCCGCCGCATCCCGGCCGCGGTCCCGCCCCAGGCTAGAGCCCATCGGAAATACTACCTAGCCCGCCCCGCAAACGCCAAGAGGCTCTCCGCCAGGCTCTCGAAGGCGAAGAAGGACCCCCGAGAGCACTCGACGGTTTGCCCGCCATCGATGGGGTACGCCCTCGAAACGAGGGAATATAGCGAACTGGAGCAGTCCCCCGCGGTACACCTTTCACCGGCACTATGGAAGACGAGATGTGGAAAGCACGTGAAAAAAAAACATCACCTTTGGAGATATCCGTGCCTACAAGAGTTTTTAACTCCTACAACACCGTCCCTATCTTTATTCCTGCTTTTCGTTATATAGTTTTGGTTAACCCCCTCTTATGTCGCCTTTGTCACCCCTATCCATCTTGATAGGTGCCCAACCAGCCATCTCCTTACGTGAGCACTCAAAGGACCTCCTGCGAACTCCTCCTAGCCTGCTATGGAAGTAGGATGGATGGATCATTGCGATAAAGAAATAATAATGCATGTGATATTTGCTATTGGGCCTGCGCTGTGCCTTTGGTGAAACCTCTGGTGGGCCTCCGGCATGTCATCGGCCGCGGGTGCTCGGGCACTTCAACTTCCCCTCCCAAAGCCTGACTGCCATGCTTATGGCTGACTGCTCGTTTGCTCGTTTGCTCGACCACAAAATTTTCTTGTTAGCCTCTACCTCCGTCCCTACCTTCTATCGATTCCCTCCCAACGCACATACCACCACTTTGCGCACTACTTTCTCCTCCATCGTATCACCGACCCCATTCAGAGCAGTACTTAACTTCTGCGATCTCGTACCAGTTCTCTTCTATTTGCACCATCGTTGCTCGCCGTCGACTACCTCCCCGCGGCACCTCGCTACAGCGAGAGTCCTGCTAAGTCCCCATCTGGCCGTAGGCCCTTGCACGCGAGATGTCAACTAGGCGGAAGGATGACCAGTGCTCGCAAGAGAAGGTACAGTCCATCTACGTGGTGAACCATGTGTTCTTCCCTCCCCAGCTGCCTGGCGGGAACGACTGGGACGCCGGTCTGGAGTCGCATCTGCTATCAACTCTGCGCACATGCCTCAGCAACTTCTTTTATTTGTCGGCCCCAGCCAGCGCGCTGCTGTCGCTTCCGCTTTCGACCTGGCTGTGCGGATGTGTGAGGCCATCGATCCCAATAAAAACATCGACGCCAAGAAGCTCTCGGCCATTTTCCAAGACATGTGCCAGTGCGGTAGGGGTTTTCTCAGCTTCTGTTTCTCTCTAATCCCACAAAACCTACCGAATTTCCAATGCTGACATGTTTCATCACCGATTACGCAGATGGAGCTGTCGCGCTGGACATATCCAGCCAGAATTCCGGAGTAATGATCAGCAGGAAAGATCGTTCAGTGTACATTGTAAGTCTCCTTGGATCTTACTATTCACTCAAATATCCACTATTCCCGCCCTTTCTCATCCTCGCCCCAAGCTACGTTCTTTTTGACACTTTACTTTGCCCTTGAAATACCGAACACTGGCCTGACACTCTTAATAAAGGAGGCGTTTGAGCTCTCCCCCCAGAACAAAGTTGTCATGGAGTCCCCAGGCCGACTCCGCCGCCAGTTTCCCGATGTCGCCGTTGCTGTCCCACTCGGCAAGTTCTTGGACAATGGATTCCGCGAAAATCTTGTCCATACTTTGTCGACCCTGTGCCAGCAGCTGGCGCCAGGCACCCGCCCACGAGTGAAAAAGGCGGGCGAAGCCCACGACGAGGAGAGGGACACTCTTGACCCTATGTGGGTTACTGAGTGGCTCTATTCAGGGGTTCTTGGCCATGAATCCTAGCCTGGCGGGGGACAAAGCATCTGGAAGAACGTCCGAGACTCCATCCTGTGGAACAACAGCGAGAAGCCATGGCGTCGATCTCGTACATGGCTACTCGCCAGAGTCGCCACGCAGCTAATCTTCTCGCGCTGCTTGCCCGCGGCGGAGGATACATACAAGTCCTTCATGCTCTTCTTCGTGGCCTCCATCCTTGCCAACACACCGGCCGAACATCTGTCCAGCGACCACATGGCCATGATGATCGTTAAGGTCGCACGGCGAAAGTTGAAGCTTGTTCGACTTGGCGCGCACCTGGAGGAAAACATTGTCCGATATGTGGACGAGTCGGTGGCCAAGGCCACAGCGGAGCTCACAAGCCGCCAAAAGCGACTCTTCTCTGACACGACCTCTGGCTGCTGCATCACGCACCTCGAGTCCCTTGACTTCGCTCATGATATCGATCACCGGCTTCCCAGGGTCGACTCGTTCATCGAGTCCATCGCCGATCGCATGCAAACCTCTCTCCAGGTTCCTTTCAGTCAGAGATCGCACCCCGAGGAGTTCGAACCGGACGAGCTGCCTTCCCTCTCCACTCCCTCGTCGACATACGCCGCCTTTACCCTTGCGGCATTCGAAAAGTGGGTAACCGAGCACCTG